>NC_051199.1:19136519-19445075 GCF_015220075.1 Falco rusticolus | reverse complement strand
GCCTGGGAGGTCTCGGGCACCTTCTGGGCAATGAGGAAGAGGAAGACGGTCTGGGCCAGGAGGACGTTGATGGAGACAGTGCATTTCTGCCCACCCGCTGCCAAGGAGGGGGGAAGGCAGAGGTTGGCACAGGGCAGTGGTGTGGGCATTGCCCTCCTTTGGCGAAAAGCCCCCACCCCAAAGCTGAACTGGCCAAGTTCTGCCATGAAGCTTTAACCATGGAGTACCTGGAAATTCACACACACACACCCTGCTAAATACCACAGGTGTGGGTGAGAGATGGCACTGATGGTTCCCAAGTACAGAGGGGACAATGAGCCTTTCCTTGCCTGTCACTGCCCCCACCTTGCACATCGCCATGCCCCCAGTGGGTATGGTACCAGTGCATACCTTTGGCAGGCAGAAAGTAGACCAGCACGGCCATGGCGGAGATGAGGACACAGGGCACAATGATGTTGATGATGTAGAAAAGCGGCTTGCGCTGGATGATGAGGTAGAAGATGACCTGCTGGTACTGGATGTCATCTGGGGTGAACTGCTCCGAATTGATGATCTTCCGAGCTGGGCGGTGCTTGATAGCCCATTCGCCATTCTCTGCCACACAGCGGTGCCACGTGAGTCCCACCGCGCTGCCAGGGGCACTGGGCTGCCAGCCCCCCAGCCCGGGGTGGGAGGAAGGGGAGTGCTGGTGATCAGCACGGGCCCCACAGGGCACACAGGCTGGGCATGGTGCAGGGAAAAGCACTAGAGCCACTGGAGAGGGAGATGAGCACTGTGAAGTGTTGCCTTGGCAAAATAACCCAAAAAACTGTTGGAGGGGGCAGCCAGGCACATATGGGGCACCTCAGGCCACTTGGGAACTCCCAAGGTGTTACACGTGGAGCTGGGGTCCCCCCATCTCCCTGCCCCCTGGGTGTCATGGGGGGAAGCTGAGCATGATCCTGGGTGACAGCACACTGTTTTCCGCTGCCATCTGCGGGAGCGATAGATTTTTTTTTCCTAGTCAAGATCGTAGCTCGGGCCGGTAATGAAAAAATAAATCTCACTGCCTGAAAAGCATTTTGTTCCTTCAATATGCAATTAAAATGTGATGGAAAACGTCATCGTTTGGCCGTGACAGCTACGTTCCCAGCATCAATCAAGCTCCCAGGAACGGTGCTCTCCAGGAGCAGCTGCCAGGCAGTGAGAGCCCTGAGCCGGGGGGGTTAGAAAAACAAATCTTTCTCACACTTCTGCTTCCACTAATAACTTAAGTGCCCATGTAACGGTGGGAGCTGCTAATAGCCCCTGCAGCTCTGCTTTTGGCAGCCACTGGTGTAGTGCCAGGCCTGTTGGGTGTCCCCTGTGGTGGGATGCTCTTGTGCCATGGGGGCAGCCATGGTGTTACCTGTGAAAGCCTCCGGGTCGATGAAGATCCACTCCACGGTCTGGCCTTCCTCCACTGTCAGCAGCAGGTTGATTTCATTGGCGCTGTATGTCTGGGACCTGGGGAGGGACAAGGGGGTGGCACAGGCTGGCAGCAGCAGGTTGGATGGGCAAAGAGTGCCAGTGTGGCACTGGGTGACGCTGGCCACCTCCAGCTCTGCTTTGGGGTGCTTGGCTTGGCCAAGGTGCCTCCTGCCACCAGCAGGGTGCCAGGGGACAGGTATGTGGCACTTGTCTGCCCAGGGGCTTGTTGCCCCAGGGCAGAGGCAGACATGCCATGCTAATCCTTTGTGTCCCAGGAGGACATGCCATGGTGCCTGTGCATGCCCAGCCAGTGCTCACTGGAAAACCATGGTGCAGTTCTGCCAGTCGAAGGGAAAATAGGTGACGTGGATGGAGCACACGCTGCGGTAGATGGCAGGGGGCAGCCAGTAGATGCTGCCATCGGGATACACCAGCACATTGGTGTAGAGGGTGATTTCGAACGTCCCGTCGATGCTGGGGAGAAAGGGTGGGCTTAGCTCCAAACCATGCCCAAGGGGCAGCTGCCACCCCCTGTGCAGAGATATGTCCCCGTTGCCCTGTCACATACTTGTTCTCCAGGACAATGTCAGGCAGCCAGACCATGGTGGAGGGCACGCGCAGCGTCTGGATGTTGTCATATTTCTCGGGGTCCCACCGCAGGCGATAATCAGACCATTGCTGGGGGAAGGGGGGAAGAGGGAGGGGTTACAGTGCTCCCTGAGGGAGGGGAGCTTGTCAGCTGCCTGTCCCGTGCTGCCCCCAAAATGGGCTCGGTTGGGAGCAGCCACAAAATGGTGTGCAGGTTACGGTGCCAGCCCTCCATGGGGTGCCACCCTGAGATGCAAACGTGGCTGGGGCCATCCTGCCTGGACATGAGGGGTCTCACCATCTCGATCCAGACATTGGTGGTGAGGGTCTCCTCCCGCTCGTTCTGGCAAGGAAGGAAGGGAAGAAGACTGCTTTAGTGCCCTGCCCACCTCTCCCTGCTGCCCCACGTGTGGGGGCAAATCCCATCCCACCTGGGGACTTGGAGGGGTTCTCACCAGGGAGATGAGGTTGGTGAGGGTGAGCTTTAGGGTGACATCAATGATCTGGTCCCCATGCAGGGCTGGACGCAGTTGCGGGTTGTAGTTGTTCATGAGGTCCTGGAGCAGCTTCTCCTCCTGGTTCCTGCAGCCCACACCTGGGGAGGGCACATGCCATGGGGGCACCCCAGGGTTGGGGTGGTGGGGCCACCAATGTCCCCGGGACCCGCTATTGGGGGAAGGGGGGGATGGGGGGGGGGGCGGGGCGGGGCATGGGGTGTGCATGGGGAGGGGATACCCACACATGTCATATACACTGTAGTATGTACATGCGGCTGTGCATGCCTGATGGCGTGTAGCAGTGTCCCAGCATGCAAGCAGAGGTGGGGGTGTTCCCCCCACATCCCCCACCCCAGGGACCTCCTAAGGGCAGGGCATGGGGACAGCGGGCTTCCAGTATGGGGACACCCTGGTGGGACGGTGCGCAGCACCGTACACCCATGGGTGACAAACCCCCAAGGGCAAAAGCAGGGAGTGCCTGGGCGCCCCCCCAGACCTCCCCCCGGGGCCAGCACCCCTTACCTGCCAGGGCACAGAGGGTGAGGAGGAGGCTGTGGCAGCGCATGGCGGTGCCGTGGGGCACAGGGGCTGGGGCTCCACTCGGCTGCCTGTGCGGTGGTGTCCTGGGCCTGGCGCCTGGTGGGGTGGAACAGCTGTCCCCTGCTACCGTCAGCTGTTCCCAACAGCCTCAGGGGCTGGGGAGGGACGGGTGACCACCCCCACGCACCCACCCACCCCCCCGCTGGCGGGATGGTGCCACTTTGCTGGGAAGCTCCTCTGGCATTTTGTGCCCGCAGGGTAGGGATTGGGTCTGGGGATAAAATGAGCTCCGTGCCTCTGTTTCCCCATCCCCCCCCCAGAGGGATGCATCTCCCTGCGCTGGAAGCCCGTGGGGAAGGGGTGTCCCCTGGCAAGCAGCCCCAGCAGTGCCCTGTGACCTCCACGTAGGGCAGGGAAGGAGCAGCCAAGTCCCACCACGCCAGCCGGGAGTGATGCCCACTTCGGGGCTCCAGGTCCTGCCAGGCTCTGTGCAGGGGGGTCAGTGGTGGAGGGGGTGAGATTCCTGGCTCAGCGGAGAGGATGACAGCTGTCCTGGGCCGCCGCTGCGGGGGGGATGTCAGCTGCGCCCCCTGAAACCGGAGCCCTGGCGTCCTGCTGCTGTGCTGGGCAAGGAGACACCCGTCTCGGCCCCCGGCGCAGCACTGTGGGAGGGGGTGTGCTGGGGGGGACACTCGTGGGTCTGACTAGGGGGGCCACGGGGATGGGGGGAGATGTGGGTACTAATGGCATCTCTGCCCACTGCAGTGGGCCTGCAGGGGATGGTGCCATTCTGGGGGGGGGGTCCGGCCCCTTCCGCAGCCCGTGCTGTCCTGAATGCCCAGCCCAGTGGGAGCAGCAGGGCTAGCACCACCGCATCCCCTCTGGAAAACACACCTTCCAGCTACGCCTGAGAACCGCTGTGCTCGGGACACCCAACAGCACCCATTCGGGTTGGGCACCATGCTCATGGGGGACACTGAGAGCAGCCACCAGCTCAGGACCCTGCAGCAAGAAGTACCCAGCTTTATTTTCCCAAGCCAAGGTAAGCGAGCAGGGGTCTGGCATATGGGACCCCCACACACACACACTGCACTAGATGAAGCGCTTGTTCTCCTCCCGGTAGTCATAGGGATCTCCAGCGAAGGGCAGTGGTGGTGGGTGGTTGTAGATGCCCATGAGGAAGATCCAGAGGGTGCCCACCACCAGCATGGGGGTGATAAGGAAGAGGCAGAGGCGGTCCAGAGTCCGGGCCACATGGTTCCAGTTGTCCTTCTCCTGGAGAGGGAGTGAGGATCCAGGCAGTGGGGAGCAGTGCGCACAGGGAGCCCCCCTGCCCCCCCATGCCCATGGCCCCTACCTCATTATAGCTGTTTTTCTCCCGCATGTACTTGACGATGAAGTTGGCATTGTCAATGACAGGTTTTATGTGCTCGTAGAGCTGCTCCTCGCCTGCGTCTGTGCCTGGTGGTGCCAAACCTGGGAGTGAGGGGGGCAGTGAGATGGGCTCCAAAAGGCCATCCCTGGAGACCACCGCTCCACCCCCCTTCCCTGTGTCCCTGTAGAGGGGCTGTGGCTCACGGGCAGGGGTGATGCGGCTGACCAGCCCATGCCGCTCCGACTGCTTCTCAAACATGAGCTCGCTGCGGGACTTGACGCTGAAGTACTCCTCTGCCTTGGCGATGTAGCCGGCTGAGCTGCAACGCCTGATGCACGGGGTGCCCGCTGGGCTCTCGGCCGGCTGTGACATGCCCAGCAGGTGGGGCAGGGTCTCCAGGAAGACCTGTGGCATAGGAGGTGGTGTCAGGTCCCTTGGCCACCTCCCTGTTGCAGTGGCACCTTGTCCCCACCTTCTGCCCCCGACTTGGGTGTGCAACCCCTTGGAGGGGTGCAGATGGGACACCCCGATGCAATGCTGGGGCTGTGATGTCCCATGGCCTCTGTGGGCCACAGTGCCACCCCAGTACTTACCAGTTCACCCAGCCCAGCACCCTGCTCACCTCTTTGACCCAGTCAGACATGATGTGGGTGCTAGGGGTGCGGAAATGGAAGTTGAGGACCACAACGCAGATCACCACCACAGCTGTCACCAGAAGCATGATAAAAAGCAGATACCTGTGGGGGGCACGGAGCTGGAGCTGGGGTTGCCACAGGGGCTGGGCACAGGCAGAGCAGCACTCTGGCACCACAGGGACCCTGTGATGTGCCCACTGCAACCAGCGGTGCCCAGGACTCACTTGCCGATGAGAGGGATGGCGTGGGAGGTGGCGGGCAGGCGCTGGGAGATGAGCAGGAGGAAGACAGACTGGGCCAGGAGCACTGAGATCACCAGGGTCATCTTCTCACCACCTGGTGAACAGGGGAGCTCAGGGCAAGACCTGCTCCAGGCCCCTCCCCAGTGCCCCCAATGCTGGGATTGCCCTTCCAGTGTCCCACCATGCAGTGCTCCGTATAGGGTTTCCCATTATGAGGGTATCCCGGGGTCCCACACAGGGTATCCTGTGCCCAAGCATGCCCCTGCCAGGGTGCCTGGCTGCGATGATGGTGTCCTACATGGGGATGTCCCAGTACTAGGATGTCCCCATGCTGGGCTTTGGGGTGTCCCCGTGTCCCAGGACCTGGTGCTGGTGTGGGACATGGAGGTGCCCCATGGGGTGACCCCGGTGCCTGGTGCAGGTGCCACAGGGCTCACTCACTGTCAGCAGGCAGGTAGAAGACGAGGATGGCCATGAAGGCAATGAGGATGCAGGGCGTGACGATGTTGATGACATAGAAAAGCGGCTTGCGCTTGATGATGAGGTAGAAGGTGATATCCTGGTGTTCGCTGCTCTCCGGAGGGTTGTCAGGGTGGATGTTCTTGCGGGCCGGGCGGTGGATGATTTCCCATTCCCCATTCTCTGCCAGGGCATGTGGTACAGCACATGGTGTGAGGGATACCTGCCATGTCCATCCTTGCCAGCCCCACCAACACTGGTCTCCCCATCCTGTATCTGGGTGGCTCCAGGCCTGATGGGATGGGTGCCAGGGTGCCAAAGCCCTGGGCACTCAGGTGTCTCCATGGCAGGCTGCACCAATGCCAGATGTCCCCCTGCCACAGGACATGGCAGAGAGCTCAAGCATTACCTGTGAAGCCTTCGGGATCGATGATGATCCACTCCACTGCGTAATCCCTGCCCGTCTTCGGGTCATTTTCTGTCTTCAAGTGCATGCTGATCTCCAGGGCATTGTACGCCAGCGAGCTGCCCCACGGCCAGGGGACACAGGCAGTGAGGGGCTGTACCTGCTGCTTGGTACCCACCCCCCACCCCACCCCCACCTCGAGCATGATGGACTTGGGCCACTGAGTCACCTGCAAACTGGCACCTTGCTGCACCCCAATAGCAAGGGAAGGTGCTGGCAGCAGCGGGCACCATGGGGGGCCAGGATGCCCACCCTGCTGCCCACCCCTGCCCTGCCCCAGCCACCCCCCTGGCACCTGAATTTGAGGGTGCAGTTCTGCCAGTCAAAGGGGAAGAAGTCAACATTGATGGGACAGGCGCTGCGGAAGATGGCAGGTGGCAGCCAGTAAACGTAGCCTGTGTCGTAGATGAGGACGTTGCAGTAGTAGGCAATCTCGAAGAGCCCATCATTGCTGTGTCGGAAGAGAGCCGAGGTGATGGCAGGGACAGAGGGAGCCCTGGGCATGCACCAGGCACAGCGTGGGGTGTTTAGGAGGGGAAACTGAGGCACGGCTCACTTGTTCTCTAGAACTATCTCAGGCAGCCACAACATGTCTGCTGGCAGGCGGAGCACCTCGATGTCCCCAAACTCAGACTTGTTCCACTGCAGGCGGTAATCAGTCCAGCCCTGGCAGGAGGGATTCCCAGGTCACCCCACCATCACACTGAGCCCCCCCCCCCCCCCCCGCTGCCTGTGCCTCAGGGCACAACTGACACCATGATGCCTGTCCCTACTCACGTGCTCGAGCCATAAGTTGGTGGTGAGAGTCTCGTCCACTTCTTTCTGCAAGGACAGTGTGGGGCAGTGAGATGCCAGGGCTATGCCCAGCAGCTAGCCCCCCCAGCCCAGGCCCCCCAGCCCTCACCAGCCAGGGTTTGGGGCAGCAGCCTTAGGGCTGCCCTGACCTAGCCAGCCCTGGGGCTGAGGCATGGCCGGGGGGCACCTCACGGTGGGCACTGCCTGCTGGGGCTCACCAGAGAGATGAGGTTGGAGAGGGTGAGGGCCAGGTAGACGTCCACAACCTGGTCAGTGGAGACAACGGGGCGCACCTCCTTGTTGTAGCCATTCTCCTCGAAGAGGTAGTGGATGAGCCGCTCCTCCTGGTTCACACAGAGCCCGCCTGGGGGTGGGGGGTCAGGCAAACCATAGGGGGTTGGGGGGGGTTACTAGGCCCAGCGACACCCCACAGGGATGCTTGACTAGGGCAGGGTGGTATAAGGATGGAGGGGACAGAAGCAGGTCAGGACACTGCATGTCTGTGCTGCACAGGGGTGTGGACACGGGACATGCAGGAATGACAGATGTGCCCAGGCACATGGGCACACATGGGCATGGGACAAGGACATGGACACAGAGGGACACACAGACACAGAACCAGCACACACAGGGACACACAAGCACAAGACACTGGGGAACAGACACAGTGGCACTGTGCACGTAGGTGGATGCACACGCAGAGGCACACATGGACAGATGGACACGAAGCTAGTATATGCAGGGACATATGTCATAGATGCAGTGTCACTCTGCACACAGACACAGTGATACTGTTCACCGACAGACAGACAGACACACAGCCCGGGCAGGGACATGGCTCCAGGTGGCACAGTCAGGACAGAAGCACAGGGGCTGCTCAGTCATGGGAGTTTGCCAGGCAATACCCAAAACGCAGCCCTGGGGACACTTGCACCCAGCTTGGACCCTGCCACCATCACCCCCCACAGACCCCATCGAGGGAGCCCAACCCCCTCCCTCCCAGTAACAGGGCAGCCCCGACCCCAGGATCCTGCTCACCCGACAGCACCAGTGCCCCGAGCAGGGCCAGCCGTGCTGGCAGGTCCCCCATGCAGCGCCTGCGGTGCCCTCACGCCGTGCCAGGCCCTGGCTGCCTCCCCGCCTGGCCTGGCCGAGCGGATGTCCGGCTGCCGGTGGAGCGGGAGATGGATGGTGCCAGGTGCCGAGGGGGAAGGGTACCGGCACTGGATACCCGCTCCCACCCCGCTCTTCCGGCACTCCAGCGCCCAGAGAAGGGGAGACAGGCAGGCACAGCTGGCCCTGCCGGCCCCATGGGTGCCAGCCCATCACCCTGCGCCTGGGCACCCCAGCATGGGCATTGCTGGGTGTGGGGAGGAGCGGTGCCTTCCACTGCTCAGCAGCCTCAGCGATGCTGCTCAGGGTGGGCAGGGTCCCCACAAGCAGGAGGGGTTGGTACCCACCGATGCTCGAGCGCATGGATGGCACCACCCTGGCACTTGCCACTGGCCCAGGGCACGCTCAGCCCCTACGCCAGCAGGAGGTTTCATGTGGGTCCCTGATGGGGCAGCAGCAGGGGTGGGCACTGATGCTGTGCTGTGGGTGCTGTGGGGGCAGGATGGGTGTCTGGCCCCTGGGGAGGGGGCTGAGGAGTCTGTGCCGGGCTGGACACAGCACCAGTGCCAGGGCCAGGAGCAGAGGCTGAGGGCATTGCTTCAGGGTACGGGGAGGGACAGGATGGGGGATGTAATCCGATGTCACATCCTCCATGGGAAGTCCCCTCACCAGCACTGTGTGGCACGGGCACTCACTTCACACTCACTGGCTACTGGAAAATAGAGCCCTTTATTGAAAAATAAACCTTTCTCTGTACAAATAAATAACAGCCCAGGTGTCTCTGGGGAAATGGGGCTGGGGTGGGCTTGCCAACGTGAGGGTCCCAGGGGAGAGGGGGGCCATGTTCCCTAGCTGAGACGCTCCAGGTGCCCCGTGGTGCCCCATTGCCCCTGGGAGGTCAGGCAGTGCTGGTGGGAAGAGGGAAACTGAGGCTTGATAGAGGACAAAATGGTGGAAGAGCCTGAACTGGGGATGGGGGTTGTGTTTGAAGGACACGAGAGACCCCTGCCCCAGCACCCCATCCCCGTGCTGGCACGGTGTCCCAGGAGCACCATTAGGTTTTCAGTGCCTCGAGTGCCAGAGCAACGAGTCCAGGCATGCTGCGGGCCAGCGAATCGCTCTCCAGCCCCACAAGGCCAGCAAAGGCTGTGGGGCGACCCCCCACCATGGCCCGCACCTGCGCCCGGTAAAGTCCCTTGGCATTTTTGGAGCCCAAGTCCACCAGGATCTGCAGGGAGACAACACCACCGTGAGTCCTAGGGGAGCCAGAAGCACAGCGGGATGGTGATGGGCTGGGGGGTGGCACTGCCTGGCTGCCAGGGTGGGAGCTCGGAGTAGCTGGACAGGGTGCTCACCTCCTGGAAGGTCATGGCCAGGTCCGGCTCAGGCACCCGCAGCACCCAGGCGTACAGCTCCCGCACCTCACCCACCCGCACCGCTGACTCGTTGAGGCCAGGGCAGGCTGCAACCCCGGGGATGGGCAGGGGAGAGATGGAGGGGGGACATCAGAGAGGAATTGAGGGGGCACCGTGTTGCTGCCCACCCCAGGGAGGAGCACTCATGCTCTGGGGATGTCAGGGGAACAGGGGCAGAGAGGGTGCCTTTGGAGGGGGGCATGGCCAAGGGCTGGCTCACCAACATGGGACAACCAGCCCTGGAACTGGGGTGCAAAGCTGAGGCATGGTTTGCCACCATACCCATGGTGGCGCGCGGCATCCTGCAGTGGCCAGGGCTGCTGGGCACTTACCTCTGCCCATGCTTGCCTCCTCCTCCTCCTTCTCCTCCTCCTCCATCCCCGGCAACTCCATGGGCACCAGCTCACGTTTCTCCCTCGGCGCGGACCCTGTCACCAAGAGAGGTGTGAAAACCCCGGTGGGGACATGGCTAGCGGACACTGCCCGGGCACAGAGCCTGGTGGATGGATATCCCGCTGTCCCGTCAGCCCCAGCCCCACACAGGCTCCCAGGGCTCACGGCTCTGCGCGAGGGTCCCTGCCAGCTCTCCAGGTGCCCAGCGTGGCTCTGTGGCTTCGAGGGGAGTGCTGAGGTCCAGCTCTGCCCGCAGCTGGGCAAGGAAGGCTCGTCCCTGTCCCACCAGCTCCTCCACCAACTCCTCACCCTGCTGAAGGGAAGGGTGGGACAGGGTGGGTGGTGGGGCACCCACAGGGCACCTGTGGGCACAGCCAGGTGCACAGTGGCAGAATGCAGGGCACGGCTGGGCTGGTGTCAGATGGGGACACGCGACTGCTTTATGGCTGTGTTGGGTTGGATTCTAAGCTGTGGGGTCAGACCCATGGCTGGCTCTGCCATGGTTGGACTGGGAGCACTGGTTTCAGCTGGAAAGGATGAGATGGCCTCTCTGTGGTGGCAGAGTGGGAGATACCACATTCGTGGCTGCACCGGGGACGATGGACCCAAGGGATGTCAGGAGGGGACACAGGGCAAGTGATGGGGCCTTGGTCCCTGGTGGCACCTTCACCAGAGGGTTAGGGACTCCCCCCAGCCTGTCCCTCCCCACATACCTGCAGGAAGAGCCACGTCTCCTCGGGGAGCTGCCCCCCGTCCAAAGTGGGTGCCAGGGGGCTGCCCCCCGCCATGGCCCTCAGCACCTCCACCCAGTCCTGCAACCGGGGCCCCACAGCCCCGAAGAGCCCTGCAAAGGGGGGTGGCCGCCCAGCCCCCCGCCTGCAAGCATAGTGGGGCGAGCTCAGGCAGGCGCCCGGTGGCACCCATCCCCAGGGCAATGCCACCCCATGTACCCCCAGCGGGGCCTGGGTGGCCCTGGGCACCCTAGGGGTCATGCCCACCTCCCTCCAGGTGTGCCCTGATTGCAGGAAGAGTAGGACCCCAATGCTACAGGCTGTCCCCAAAAAGCCATGTCTGCCCACAGGCATCTTGCCTGCTTCCCCAAACCCTGTAGCCCCTCTTGTCCTGTGGCCCACCATGCCTCACCTGGTGGGTGGTCTTCGAGGTCCCTCTGCTGTGGGGCTGGGCTGGCCTCCTGCCACCGCTGAACCTGTGGGGACAAGAAGGGGACAGGAGGGACAAGGGGCAGGGGTCCCAAGCCAGGGCAAGCTGCTGAAGCTCCGGCCACTGGTAGAGGGGGGACTAATGGGACCCCAAGCAGGCACAGGGTGGCCCAGCCCGGGAGGGTACCTGGGGCTTCCCTGCGGACACGGTGGGGAAAGAGATGCCCGTAGATCTTGCCCAGGAGCTGGGGCAGGGTGCGGGTGAGGAAGGAGAAGTCAAACTGGTTGCGGATGAAGTCCCCAGCCCGGCGCAGGAGATCCACCAGGGTCTGGGCGTAGGAGTGCAGCTCTGTGGGCACAGCGGGATAGCCATGGCCCTGACACCATGCTGGCCCCATGCTGCCAGAAGCGGGGTCCCTCCTCACACCCTGGCCCCAGCACAGCCCCTTGGCTCACCGCATCGTTTCGTCCTGGCACGGCAGGTCTCCTCAGCCAGGCGGGCACAGGCAGCCCGGCCCTGGGGGGCCCGGCAGGACCCGGTGTAGAAGGTGCAGAGGCGGGCGCGCTCGGGGGGCTGCCGCTCGGGGGGCAGCTGGGCCAGGGCCAGCAGGTCAAAGCAGCTCGGTTCCCGGCTGCCAGGGGCGGCTGTGAGGGCACCGGGGCTGCCATGAGGTGCTGAATCCTGCCCCCCAGGGCGATGTATCCCCACAGCACCCTGGGCATCTCTGTCCCGTCCCCCCGGCATGGCCAGTGGCACTCACGGTCCATCTGGAGGCTGAGCCAGTCTGTGAAGGCAGTGACGCGGGTGTAGACGCCCGGTTTGCCTTGCTCACCGCAGCCGTCGCCCCACGAGGTGATACCGTAGAGAACGAAGCGGTGCGAGGAGGGGTCCTGGCACGCCAGCGGGCCCCCCGAGTCACCCTGAGGGGGGGATGCCTGCGCATTGGTCTGGGCCAGGACCCCAACAGCACTGCCAGGCTGTGCTGGGCTGCGGTGCGTGCCCAACACTGTGTGCCGCAAGGGATTTATCAGCTGGGGGGCTGGCAGCCCCCAGCCCCGGGTGTTACCTGGCAGGAGTCAATGCCCCCAGACAAGTACCCAGCACAAAACATGGCGTTGGTGAGCAGGTCCCTGCCCAGGGCTCCCCGGCACGTCTCCTGGCTGAGCAGGGGCACCCGTGCCTCCATCACCACGTCGGCCGCCGGCCCCTCTGCCAGGCAAGGTACCCATTATGGGGTCCCCCATGCCCGGACACCCCCCTCTTTTTTGCACCCTCCCTGCCCTGGCTTAGTGGATTGGCACTGGGCACTGGAGAGGGCACCAAAGGGGATGCCCCACAGACCCTGCAGGTGTTGGGGTGTCACCTACCTTCGTAGAGGGAGCCCCAGCCCGCGATGTAACAGGCGGTGCCAGGGCTGGGTTCTGCAGGGCCGCTGGGAAGGCACACGGGGCTGATGGTGGGCGATGGGACCAGTGGCACTGCCAGCTCCAGCAGCGCCAGGTCCCCGTGAAATGTCTTGGGGTTAAACTGGAAGGAGATGGGGGGAGTCAGTGGGGGGCCCTGGGGCATGCCCAGAGAGGTCAGGGGGGTGCCCACCTCCACTGACCTTGGGGTGAGGCAGGATGCGCCGGATGGGCACTGCCCGCTCGCCCACGCCTGGCTTGCCAAGCTCGTAGTTGCCTGCCACCACCGTCCACGCCAACTCGTTCTGGTTCCTGGCAGAGTGTGGGACAGATAGTTACAGGAGTGACAGGGGTGCCACCCCATGCCACCCTCTGCAGGGACATCATCCCTATGTTGCCATGCCCCTCGCCATACCCGGCAAAGCAGTGGGCTGCGGTGAGGACCCAGGAGTGTCCCACCAGCACCCCTCCACACATCAGCTCCCCATGGAGCCGCACTGACACCAGCCAGGGCCAGGCCCCCCGTGGGGCCACGCTGCCACCCATGATCCGTCCTCGGGGGGCCGTAGCGTTGGCTTGGGGGCCCACACGGTGCCCGCAGCTCCCTGGGGGACAAAGCCAGGGTAAGGGGGGGTGTCCTGCAGACCTGCTGCTGGGGCACCCCCTCGTCCGGGTGGGCACGGGGTGACCACTCATGGTGGTGCCAGGATGGCCGTGGTGGCGGAGGGGTTGGCGGGTGGCCCCCGGGGGGGTCATGCCACGCCAGGCGCGCTGTCAAGCCTCATTGTGCTCACGGAGGCGAGCGGGCGGCGGGCCGGGGGCACCCCGCGGCACGGCAGCTGCCGACGCTAACCTCTGCCCCTTGGCCCAGCAGGCAGCCGGGGGGCCAGGGGCACCCGCCGGTGTGTGTGTGTTGGAGGGGGGTGGTGGGCACCGTGGGGCTGCCCTGGCTCACCTGGCATCGCCACCTCTGCTGCTGCGACAGGGCCCGAGGCTGTGGCTGCCACTCCTGCGGGGACAGATTGTCACAGCATGTGGGGACACCCCTCCCAATGTCACCACAGTGTCCCTCCTGTCCCCAATTCCCCTGGTTGCTCTCAGTGCCCCCCAGACCCCCATCATCCCAAAAAAAGCACCCTCGTACTGCCCTAGGAGTGCTCGTCAGCCCCAGTGACTCAGTGTCCCCAAACTCTCTGCCACCCCGCCTTGTCCTGTTCCACCATACCCCCCTCTCCCACCCCAGATTCTCCATCACCCCTCAGTGCCCTGTCCCCCCCAATCCACTCATCGCTCCCAGTGCCTCCATCCCCCAGCTCTCAACCTCTCACCCCAGATCCCTCCCTCCCTGCCAATCTCCCATCCCACCAGATTCCCCATCACCCTACCATACCTCCACCTCCTCAGCCTCCCTACCCCACCACAGCACCTCCTGTCACCCCCAGTGCCCCATATCCCCACACACAATCCCAGGCATCCCTGGGGGTGCCCCATTTGTTATTGTGGGGTCTCTCCTCTCTGGGAGGATCCATGGGTGATGCGGGTGCCCACTCACGGCACTCCTGGAGGCGGTGGCGGCAGAGCTGGGCACTGAGCTGGGTGCAGGCATGCTGGGCCCCCTCGGGTGGGCACAGGCGCTGGTAGGGGGCACAAGCCTGGCTCAGTGCCCAGTTGCGCTGAGGCAGCTCAGGCAGCACCTGGGCATCCAGCAGGACCTGGCAGCTGGGGGGCACAGTGAGGGGCACGGCTGGTGCTGCAAGGACAAGCAGGGCTGTGGGCATCCCACTGTGTCCTCCCTGCCCACCTCTGCCCAGGCCAGTCCAGGCTCTGCTTTGGGGCAGATGGGAAGGGGACATGATGGGGCTGCTCTGTTGGCATGTTTTAGTAGGGTCTCCTGAGTGCTGGGACGTTTTTGAGTGGATATCTGGGAAGGAGACAAGGGATTGGGCATTGCTTTGGGTAAGGCTCCAGGTGATGTTTGGGTAGGATCTAGAGAAGATGGGGAACTGCTTGGGTAGGGTCTCTGGGTGGTGGTTTTGTAGTCTCTAGCAGTCAGGGATATGTTTTGGGAATCTGGCCACTGTTTTGGCAAAGCCTATAAGGGAGGGGGTACCGTCTGGGTAGGGTGTTGGGGTGTCATTTTGGTAGGGTTTGTAGGGGATGAGGTGGTGCTTTGGTAGGGACCCAAAGAAATATTTGGGTAGGATCTCCAGGCATGGGTCTGTGTTAGGGTAGGGTCTCCTGGCCATGGGGTGGTATTTGGACAGGGACCCCTGGCAGCATTTAGATAGGGACGCTGGGCAGTGTTTGGGTAGGGACTGGGCCTGTTTGGGCAGGGTCTCCTGGGGATGGGGCAGTGGGGGCCATGGGGCCATGACTCACATGGGCAGCGACGGGTGAGGTTGGTGCAGGGGGGGAAGAGGCAGGGGGCACAGAGCCCACAGGCGCCCCGCTGCTGCTGCTGCTCGGCCAGCGCCCGCTCCAGTGCCAGCAGCGCGCTCCTCAGCGCCGCCTCCAGCACCAGCGTCCCCCGGCTGGACAGTGCTGCCAGGCACATGCAGGGTGCTCAGACCCCCGGCGCCCCCACCATTGCCCCCCACAGTGGCCACAGAGTGCCCCCAGCCCGGCCGGTGCCCGCGCCCCCATATCTCCATGGTAAGTGTCAGGCTGGGCAAGGCCTGTCACCTGCTGGCATCGCCTAGGGTGACAGGCACGAGGCTCACCTCCCTGCTGGGGCTGGTACATGGGCACATGATGTGGGGAGGGTGCCTGCCCAGGTCTGTGTGTGCCCGTTGTATGTGGAGACCCTGTGAGAACATGTGCTTGCAGCAGGGTATGAGCCCGGACAGGTGTGCCCGTGTGTGCCGGTGTGCATCTACTTCTGTGCACACCTGTGCCCGTACCGTGGGTGCACACTTGTGCGGGCCAGGATCTCTGTGCCTGTGTCTACATGTCGCTGCATGTGCTCATGTGTGTGCAGTCCTGTGCGTGTCCTGTATGTGCATCCCCACATGTGCCTGTACCTGTGGCCACCTGCACCCACCCATAGCCACCCTGCTGTGGGCCGTGCCCTGGCAGAGGGTCCCTCGGGTCTGGCACAGGTGCCTGGGCAGGAGGGAGAACTGATGGCCATGGGCCATGACCCACACCACTCCCTGCAACCCCTGTGTCCCCTAGTGCTGTGGGAAGCACTTGGCACCCAGTCCAGGCACTGCAGGCATGTCCCGTGGGCTGGGGTCTTTGCCAGGGACCCAGGCATCTTGCTTGTGCTTCCCCCCCTTACTGAGAGTGAACCCAAGAGTCCCAGCTTCTACAGCTGCCCCAGCCCAACCCTCCCACAAAGATGCCCCCACCCCTGTGCCCCACTGACCTTGCAGGACGCTGGCTGGCATGGGGTACAGCCCCTGGCCCAGGGGGGCCCCCCCCACCAGCTGCAGCAGCAGCAGCAGCACGGGGGGGACCAGGCGGGCCCCGAGAAGAGCTCCCTGCATCCTCTTCCCTCCTCTCTCCATCCTTGGGTGGGCAAAGGGGGGCAGGTGGGGGGAGCCCCCGAAATGCCCGAGGCGGGCGAGGAGGGATGGATATATACGGTGCCCCCTGGGCGGTGGGAGGAGAGAGGGGCCGGGGGAGCACAAACAGGCGAGTTCATTAATGTCGCGCCAAGATGCCAGCTCGGGGCGGGGGGCGCGGGGGGGGGCGCAGCCGGGGCCTCAATGCCGCCTTTGTTCGACGGGGCCTCCGGGCGGGCAGCATCAGACGGGCGCTGCGCTCCGGCGCTGCCCGCGGCCCTTGATCATTTTCACGCCAAGCCCCGGCCGCGCCACCGTCCCTCCCGCGGGCCCCGGGCGGGGGGAGCGGGGGGGGGACAGCGGGCGGGTGGGAACGCACCGGCGGCTGCGGGGCGCGGGGGGCCCGGACTGGGCGTGGGAGACCCGCCGGGGGCTTCAAAGGCGGGCAGCGGGACGGGGTGGACATCGCCCGGAGGGGGGGTGGTTGGCGGGGGTCTGGGGAGGGGAGCATGGGACGGGGGGGTCCCTCTTTCTGTGCCAGCCCAGCCGTGGCTGAACGGGCCGCCCCGTGAAAGGACACTGCATCCCCGTGCTGCGCACCAACTGTCCCCGGGGACCCCCCAGCACCCCGTGTCCACTCTAAAGCCGTTCCTGGCCTGGGGTGCAGGAGAGGGGTGCGCCCCGGGGGGGGATGCCAGGGGGCGGCAGGTGGGGCCGGGGCAACGGCTGCTTTTCTTGCTTGGCAGTGGCAGGTAGCGAGCGGGCAGCGTGCCCGGGCTGGGGGGCACAATTTGGCCCCACGGATGGGGGTGCTCCGCTTGCCCACCCGGCTGGAGACGGTCCCCTCCGTGCTTGCCGCTCAGCTTGCGGTTGGCCCCACACTTTCGGGGTGCCCGCGCCACCCCCCTGCCCCCACTGCATCCTGGGGTGCCCGTGGGGGGGCCTCAGCTCCTGCGGTGGGGCAGGGTGCGGCTGCAACCCCATCACCTCTTTGGGGTGCGGCGGGTGTCCGTGCCCCCACCTCTGTCCCTGTTAGGGGCAGGGGTGGGTGCTCGTGTCCGGGCCTCTGTCCTTGTTAGGGGCAGGGGGTGCCCGTGTCCCCACATCCACTGGGGGGCAGGGGCTGCCCACGCCCACCTTTCTGTCCCCCGTGCAGTGCAGATGCCCGTGTCCCCATCCCCATTTAGGGGCCGGGGGGTGCCCGTGCCGCCACCCCCGTCCCTATTAGGGGCAGGGACGCCTCCGTGCCCTCAGCCCCGGCCGTGCCGCGCTCCCCCCGGGCCCCCCCGGCCCCGATGGTGCCAGCGGGGCGCGGACAATGCCGCTTCAGTGGCACATCAAAGGCGCGGCGCTGCCCGCGGCTGGCACGGCGACAGGCCCGCCGCAGATGAAAGCCCCGGCCCCGCCGGGCTCCCACCTCGGCCGCGGGGACACCGCGGGGCACGCTGCGCCTCCGCCCCACGGGGGACGGCGGGGCCGGGGGCCACGGGGCACAAACGCACAGCGCCACCGCACCCCGCGGAGCCGTCCCGCGTCGGTGTCCCCGCACGGATCCCCCCGCTGGTGGCACGGCCTCGCGCCGCGGGCGTCACGCGCTCGGCTGACGGCAGCTGGCGCCCACGCGGGTACGCGAGGCCGGCGTGGGGTTCGCCCCCGGCCCCCCCGTGCCCCCCCCCCGTGCCCTGCCCCCCCGCTCCCCGTGTCCCGGTGCCGGTGCCAACCCCATTAACCTAATTGGCGAGGCGCTCGGCCGCCCCGGGCAGCAGCGGCAGTGGGACCCCGGGGCCCGGGCAGATCCCAGTCCCGGCGGGGAGCGAGGCAGGGAGGGAGGGGGCGAGGGACGGCGCCCCCGGGGGCCCCGCTTGTCCGGTAATTGGCGCGGGCAGCCGAGCCCGGCCGGCACCGGCGGGGGGGCGCGGGCAGCGGGCACCGAGGGAGGCGGGGCAGCACCGGAGCCCCTGCGGTGTCCGGGGGCAGCTTGGGGGTGCGGGGGTCGGTACCGGGGTGCTGGCCGCTGGGGGCTCGGGGGCAGGGGGCGTGTGGTGATGCGGGGGTCCGTTTTGGGGGGCCGGGAGGAGTGGGGGGAGTTCGGAGGTGGGGGGGGAGGAAGTGCCGGGTCCCAGGATTGGGGAGACCCCGGGAGGGGGACGGGGATTGGGGGGATTCGGGTTGTGGGGTGACGCTGGGGCTGGGGGTCACTGGGGGGGTGTTGGGTGGGACAGCTCTGGGGCTGGGGGTGCGGCGGGGGCGAACGCTGTGGGGGTACATTTGGGGCCGGGGGCTGTGATAAGGGTGGGGTACGGCCGGGGGGCTGTGGGCGGGGGCAGCACAGGGGCGGGGCTATCCGGCAGCCGGGGCGGGGCCTACCCAGGGAGTGGGGCGGGGGCGATCGGGCGGGGCGGGGCCGGAGGCGGGGTCTATAGGGTGGGATGTGGGCGGGGCCAATCTCGAGGGGTGGGCCCGCGGGCGGGGCCCGGCGGGTCGGGGCCGGGTCGGCGGGCGGGGCCGGCGGGGGCCAGGGCCGGGGCCGGGGCCGGGGCCGGGGCCGGGGCCGGGACCGGGACCGGCGCCGGGCGCGTTTCGGGGCCGGGCCGGGCCATGGCGAGCTCGGAGCGGAGCGCGCTGCTCACGTACCGCCTGTGCGGCGGCTCGGGCGAGGAGGAGCGGGGCCGGGAGCGCGGCCGGGCCGCCGCCGCCGCCGCCCCCCGCAAGCTGCCCACCTTCTTGGGCGTTGTGGTGCCCACGCTGCTTTCCATGTTCAGCGTCGTCCTCTTCCTGCGCCTCGGTAAGTGCCGCCGCCCCCCGGGGACGCCCCCGCCCCCCCTCCCCCTCCGGCTGCATCCCGAGTCCCCCGGGACCACCAGCCCTGCCTGGTACCCCCAGTCCGGTCCCCGTGGCATCCCGAGGCCTCCTGCGTCTGGACCCCCTGTGGTCACCCCGAGCCCCCCAGTCTGGAGCCCTGGTGTCCTCCCTTTGCCCTCCCGGTGCTTTCCCCCCAGCCTTCCAGTCTGACGTCCCAGTATTCCCCCTGAGCTCCCCCAGTCTGGATCCCACTGTCCTCCCAGTGCCCTCTCCTGACACACACACCACCCTCCCAGTCTGGGGTCCCAGTGTTCTCTCAGTTCTCCCCCAGTGCTCTGTTCTCTCCAGACCCCTCTAGTCTGGGGCCTGGGGCTCAGGGGCTCCTGCTCTGTCCGCAGGATGGGAACCCGGTTAGGGACCTCGGTGTCCCCGCTAAGGGACCTCAGTCCAAAGCCCTAGTGTCCCTGGGGCAGGACTCCTGTGCCTTCCTTAAAACAGAATTCCAGTGCCCTTGTATCCCCCCATCCACTGGTGCAGAGGACCCACTGGTCCCCAGGCATCCCCCAGTGCTGGGCTCTGGCACCTCAGTACAGCGCCCCAGTTTTCTCCCAGACCCCGTATGGTGTCCTAGGGGCAGGGCCCTGGTGTTCCCACATCAGGTACCCAGCTTGCCCCCCCTGCCCCCCCCCCGTGCTGTTCAAACAGCACAGGCTGGATCCCAGTCTGCTCCCAGTCTGTTACTGGGAAGCCTGGGAGAACTAGGGGGAGCAGGCTGGCCACGGACTGGGGGAGACGCTCGCCCTTTGCAGGGGCCCTGGCAGGGGAAAGATGCTCCAGCCTGGCCCAGGGCAGGCAGAGAGGCCCAGGACAAACAGCGTCTGCCCTGGTCCGGGAACAGGGAATGTTTTTCCTCTTTCACTTTCTGTCCAGCTCACGGAAAGGCCAGGGCAGGAGTTGGCTGCGTGCCCAGGGGGGCCAGTAGGCCCTGGGGGGGGCCTTGGGCTCCTTCCCCTGCCTGGGGAACCTGCCAGGCTGTGGGCATAGCTCTCCCCTGCTATCACTCACCACCTTCCCACTCTCCCACGGCGGGCACCGGGGGCCCCCCCGCCTGCCCCAGCCCCCAGCCCGGGGTGCGTAACCCCAGGGAGCCTGAGGCTGGAAGGGAAGTGCAGGGCGGAGGGGGAGGGGAGCTGCCGGGAAGAGGAACTGTCCCACTGTGGCGGGGCCTTGGCTCCCCCCCTGGCAGCCCCCTGCTTCCCCCATGCCTCAAACACCCCTCAGATCTCCAGGCTGAGCAGCCCTTCCTACTTAGCCCGACACTGCTTTCAGGGCATCCCTTTATTTCCCCTACCCTCACATTTGCCACTTGGGCACCCTCCAGCCCTCTGGGGATCAGAGGGGGTGCCCCCAAACCCAGCCTGTCTCCCTTGGAGCTGCTTGTGGTGGCCGTGCCCCGGCACCCCCCTCGCCTCCCCGCGGGCATGGCTGTGGCCTGGCTTGCGGCTGAGATAGGGCATCTCCCGGCAGCCGCTGCAGCCCCTTCCTGCCCTCAGCACCACCAGGCTCCCCTCCCCGTCACCCTGGGCAGGCCCGTGGGGCGCCCTGGGTGCCCTGTCCCCAGGTGGGGGGGAAGCACACCAGGCAGCAGGGGCCCACCTGGCAGGGACGCCCCAGGGCTGCTCTTGCTTCCCGCTTTGCAGTGAGCCAGCAGAGCGGCAACGGAACCCCGCGGGGAGCACATCAGTTCCTGGTGCCCGAGCTGGCGTGCAAGGCAGCCCCTGCCCGCTGAGGGTGGGTCCTGGCACCCCTCCGCAGTGCCCCGGGGCTGGGCGAGCAGCAGCAGAGCCCCTGCCCTGTTTGTTTGCTTTTTGGGTGCGCCTGGGCCTGATCCTGGCACGGCAGGAGGGTGGGGATGCCCTGAGGTGGGGGGGGGGGCACCGGCTGGGCTGGCCCCAGGCACTGCTGTGGGTGGGAGGTGGCAGCACCCCAGGGTTGGGATATCCCCTCACCCTGGAAGGGAAGGGGGTGGCATGTCTGGAGGAAGCTGTAGGCACGGGGATGGGAGCAGCCAGCATGCTTCAGTGGGACGAGCTGTGCGTGGTGGCTGTGCCCGGGGACCCTGTCTTGGGAGTGTTCCCTGCCCAGCTAACAAGCATGCTGACCTCTGCCCTGTCCTTGGCAGGGTTCGTGGTGGGCCATGCTGGGTTGTACCAAGCCCTGGCCATGTTCGCAGTGGCATACTTCATCATCGGCATGACGGTGCTCTCCGTGTGTGCCATCGCCACCAACGGGGCACTGGATGCCGGAGGAGCCTACTGTATCCTTTGCCGTGGGTGCTGCTGGGGCAGAGCACGTGGGACAAAATCTGGGGACCACCCAGTGGCCTCGGGGTGCCATGCTGAGGCTGGGACCCTCTTGGCCTGAGAGGGAGGGGTGGGGACACCCGATGGTGGTGTCTTCTTTGACTTGAGCAAGATATGATCAGCCGTGCCCTGGGCCCGGAGTTCGGGGGCAGCATCGGGATCATGTTTTTCCTGGCCAACGTGTGTGGCAGTGCCCTCTACGTGCTGGGGCTGGTGGAGGCGGTGGTGGACAGCTTTGGGATCCCACCTGGTGAGTACCCCCATGTGATGGGTGGCAGAGTGTCCCTTACCCAAGCAGTCCCAGCATCTTGCCAGGCATGCCAAGCACCATGTATGGCTCTCCCAGTCCTCTGGCCCGTGAGTTGGTGCCTCTCATGCCTGGCACAATGCCGGTGGCTCTCAGATCCCAGGGATGCCCCTGCCTCTGAGCCCCACTGATGCTGGCTTATCTCTGCCCAGGGCAAAAAGTGGGCACAGGCGTCCACGTCCTGCCCCAGAGCTACTGGTATGAGCTGCTCTACGGTACCGTGCTGCTGGCCCTCTGCCTCGTCGTGTGCCTTGTGGGTGCCTCCATCTACGCCAAAGCCACCTTCCTTATCTTCCTCATCGTCGCAGGTGTCCTAGGCACCATCCTCATCAGCTTCTTTGCTACACAGCCCCTTGGGGTGCCCATCCATCTGCCCCACTTCAATGTCTCCGAGACTGAGAATGGCTCCTTCACCGGCTTCTCCCTTGCCACCCTGCGAGAAAACCTGGGGGGTGAGGAGAGGCTCCCTCCACCCTGCCTGCGGTACCCATTGTGGCACTGGCAGCTCCACACCAGCAGGGGCTTGCTGGAGCCTGGGGGCAGTTGGTGGGCACAAAGCAGGTGCTGTGGGGGTGGTTTCTCCCATGGTTTGTGTATCAGGACATTGCGAGGGTATATGGTGGGGCTCTGCTGCCCTGGACAGACCATTGCAGCCTGTGCCTGTGTCTCTTGCAGGTGGGTACGGGGTGGACTACACCACCGGGCAGGTGATGAGCTTCAGCTCCGTCTTTGCGGTGATGTTCAACGGCTGCACCGGCATCATGGCAGGCTCCAACATGTCAGGTATGGGCAGGGGGCGCTGGGCTGGAGGAGAGCAGAGGTGTGCTGTGTATGGGCACTAATGCTGCCCGCTCCTGCCCACAGGAGACCTGAAGCGCCCGAGCTACTCCATCCCGCGGGGCACTATCTCTGCTGTGCTCTTTACCTACCTCGTCTACAACCTGCTGGCTTTCCTCATGTGTGCCACCTGCAACAGGTACGGCCATCTGTCCCTTCACCAGGGCCATCGGTGCCAGGGCCGAGGCAGGTGCCAGTGTATCTGTGTCCCTCTCCAGGATCCTCCTGCAGAAAGACTACGGCTTCTTGCGTGACATCAGTATCTTCCCACCGTTGGTCACCGTGGGCATCTATGCTGCCACCCTCTCTGCAGCCATGAGCAACCTCATCGGGGCATCCCGCATCCTCTATGCCCTGGCCCGGGATGATCTCTTTGGTGAGTGCCTGGAGCACACTGGTACCCGCCAGAGCCCACCTGGCAGATTGTCCCTGCTAGGGACCAGCCCTGGCACCGGGGAGCCCCCTTCCTGGTGTGGGGTTCATGCTTTGTGGATTGGCATGTGCCCATTTGGGTCACCTGTGTGCCCCGGTGTTTGCCCCTGCCCCAGCACCCATGGTGGGAACAGGACTCTTGGCTGGTGGCCGAGCCTGTTGGTGCCTGCTGGGGTGCCCCAGCCCAACCTCTCCGCTCTGCCCACAGGCCGGGCGCTGGCGCTGGCTAAGAAGACATCTTCCAGTGGGAACCCAGTGATGGCGGTGATCCTCTCCTGGCTGGTGGTTCAGGTGAGTTTGCCAGCAATGCTCCTTTCCTGGCCTCACCAGGTGAAGGTGGGTTGGCACCTGGGCTGGGCATTGTGGAGCCTGACATGGCCCCCTAACCCTGGGATCCCCCCCACTACCCCAGCTCCCCTGCCCCAGGTATCCTGCTGTGACTGTGTCCTTCCTTCCCTGAGCCCATAAATGAAGGATGAATCGTAGCAAAGGGTGGGGATTCCTGCCTGTGTGGCAGTGCCCGTACCCTTTCCCTGCACACCGCTGTTGCATGCCCCAAGCTTGGCAGGGATGGCTCAGGAATGTGCCGGGGTTGCCCTCCTGGGGGGTGCATTCACACTGTGCCCCTCCTGTGCTCTCTGCAGCTGGTGCTCTTCTCTGGGAAGCTCAACACCATTGCAGGGGTCGTGACCACCTTCTTCCTCCTGGTTTATGCCACTGTCAACCTGGCCTGCCTGGCACTGGAGTGGGCATCAGCCCCCAACTTCAGGTACCTGCTAGCACAGGAGAGGGAGGCTGCACCAAGATGCTGGGCAGGCACCCGTCTGTCCATCCGTCTGCCTCTGGTTCCCCTGCTATCCATGTGCCCACTGCCCCTCTGCGGGGCAGAGATGCTGACCACCCCTCTCCTGGGCATTTGAGGGGCCAGAGACACCCCCACCCCTGGGGAGGGAGGAGAGGACAGGTGCCAGTGTGACGCTGTCTTGGCACAGTCCTCATGCCCTGGCACCACTTTGCTGAGCAGGTACAGATAAATCCAGCACCACCGGGTACCACCCGCCCCCTCCCCTTAGGCTTTCCGGAGATAATTTATAGCCTGTGCCCGCCCGGCATCCCCCAGGCAGCTTGCCAAGAGGTGATGGAGCCCACTTTCCATTAGCACTAATTAAACTAACAGAGAAGGGGGAGGAAGGGAAGGGGGATCCTGGGTGAGGGGAGGAGAAGAGGTCTTCCAGGAAGGAGGAATGTGTGTGGCAGGCAGCCCCAGCCTGGGCGTGGGGCGTGGGGTACCCTGGTACAGAGCTGCCCAAATCTGTGGCAGGGGGGCATTGCAGGGTGGCTGGGGAGAGCCTGATCTCCCTCTTGGGTGATGCCTGCTGCCCTCGGCGCAGGATGCTGCGACTCCAAAGCAGGGAGAGTCCCCCAGGTGCAACAGAAGTGATGCCTGAGCAGGGCTGGGTGGCACTGCCCAGGAGCCCCCCAGAGTGCCCCATTTCCAAGGGAGATCTGGTGTCTGTGCCAGGCTGGAGCTTGCCCCCCCCCCCCCCCCCCAGCCCCAGCTGCTCCCTTGGCTGGGCACAGATGGGGCAGGGTCGGTGCCTGGGGGTGAAGATGCTGGGGTGGGTGGTGACAGTCCTCTCTTGCCCACCCCACATCTGGTGGTGCCCCCCTCCTCCCCACACTGAAGTCTCCATCAAGCGCAGCGGAAAAGGATTTTAATTACCTTTCAGGAAAAACAACAATTAGAGAAAATAACAACTTCTCGCCTCCCTGCCTCTGCCTCCCTGTGCCAGGCTGAGCGGGCACTGCGGCTGCCGGCACTGCCACGCATTGCCTGACGGTACCTGGCCCCTGGGTGTGCCAGGGCAGTGCCAGCCCCATAACTCTCGTCACCCCTGTTTGCCAGGGGCTGGCAGCAAGGGGGTGCCCGGTGACCTGGGAGGTGCCATCTCCCCCTGTGCCTTCTTCCACAGGCATCTGGGGAGCCTGATATGCCCTGAGCTGGCACAGCAGGAGTTCACTGGTGGTGGCTGGTGTGACACCTTGCCACAGCCACCCTTGCCATGCCCACCCTGCAGCCGCCATGGGAACAACACAGTAGCGGGTGTCCCCTTGTCCCTGCTCCAGGCCCACCTTCCGGTACTTCACCTGGCACACGTGCCTGCTGGGCATTGCGGGCTGCTGCGTCATGATGTTCCTCATCAGCCCCGTGTCAGCCTCAGCGAGCCTGGGCTTCCTCCTCGTCCTCCTCCTCGCTCTCCACTACCTCTCACCCAGCAGCACCTGGGGCTACATCAGCCAGGCTCTCATCTTCCACCAGGTGAGCCCTGTCCCCCTCCGCTGTACCCTCATGGGGTGAAGAGCAGGTGTCCCCAGGCTGGTGTCCGCATGGCAGCTCTGGGCAGTGTGTCCTTGAGGCTGGCATCTCCATGGGGTGGGTTGTTGAAAGGAGGAGGGTTCCTCACCTGCTGCTCTCCCTTCCTCCCTCCAGGTGCGGAAGTACCTGCTGATGCTGGATGTGCGGAAGGACCATGTCAAGTTCTGGCGCCCACAGATGCTGCTGATGGTGCAGAACCCACGGGGCAGTGCCCGCCTCATCGACTTTGTCAATGACCTCAAGAAGAGCGGTCTCTATGTCCTGGGCCATGTCGAGCTGCAGGACTTGGGTGAGGGTCTGCATTGTCCCCAGCGCTGATGGCTTCTGCTCTTGCTGTGGTGCCGGGGGGGCTCCTGGGGTCCTTGGGGTGACACGGCTGCCCAGCTGCTGGCTGGGCAGGGTGGGCATAGCAAGGGAATGTCAGCATTTTGGGCACATGCATGGCACCTTGGGCTTGGTTTGGTATGAGGGATGTAGATGGCTTGTTTCTGTCCCATGCCTCCTGTGCGCACGTGCGTGCACATGTGTGCTGCAAGCTTGCACATGTGTGTGCTCAAGTATTCACCCCTACATGTGCACATAGGGCTCCTGCATGTGTTGGTGCTGGTGTGTGCATGTGGCACATGCCACCTAGGCTCCTCTGGGCCCCTGTGCAGCATGGTCCCATTGCACAGGTCAGTGCCTGTGCACACCCAGAACACACGTGACTTGGCACAGCCTTGCCCGTGTGTGTGCCAGTCCATTCTCACCTCATGCTTGCTTCTGTGTGTCTATGAGCTTCAGTGGTGTTTGCACCCTGGTGCATGTTGGTTTGCACATGTGCTCCCTGGCACACGCCGTGACTGTCCCCATCACTGCCCCACGCCCCCCTCCCCCGCCCCCCGTTGCCATGGTGACTAATGGCCTGAAATTGGGGAGTGGGGATGGGGCTGCTTGGGGTTTTTTTCCTGTATATTTATGTGTAATTTCATATCTCTGGCTGGAAGCACCTGCTTCCACTCTCCCTGTCTCATGGCTGCTGGGGTGGGCATAGGAGTTGGCATTGGTTTTGCAGGGGGAGGTGCTGCAGGGATACCAGGGTGTTCCCCTGGCATGGGATGCCTGATCCCTTGGTGTTGTTCTTGCTCCTCACCTAGACATGCTGCCCTCAGACCCGCTCCAGCCCCAGCAGGACTCGTGGCTGAGCTTGGTGGACAAGCTGAACGTCAAGGCCTTTGTCAGCCTCACCCTTGCACCCTCGGTGCGACATGGTGTCCGGCAGCTCCTCTTCACCTCTGGCCTTGGTGAGTGGTGCTGGGGCTGGTATGGGTGGGGGTCCACTATGCTGCCCCTGCGGGGTGAGAAGTGCCAAGGCGTTTGGAGGCACCTGGATGGGCAATGCCAAAGCTGAGTTGGGGCTTGGAGGCATCAGTGGTGAACAATGCTGAAGCCAAGACAGAGTCCCTGTTGGCCATGTCTGAAGGGCTTGAAGACACCTGGACGGGCAATGCCAAAGGGCTTGAAAGCACCCAGCATGGGCAGTGCCAAAGCCAAGTCAGAATATGGAAAGGTGTTGGGTGGGCAATGCCAAAGCCAGGTTGAGTCTTGGAGGCATCTGGATGCATGATATTGAGATCAGCAGGGTGAGCAATGCCAGAGCCAAGCTGTGGCTTGTTGGCACCTGCAGTGCCAGGGGGGCTGCTGGAGCCCTCCACCTCTGCTCAGCCAGGCCGGCGCTGTCTCTCCGGCAGGTGGGATGCGTCCCAACACACTAGTGCTGGGCTTCTACGATGACGCAGAACCGCAGGATGGTCTAGCCCAGCACCCTGCCTTCACCAGCGCCCGCGAGGAGGTCCCCCTGGGCTTCCCCCCTCTGCGGGCGCCCACCGCCCCCAAGCTGCTGTCAGCCCGGGAGTACGTGGGCATCGTGGCTGATGCCCTGAAGATGCTTCGCAATGTCCTGCTGGCCCGGCAGCTGGAGAGCCTGGACAAGGCCTGGGAGCTGCGGCGGGCTGCCAGCCCCCCACCCACCATCCACGTCTGGCCCGTCAACCTGCTGCGGCCTGACAGCGCCCGCTATGCTGACACCTGCAGCCTTTTCCTGCTGCAGATGGCCTGCGTCCTCAACATGGCGCGGGCCTGGCGCCGGGCCCGCCTGCGCCTCTTCCTCTGCGTGGAGGCAGGCGCCATGCCCCATGCCCAGGAGGAGAAGCTGCGCCAGCTCCTCAAGGACTTGCGCATCCAGGCCCAGATCCAGCTGGTGCCCTGGGACACCATCACCCGCCTACACTGGCAAACCTGCCGGGGACCCCCTGGGGGGCCTGCCGGAGAGGTGGAGGAGGAGGAGGAGGAGGAAGGGTCCGTGAACTTCCCGGTCAATGCTGCCCAAGTGTCGGATGAGTACGTCTGCGCCGCCAACAAACTCGTCCTGGAGCAGAGCCCTGCGCCAGCCGTGCGCTTCCTCTATTTGCCGCGGCCGCCGGCCGACACCAGCCTCTACCCGCTGTACCTGCACCAGCTGGAGCTGCTCACCCGTGGGCTGGGCCCCACCGTGCTGGTGCACGGGGTGAGTGCCGTCACCAGCACCCAGCTGTAGGTCACCCCCGGGTTCCCCCTCGGCTCCCTGCACTCTCTTTCACCCAGTGCCTTTAGCAGCCCGAGCCTGGGGCTGCCCCCAGCCCTGGCGTCCTCACCCTGGTGGGCAGGGAGGGGTCTGTGCCCCCAGGCTGGGAGGTTGGGGTGTGTGTGTGTGTGTGTGTTGGGGGGATGGATTGGTTTTTGGGGGAGTGTCTCCTGCAGAGGATTAAAGCTGGCCCTGGCAGGATCCGGGCACAGCCCTGGCACCGGCTGCGCAGCGCGGTGCATTCACGGTGCCTTTTCTTTGGGGTGGGTGGGGAGGGGGGGATATTGGGGTCCCAGGGAATGCCAAGCACGGGGTGGCCCAGTTGGCTGCTGGGAGCCCCTTGGTTGCACCCTGCACCACCTCCCTCCCCCTGCTTCCCCCTCCCACAGCCCCCAGCCTCTCCTCCGCCAGCTCCTCCGGGCACCCAGCCAGCAGCGGGGATTGATTAAAGGCAGCCTCGACCTTGGTGCCCCGGCTCCCCGCCATCCTCCCTGCCTTTCATTAGGAAAAATTAAATGGGAAGGAGTGGGGGAGGGGAGCCCGGATGCCTGGGTTCCCTGCGTGAGGCTGGGGGTGGTGGCAGGGGGGAGCAGTCAGGTGCTGGCCATGATGGCTGTGGGTATGGCACTCTGGATCTTACTCAGCAGCCCCAGTACTGCTTTAATCTGTAGCTTCCCCCCACCCCCACCATGGGGTCTGAGCTTCTGGTCCTGGCAGGGAGGGATGGAAATGATCCGGGGTCTGGGGGGGCTCACCCAAACACCTGGGTCCTCTGGCCTTGCTCTGGGACCTGTTTCATGGGGCATTGCCATCTCCCTGCACCCATCGTGACCTGCACGGAGGAGCTGGCTTTTGCCCCTTGCCCTTCCCTTATTGATTATAGAGGAGGGCAGGAAATTGCCTGGGCGCTGGGTGATAAATCCATCGGGTACCTGGCAGATGGGCAGCATGCCCAGACCCTGCCTGATGGATTGCTTCCTATTAGCCCCGGCACGGTGGAGGGGGCTGCTCCGGGCCAGGCTGGACGCCAGTGGCAGGGACAAGCATGGCACTGCTGCCTGTGCCCCTTCTCCACAAGCCTGGCACTGCCCGTTGCTACTCTGCTCAGCCGGAGGGCTGGAAAAACCCAGGAGGCTGGGTGCTGCTGGGGAGAAAAAAGGGCGGGGGGGCATTGCTCCCCACACTTTGCAGTGGCTTGTGCCCAAATCCTCACCTTGGTGCGTGGGCAGGGGGCTGGGCTGGCTTTGCTCCCTGCTGCCAGAGGTGGGTGCCCTGGGGTGGGCACTGCGCGACCCGCAGGCTTTATTTACAAACAGGCGGGAGCTGGCACAGGGCAGCCGGGCACCAGTGGGACCCAGCGGCCTATAATGTTAATTATCACCACGTAATTAAAAGCCCATAAAAAGCCTCACACTTCATTAAATTAAAGCTTCCCCGCACTGTGCCGACGGGCTCCAGCAGAGTTAACCTTGGCTGTGCCAGGCACCAGCTCCACCGCAGCTGGGGACGCGTGGCTGGGGTTGTACGGGACCTGAGGCCAGGAGTATGCAGCCCTGACATCGTAGGGGGGATACGGCATTGCCCATGCATGGGCACCCCCCACCCATTTATCACCTCTGGGCCACATGTGCCTGGGCACACAGGGGGAGCACACATGGGGATGCTGTCCCAGTCAGAGGTGCCCTCATGGCATCGCATGGACATGTGTGCCCATGCTAGTCCTGCAGATGTGCCGTCACACATGCTAGGATGTGGGCGGGGGGCTGACACAGTGCACACCCAGATGTGCAGATGTGGATATGCATATGTGCATGCATGGCTGCTGCAAAGGCAGCATCGGATGCCGACGCACCAGCTGTGGCGCACAACGCCCACGTGGCACACACCTACACGAACAGCATTTCTTCCTCTCTCCTAATATACAGACATGCAGACAAACAGACACACACGCTGCATCTTCTCCAGGCTCCCACCCATCGCTGCTGGTGCCTGGGAAGGCGACAGGCTGCCAGGAAAGCACTCACCTGTGCCTGCCCTCTCTGTGCCTCAGTTTCCCCATGGGCTATGCTGTGCTGGGGAGAGAGGGATGCATGAGGGACCCCTGAACCCTCCTGGTGGCTGGGGGCCCTGAGTCAGGGGTGCTGTGCTGCGGTCTGGGGGGATACCAAGTGGGAGGGGTACTAGAAATGTGTGCGTGTGTGTGAGCACGCTTGCACAGAATGGGGGTGCTGTGCTGGGTGTGTGTGTATGCGCACAAGGGGTGTCTATATGTGCGCGTGCGTTGGGGTCTATCTATACCCACCCCTAGGTGCGATGCACTGAAGTGCACACAGGGCTCAGTGGGTGGGGGGAGCGCACACACCTATGAACACGGGGTATGCAAACTGGCACACGCCTGTGCCCAGCACCCCTGGGCGCTGCTGCTGAGTGGGGCCATGGGCTGGGGCTGGCCGGGGGGCTGCATGGGGCAGGCGCCAGTGGGTGCCTGTGGCCTGGCCCTGCGGGGGTGGGCAGCCAACGGGGCCTTGGCTATTTCTTGGAAATTTCGCAGCATTCATTTCAGTGCAAATAAAAGCTGTCATTGCCAGAGAAATGATACTGATCGGGGTCTGAAAAGACAGCAAATTACCCGCCTGAAAATGCACCGCTGGAAAAAAAATGCATATTAAACACACAAAAAGGCACTTTGCCATCAGCCGCGCTTCCCCCGCCGCTCCAGAATAACCACACTTTACATAATTCTCCCTCTCCACCTCCGAATTAATTTCGCAGACAGAGGCAGAGGCAACCCTCTGACAATAGCGGAGTGGAGACGCAGCGGCGGCGGGGGGAGTGGGGCCGGGGGCTGCTGGGGAGGTGCCTGGCTCCAGGCTCGGGGCATGGTGGATAACGAGATGCCAGTGTTGGAGCTGGGGGGGAGGACTGAGGGGTTTGGGGGGACTGAGGGGTTTGGGAGGGTTGGGTCCATGGGTGAGGGTTGTGGGTACTGGGTAGATGTGCTCAGCTGTGGAGTGGAGCATTCCCATTCTTCCCTACCCTCGGGTTCTAGGGATGGCGTCCCTTGGGGTGGGGTTTGTGGGGTGATGCCCACCCTAATAGGCACATCTTGGGCCAAGTGTTTCCTACGAGGGACAATCCTTCACCCCCTACCGCGGGGGGTGAGCCTGCCGTGTGCCCACCCCAGAGCCTGGCACCCGCCCTGGAGGCAGGCAGACCCTGTTGGGGTGCACATACCCAGCATTGCGGGGGCCCCTGTGCACCCCACTGCCCCGCTGTCCTACGGGTGCCAGCCAGATGCACCCAAAGGACACTGCAAGGTAATGCTGCCCACCCAGAATGACACCACCAAACTAGCACCCTTCTAAGAACTGCCCCCCACCCCCCACCCTGGGAACCTGCTCCACGGGGTATTGAGGGCACCATGACCAGCACCCTGGCACCGGCAAGGGAGAGCAGCGTGTGTGTGTGGGGGGGTCCAGTAGTGATGATGAGGGTGTTCAGATGGCTGGATGCTTGGCACTGAGGGACTGACAGAGGGGAAGGCAGGCGGCGGAGGTTGACATGGTGCTGCTTTGCATTTTCAATGACAGACCCATGCCGGGTGCTCGGGAGAGTGGAAAAATCTTATTTGTCACCTGCTGGCGGTGTGCAGAGGCTCCCGCGCCGTGGCTAATCTCGGGGAAAATGAGGATGCTGGTGGGGTGGCCCGTGAGATGAGCAGGGCAGAGTGGGGCTGGCGAGGTGGGCAGCTGCCCTGGGCACTGCTCGGGGTCACAGCCATGGGCTGCAGGATGGGCAGGACCCTGGGGTCACACCAACCTGGTGATCCCTGTGTGTATTGGCACAGATCCTGCCTGCTGGGTGTGCATGGGCTGGGCAGACTAAGTGCCCTGTGTCCCCTGGGCATCCCAGAGTAAGTGCCCTGTGCCCCCTGCCCTGTCTGTAAAGGCACAACCTCTTTTCCTTCCACCCCAGCTTCAGGAGCAGCTTCTTGCCTTGCAGTGCCAGCTCCGCAGGTTGGCACTGTCCACACGTCGTCTTGGGGCACTCAGTGGAGATTTTTAGGGGGGAGCTGGCACTTGGAAGCAGGTGCAGGCACTGCCTGACACCCCACATCTACATGCAGGTGCCCATCCTGCACCTGCCGTACCCCAGCTTCTCAAGATGCCAACTCCCGTGGGACGCTGCAGCGCTCTGCGGCCGGCTTAGATTTATCCATTATTTTATATCCACACGCCTTTAATTTTTACAGCTCTGTTGGAGCAATACCCAGGGCTGTTAATAATGCCAGCCCCCCCCTCCCATGTGCACCCATCATAATCCCACCAAGGTGCCAAGCGGGTCATGGGACCAGGTAAGTGCAGGCAAGGGGGAGGCCGGTGTGTGGCACCCAGCCCTGTGCTCCCACCCTCCAGCCAGCCCCCCATCCCCCCCCACCTCGGGTGAGCAGCACAGCTGGGCACTCCATGCCCAGCCACGAAGCAGCCTGTGTCCAGGTGCCCTTGCACCCCGCTAAGGTTGGTAGTACCTGGCTGGTTGGGGTGTCCAAGTGGAGGTCGTCTCTCCGATGGGATTGATGGAGACCCTCTGCCCTGGCATGTGCCCCAGGAAACCTCTGCTGCAACACGTGTGTGGGTGTGTGAGCATGCGTGACTGTGCCAGGGTACATGTGCCTGTAACGGGAGCTGGCCGGCAGTGCATGTTTGTGTGTGTGTGTGTGTGTGTGAGGCACAGCATGTGTGTCTGCACTGGTCCATGTTGGTGTACATGGGAGGTACATCGTGTGCCACTGCCTGTGTGTGTGATGTTGTATGTCTTGGTGCTGCAGTAGGCACCTTGCCCGGGCTGTGCCCAGCACCCCAGTACAGGACAGCACAGCCTCAGCTGCCCCAGGCCATGAGAGCTGTGCCTGGGGCCAGCCCATGGGACAAGACAGTGGGTCCCACGCCAGCTGAGACACCTGTCCTGTGCCAAGCAGGGTCCCCATGCCATGTGTGGCGCAGCACCCAGTATGGGCTGCCTGGGGCTTCCACCCCAGCACCCAGGAAGATGCAGGACCCCCCCCCCCCCCGAGCACTCAGGGCTGTGCAGAACAGAGGGGGGTGAGGGTGGTAGGGCACCCCCGAACATGGCAGGCAGGGTGGCTGTGCAGGGCCAGGGTATGTGGCCACTGCAGGGGGCCACTGTGGGCGGTGGGAATTGCTGGGATATAAATCTCCTTGCTGGGCCCCCCCGTGGCAGAGCGCTCATGATATTTATGTTGGGGATTTATCTGCAATGCAGTTTAATATTCCCGGACCTTCGCGTGTGTGTGTGTGTGTGTGTGTGTGTGCGTGAGTGCATGGCCCCCACCCCATGCCACCCCGTGCCACCCCCATGCCCACCTTCTCACCCGGAGCCTCCCGAGATCCATCTCCTGCCCACCCACAGCCCTTTCCCCTGGCAACCACCCTGGCAGGACGGGACGGGCCCCCCAGGGTGCCCGGGCACGGCGCGGGGTACCGAGCCGCCGGGATGCTCCTGCCACGGGCCGCCAGCCGTGCCCACCCGTTCCCCTCCTGTGTGCCGGCCTGCCGGGGGGTGGCAGCAGGGTCCCCGGACGGGGGATGCCAGGCGGAGTGGCACTGCCAGCCCTGCGCCAGCCCCCCGGGGTAGGGGGCCCGGGGACCACCCTGCCCTGCCTCCCCGCCGGCGGGGATGAGGTAAGGCTGGCGGGTGGCACGGGGCTGCTCCATTTGCATAATAATCTCGTTAATGGAGCCTGGCCTGCGGGAGAGCAGGGCTGGAGACACCACCCCCTCCCCGCCCCGCTGCCTCCCTCCGGCCCCGCCGCTCCGCCAGCCGCGGCGCGGGGCGCGGAGCGGAGCGCGGGGCGCGCAGCCGGACGGGCAGCGCCGGGCCGACCCGCCAGCAGCCCCGGGCAGCCTGCTGACATCCCCCAACAAGCCGGTGAGCACCCCCGAGCACCCCCCCGAGCATCCCGGGCAGCATCCCCGACCATCCCGGGCAGCGTCCCCCGACCATCCCGGGAGCATCCCCCAAGTGTCCCGGTGAGCAAGCGGTGAGCCACCCCCCGAGCACTCGCGGGCATCCCGGGCAGCAACCCGGGGAAAATCCCCTGAGCACCCCCCGAGTACCTGGTGGTGAGCACCCCGCGAGCAGCCCGGGGAGCACTCCCCGAGCCTGCCGGAGAGCACCCCGCGAGCATCCCCCGAATATCCCGGGCATTACCCCGCGGAGCACTTCCCGAGCATCCCTCGAGCAAACCTCGAGCATCCCCCCGAGCAACCCTCGAGCAACCCCCGAGCACCACAGGCATCATCCCGGCGAGCACCTCCCGAGCATCCTGGCAAGCACCTCCCCGAGCATCCTGGGCAGCATCCTCCGAGCATCCCGGGTAGCATCCCCCGTGAATCCTGAGCAGCGTCCTCGGGCACCCCCAAGCATCCCCCCAGCATCGTGGGCTGCATCCCGAGTAGCATCGACCGAGCATCCTGGGCAGCCCCCCCGCCCCCCGCCCTCCCCCCCGCCCCCCCATGCCCTCTCTCCCCTCCCCGAGCCGTGCAGCGCCCACTGCCAGCCCCGCAAACTTTCCAGCACCGGCAGCTCCCCGGCACGGGCACCGCCGGGCTGCCGTACCGGGGCACAACTTTGCCCAAGTTGCAGAGGGAGTGGGGGCTGCGGGGCTTGGGGGGCCCTGCCACGGGGATACCGACCACCTCCCAAATGGCTCTTTGTCCCCAGACTGTCCTCCCCCACCTGCAAATCTGGATGCTCTTCTGCACCAAGAAAGGCTTGGAGTCCTCTTTTGAAGCCCCCCACCCCATCTCTGCCCCCACCTTCCTTTCCCCATGGGTAGACCCCCTCCTCCTTGGCATGGCACACCTGCCAGACACCCCTGCAAGACACCCCTGCCCATCAGGCACCAGACAGCAGAAAGGGGTTGGGTGGATGGTGGTGGTGGTGGGGAAATGCTGTGAGATGTCCATGGGGTCCAGGACTTCCCCCCCCCCCCCCGAATGGAATTAACTTTGTGCACACATCACATGCTGCACCACAATTTGACACAACGCAATGCAACACGGCGCACTACGACCCAACCCAACACAATGCAATGCAACGCCACAGCGCAACGTGATGCACCCTGACGCAGGGCCACAACCCGATCCAACCCACAACACCCCAACCCAATGCCTTCCCCCACGATAAATCTCCCCAAAGCCCCTCTTCCCCAAGCTACTCACCCCCCTCCATACCCCACCCAGAGGGACTAGCAGCCCCGTGCTCCCCCCCCCCGCCCCGCCCCCCCCCCCCCAAGACCAGGAAGGGCCGTCATGGAATGGTGTGAGAATGGGCTTGCTGGACCACCCCGGACACCCACCCAATGTGGGTGCTCTCAGTGGTGCACTGGGTGCCTGTGGGGTGGGTGTGAGGGATGGAGGTGTGCCAGGGGCTGAAACCCACCTGGCATCATGCAGGCAAGACCCTGCCCTGTCACCAGAAGGGCTGGCAGAGGGGACAGCCATGGGGTAGAGCTGTCAGCAAGGTCACTGGTGGCACAGGGGCCAGTCCCAGTGACACCAGTGGGGCACACAGGCAGGGATGGTGATGCAGGTGGTGATGACAGCAATAAGCAACCCCCCCCCCGCTACTCCTTGCTCCTCCCAAAACCCCCCTCAACCACCTCCTCTGCCTTTTCCAGGAGCTTCCTGACTCACCCGGGCACTCTCCACCACCTCCCCGCAGCAGGCACAGCTCCAGTATGAATCGTAGGGTGTCTGAGCCTGCCCCCCGCCTACCTTGAGCCCCTAACTCCCGTGCTGCCTGCCGGGAGCCCCAGCCATGGAGAAGACCTACTCATTGACAGCCCACTACGACGAGTTTCAGGAGGTGAAGTATGTGAGCAAGTACCAGAGCGGCACCCTGCCCAACGGCTTCGCCCTCCAGCTGGGCACCGGAGCCAAGAAACGCCGTGGGGGGCTGCCACGCTGGAGCCGCCGGGAGGTCTGTCTGCTTTCAGGGCTGGTGTTTGCTGCGGGGCTCTGCGTCATCTTGACATGCATGTTGGTCCTCAAGTACCTGGCGGCTGAAGGGGACAGCTACTGCCTGGAGGGGTGCCAGGAGAAGAAGGCCTTCCTGCGGGCATCCCGCTTCCTCAGCGCCAACATGGATGCCACCATCGACCCCTGCCAGGACTTCTACTCCTTTGCCTGTGGTGGCTGGCTCCGGCGACACGGCATCCCCGAGGACAAGCTGGTGTACGGCACCATCGGGGCCATTGCCGAGCAGAACGAGGCCAAGCTGCGGGCGCTGCTGAGCCGCCCCGTGCGGCGCCGAGCCCCCGCCTCGGCCGAGAGGAAGGTCAAGGAGTTTTTCCGCTCATGCCTGGACCGAGCTGAGATTGACCGACTGGGCCCACGGCCCATGCTGGAGGTCATCAGGGAGTGTGGTGGCTGGGATGCCCCCCAAGGCCGCAGGGACATCAACGAGCTGCTCTACAAGACGCAGGGGGTCTACAGTGCTGCCGTGCTCTTCTCCCTCACCGTCAGCCTGGATGAGAGGAACACCTCCCGCTACATCATCCGGGTGAGGGCACCCTGCCCCTGGGGCTGCCCCCACCCCAGCCACCCGCCTGCACTCGGGACACCCACCTGGTGCCACTGTCCTCACTGTGGTGGCACCAGGTGCCTGCCTGGTGTGTGACTTGCTTGGCTGCAGCAGGCGGCAGGGCTGGGGACAGCCCCCGTCCCTGGGACCCCTCTGTCTCCCCAGCATTGGACCCCTCTGTCAGCCGGCCCTGGGTGAGGGTGGCATCTCCAGGACAGGGCTGGGGACACGGGGACATACTGAGTGAGGCAGTGCTGCCCACCTGGGAGCTGGGGACAGTCCAGCAGGGCACTAGGGTCTCCAGAGTGCTGGCAGCCAAGCCCCTCACCTTGGCATTCTGGCTGCCATCTGTACACTGGGGGCAAACCCTGGGTGGTGACAGGATGACGCCTGCCAGCTGCGCAGCTCTGGGCCAGGGTGCCAGTTTGCCCGTGGCTTTATTGGCCTTCCCCACCCCTGCCAGCCCATGTCCCTCACCCTGTGGTGCTACCAGGGCATGGGTGGGCTTCGTCTGAGTGCCCAAGCCTCAAGCACCCTTGGTGGGTGCAGGAGTGTGGTGGTGGGCACGGTGGGGGCACAGCAATGGCACAGCGGGGATGCCATGGTGGGCACGGTGATGGGCATAGAGGGCCATGGTGGTGGCACAGCAGCAGAGGCACAGCGATGGCATGGTGGGGAGCGCGGTGGTGAGCACGGAGGGAACATGGGGGTGGGCACAGCAGGGCCATGGGGGGCTGGCGGGGGGGGACGTGGGCATGGGGGGTGGCACGCTGGGGACTGCAGAAGCACCGTGGGCGGGACAGCCGTGGGGATGAGCCGCCGAGATCCCTGTGAGAGGTGGGGGTGGGGAGGGGGGTGTAGGGGCTGGGGCGGGGGGTGTGGGGTGGGACCGAGGGGTGCGCGGGGCCGGGGCGGAGGGGCCGCGCTGCGGGCCGCCCGTGTGTGCGCTAGAGGGAGCGTGTGTCACGGGGCCGGGCGCGGGGCGGGGGCGCAGGTGTGCGCGGGGCGGGCCGCGGGGGGCGGGGGGAGATGGGGGCGAGGGCTGGGAGGGGTGAGGGTGGGCGGCGGGCCGGGGGGTGGGGAGGGGGCGGGGGGTGGGCTGTACGAGTGGCTTTGCTTTTGTGGGAAACCAAGGGGGGGGGGGTGATAGGGGAGGGGGTGCAGAAGGGCTGGGGGTGCCTGTGAGGGTGCAGCTGTGCGCGTGGAGGGGGGACTGGTGGGGTGGGACACGGGGGGCGAGCCAGAGAGACAAGGGAAGGGGGTGTGTGTGCGTGTGTGCATGGGGGGCTGGGGGGTAAACTAGAGGGTGTGTGTGGGGGGAGCATGCCTAGGTGTGCATCGTGAGGGGTGAGCTACAGATGTATGTGTGCATACACGTATGTGCAAGCATGTTCAGGTGTGTGATGTGTTAGAGGCTGTGGCTGCAGCTCCAGGACAGCAGGGAGAGTGTGTGCGAAGGGTGGGGGTGCTCATGCAGAGTGGCTCATCCCTGCAGCTGCCTGCTGCAGCTCCAATATCCTCTAGCAGGAGGGAAACTGAGGCACAGGACCTGTCCGTGCCCGGGGCTGACCCACCACACTGCCACTGCATGGCTCCCGGGGCACCAGGGGCTCCCCGCAATATGGGGGAAGGTGAGGGGTGCCTTGCTCAGCACAGCCCCCCCTTCCTCTGATCACCCACTGCCCCCATCTCTCCCCCCTAGATTGACCAGGATGGCCTGACTCTGCCAGAACGGACCCTCTACCTGGGGCAGGATGAAGAGAGTGAGAAGGTGAGGGGGGGCACACTGATGCTATGGGGATACCAGGAGAGAGACCAGCACCCAGCGTGGGGTGGCAGACAGATGCCACCCCACTGCCAGCAGTGCCAGGGGCTGGGGTGCCCGCAAGGCAGTGTGGAGCGGCACTCAGCATCCTTTCCCTCGGCACAGATCCTGGCTGCCTACCGGGTGTTCATGGAGCGGCTGCTCACCCTTCTGGGGGCTGAGCACGTGGAGCAGAAAGCCCAGGAGATCCTGCAGCTGGAGCAGCACCTCGCCAATGTGAGGGGGATGCCCACCCTGGGCTTTGGGGTGCCCTTGCCCAGCTCTTTGGCACCTTAGTGGCAGATCTTTGGGGACCTTCATGCCTGGTCCTAAGGGACCTCATCCCAATCCCCTTGGGAACTTCCCCTCCCAGCCCTCGGGGATCTTCACGCCTGGTCCTTGGGGATCCCAGCCCCTTGAGGACCATGTGGTAGATCCTCAGAAATCCCAGCTCCAACATCTTGACAACCCCCAGTCACAGCCTTCGGGACAACCACTCCAGCCCTTGGGGATTGCCATGTCCAGTCCTTGTGAGCCCACCCCAGGCCCTTGAGGGCTCCGTGTCAAGCTCTTCGGGACCCTATGACCCCCCTCAGGGCTCCAGTGGGTAGGGTCGGGGTCAGTAGTCCCTCTTGCCCTGGAGGTGTGCCCCATCCCTCTGCCACCCCCAAGGTGGGCAGCAGGATGGTGACAGCTGTGCTCGCCCCGCGTAGATCACAGTGTCTGAGTACGATGATATGCGGAGGGATGTCAGCAGCATGTACCACAAAGTGACCCTGGGAGAGCTGCAGCGCATCACCCCCACGGTGAGTACCCCTGATGCCCAGCCTGCCACACCATGTCCCCCATCTCCCTGTGCCCCACGCTTGTCCCTGTCCCCCTGCTCCATGCCCTTGCTTCCCCACTGGGTAAGTCCACTTGAAGGTGATGACTCCACTCTGCACTTTCCTGGGTGGGAAGGGGTGGTGGGAGGCTGGAAAGCTTGGAGGGGCTTCCTTCCAGGTTGGCATGGAGAGGGGGTCCCTGTGCCCCCCTGATGGTACCTGCCCTGGCAGCTCAAGTGGAAGCGCTTGCTGGACCGCATCTTCCATGACAACTTCTCAGAGGAGGAGGAGGTGGTGCTGCTGGCCACTGACTATATGTACAAGGTGTCCGACCTCATCCGTGTGACGCCCGGCAGGTGAGGGGGGATGGCACCCCCTGTGCCCCCAGCACCTTCCCCAGCCTGGCAGGGGGTTGGTAATGGGGGTGGGCACAGGGCATCTGTGGCTGGTCTCCCCCTTCCCATCATCCCCATCCTGGGGAGGCCAGGCTGGGCACAGGGACCTCAGAAATTTCCTAGGTGAAGGGACAGATGCGAGCCCCACAGCACCCTGGTCATGCCTGGCCACCCCCCAAGCTAGAGGTCACCAGACTCATCACACAGCAGGGAGGGACACAATGCCAGCCTGTCCCCGTGTCCCCGTGCCCCCGTGCCTGGTCCCTGAGCAGGGGTGTCCCCACCCTAGTGCACGCTCCCCACTCTCCCTGTGTGCCTGGGGACATGCCCAGGGAGGGGACCTGATCTTGCCCCCCGACACCAGGATCCTTCATAACTACATGCTGTGGCGCATTGTGGTGGTGCTGAGTGAGCACCTCTCCACTCCCTTCCGTGATGCCATCCACGAGCTCTCCAAGGAGATGGAAGGCAACGAGAAGCAGCTCGAGCTGGGCAAGATCTGCCTGAGCCAGGCCAACAAGCACTTCGGCATGGCCCTGGGTGCCCTCTTTGTCGAGGAGCACTTCTCCTCCGCCAGCAAAGCCAAGGTAGGTGATGCTGCCTGTGGGCACGAAGCCACTGTTCCTCCCGCTACCTTGCCCAGATGCCTAGTGCCACCAAGCACCCCACCGAGGGCTGTCTGGTGGGGTGACGGGTGGTGAGGATGTCATGCCAGCACCCACGGTGACCCACCACAGGTGCAGCAGCTGGTGGAGGACATCAAATACATACTGGACCAGCGCCTGGATGAGCTGGACTGGATGGATGAGGAGACACGGAGAGCGGCCAGGGCCAAGGTAGCGGCCCCCAGTGTGGATGCTGGCCCTTGCCCCTGCCATGGCCTGAGGGCACACAGGATGGGGGCCTGACCCCACCGCTTACTTTGCCTGCAGCTTCGATACATGATGGTGATGATTGGGTACCCTGATTTCCTGCTGAAGCCGGAGGCCATTGACAAGGAGTATGAGGCAAGGGGTGGCCCAGGACCAGGTGGGGGCATGGGCACCTGGAGGGGCAGATGGTCCCCACATTTGCTTCAGGGTCTGCAGAGACCAGAATGGGGGGAAGCCACCACAAAACAAGCCACCTCCTGGTAGCTTGTGCCCAGCGCTTGCATGGTCACAGCCATCTGGGCAGTGCCGTACCATCCCCGGGGTCGGGAATGACATCTCCTTCCCTACATTGCACCCACCAGAGTTCAGCCCCATCCTCAGCAAGGGCTGGGGGTGCCCACATGGCCCAGAGACCCCACGGAGGTGATGGAGATGCAGCTGACAATGTGGGCACACAGCTTGGGACATTACACGCTTTTGTCACATCCAGCCCACAGCCACAACCCCACAGCCTCTGTCCCCACGGCTCACGGGGCTGGGAGGGCACCCCAGCCCTGCTCCCTGCGCTCTTAGGGCTGGCTTTTGGGGCTGGCATACGTTCTGATGTGGCCGTGCCCTCCCAGTTTGAGGTGGATGAGAAAACCTACTTCAAGAACATCCTCAACAGCATTGCCTTCAGCATCAGGCTCTCGGTGAAGAAGATCCGGCAGGAGGTGGACAAGTCTGCGTGGGTATCCCCATGCCCTAGGGGGAGAGGGGGCATGGAGGGCAGAGCATGGCCCCACCAATGCCCGCTGTCCCCATGCCTGGTTGCACCCCACAGGGTGTAGGCGGGAGGGCACCGGGAAAGCCAGGAATGTCCCCCTCTCCCCTAGCTGTTCAAGGGGGTGACATTTCCGTGCCCCCCCCCAGTGCCCCCGCAGCCTGGCACCGCTGTCTCTCCCTGCAGGTGGCTGCTGCCTCCCCAGGCGCTGAACGCCTACTACCTGCCCAACAAGAACCAGATGGGTGAGGCATTGCCCAGCCCCCCGGCTCGGCCTGGGGTGGGGGGTGTGAGGAGGGCCTGGGGTGGGGGGCACAGCGCAGGGTCCCCTGGCACCAGGTAATGCTGTGGGTGGGTACAGGGCAGGGTGCCCCCCCAACAGCAATGCTCTCCTGTGTCCCCAGTGTTCCCTGCTGGCATCCTGCAGCCCACCCTCTACGACCCCCAGTTCCCGCAGTGAGTGTGGGGCTGGGGCATGGCCGGGGGGAGCCAGGGCAGGGGCTGGGGCTGGGGTATGTGGCTGGGGACAGGGGTATGGCTGGGGGGTGCCAGGGAAGAGTATGGGGGTGTCAGGTCCTGGGGTCACCACCATCCCTGCCAGCACCAAGATCTCCACCCTCGCACCTCTGCTCCCTGCCCAACAGGTCGCTGAACTATGGTGGGATCGGCACCATTATCGGGCATGAGCTGACCCATGGCTACGACGACTGGGGTGAGTGACCCCCCCACCTCATACCAGGGTGGGAAGTGGGTGGGCTGGGGTCCCTTGGGACTACTGGTGGTGGTGGTTGCCTCGGCAGGGGGACAGTACGACCGGCACGGGAACCTGGTGCACTGGTGGACAGAGCGGTCATACAGCAAGTTCCTGAAGAAGGCACAGTGTATCGTCAACCTCTACGACAACTTCACTGTCTACAACCAGCGGGTGAGACCCCCTCGCCCACCGGGCAATGCCCCGGCACATGCTGCCCTATGGGGGGGGTCCCCGCCGCTCCGTCGCTGGGGCTGGGTACCTGCAGGAGAGCATGGCTCTGCCCTGCCCAGCACCGAGACCCAACAACTCATCACACCTCAGCTGGGAAATGGGTGGGGGCAACTGAGGCAGAGCCTCGGTGCCAGGGTGAGGACGGGGGGGTGCCTGGCTGGGGAGGACATTTCTGCTCACCCCATCTTGGGGTCTCTCCTCTCTTGGCAGGTGAATGGCAAACACACGCTGGGGGAGAACATTGCTGACATGGGGGGGCTCAAACTCGCCTACTACGTAAGTGTCCACCCACCCTGGCGTGTCATCGCTCTGGCAGGACCATAGGGTGGCTGCTGATGCCATCCCCACTGAGTGGGCAGGAGACACTCCCCCAGCCCCATCTTGCTCCCTGCAGCAGGGAGTGGGCATGATCCTGCTTGCTGGTTTCTGAGGAGTTTGGGGGGGAGGGTTGGGGCAGGTTTAGGGGGATTCCCAGGCCATGCTGAGGGCACCCCTTGTTCTCCAGGCCTACCAGAAATGGGTGCGAGAGCATGGCCCCGAGCACCCCCTGCACCAACTGAAATACACACACGACCAGCTCTTCTTCATTGCCTTTGCCCAGGTAAGCCCCTGCCCTCCCCACATGTGTCACATGCTGGGGCGGGGGGGGTTACCCGGTGTGAGGCAGGTGGCCCAAAGGGAAGGAGTTATTGCCCTGGGGGACCTGGTGCCTATGGCCAGGAGCTGGGCTCAGCTGATCAGCAGGTCCTGGGCTCAGGGTAGAGGGCTCAGCCCTGCAAGGAGCACTCTGTGCTGCCCTGCTGCTCCTGGGGACCCTACAATAACAAACGTGTCCCCCCTATCACCTCCAGAGAACCCACAGTAACAAACGCACATGACTCCAAACTTCTAGGAGACCCTACAGCCAAGCAGCTCACAACCCCAGGAGACCCTACAACAACAAATATGCCTCCATGCTCTCCCAACCCATCTGTACCACATACACAGGCTCGCAGGGGACCTACAATAACAGCATCGCTGCCCTAATCCCCCAGCAGCCAGAATGGCTGTTGTGCCCCAGGGGGTGCCAGGACCCCATGGACCCTGGCAGCTGCAGTGCTCCATCCAGCTCACCCACGGGAACCTTTCTCCCCTGCAGAACTGGTGCATCAAGCGGAGATCCCAGTCCATCTACCTGCAGGTGCTGACGGACAAGCACGCCCCAGAGCACTACAGGTATCGCCTGACCTTCCCCACGGCTGGTGGTGCCATGCAAAGTGGGGTGGGCACCCTTTGGGGTGCTGGCACCAGCAGGTTTTGGGTGGATATGCCTGGGGCAGGGGATGGGGTGCTGCTGGGGTAGGCAGGTGCCCCAAGTGGTGTGCGTGACAGAGGTGGGGGGGACAGGGGGTGCCCAGCTCTGAGTTGCCCCCTTCTCTTTCCTGGCAGGGTCCTAGGCAGCGTCTCACAGTTTGAGGAGTTTGGACGGGTTTTCCACTGCCCCAAGAACTCGCCCATGAACCCGGTGCACAAGTGCTCGGTGTGGTGAGGCCGTTTCTCCCTGCAGCAGGCTGGCACACCCCATCCCCATCCCTGCCTGACTCCCACCCTGTGCCTGCTCCCCACCTCCCCCATCTCCCCTTCCTACTCTCCAGGTAAAAGGGGCACCCCCAGGTGACACAGGGGGTCATCCCCCCAAAGACTGGCAACACCAGAGGGGTGGAGACAGTGGGGAGACACGGGGTGGGCATGAGCTCATGCCCAGAGGCAATCAGCCTCCTGCCCATCTCCTTCCTATCCACTGCCCAGTGCACTGGAGGGCCCTGAGTCCCCACGGAGGAACCAGGGCACACCCAGGCGCTCGTCCACCCCGTCTTCCATCCACCCACCTCAAATCCTTCCCCCAGCCCAGCACCGGCTGGGGCAGGGACAGTGAACCAGAGACTGTGGGGCTGCCCCACACCAAAAGACTCCCCGTGCCTGGTGCCCTCCCCAGCATCCCCCATGCCAGCCCCATCCTGTCCCCGCAGCAGCTCTGCCGGCCGTGGGGCGCAGTGGGCAGAGCTTGGGGCTGGGCGATGCCAGCCTGCCCGGGCAGCGCAGGGACACGGGCGCCCACTGTATTTTTCGCTGATGTTTCTGGTCAATAAAGCACTGGATATGCTGGGTGGGTGCAAGGGGCTGTGGCTGGGGGATGGGCAGCAGTGGACAGCACCCACCCGTCGCACGACACGCCTGTCCCACCAGTGTCACACCCCACCTTTATTAATCACCGAGTGCCCTGTGTGAGTGGCACTGGCCCACCCCGTGCCTGGGATGTGGTGCCTTATGGCTGCCGCATCCAGACCAGAGATGCTCCAAAAAGCTGCCACCCGCCCGCGCGTGCCGCAGCCACGGGGAGCAGGATCCCCTGCGTCCGGCAGTGCTGTGGGGTGCCCTGGGGCCGCGGGATCAGTGGAAGAGGGGCAGGAGGAGGGTGGGCAGGAGCATGGCCAGGGGGGTGGCACGGGTGCTGGGGGCAGAGCCCCGCTGGCGGCAGGCAGTGTAGGGCTCGAGGCAGGCGGCGTAGGCCATGACGTGGGCCACGTAGGTCTGCTCCTGCACCCCGTGGAAGAGGTGGGCCATGGGGCCTTTGGCCAGGATGGCCACGTCTTCACCACCATGGGTCTCTGAGCTGAGGAGCACGGCTGCCTGCTGCAAGTAGTCGTACCGCGCTGGGGAGGGGGAAGAAAGGGGTGAGGGCAGCAGCGCGGTGGTCCTGAACCCTGTCCCACCACCTGGCCACGGTCCCTGTGCCCTCACCAGCTGTGTCCTCATCCACATCAGTCCGGCTGGTGCCTGGGTAGCCTGGCCCATTCCCGTAGAGGATGGATGTGTAGTTCTTCTCGTCACTGGCTTTGCTTGGGGCCAGACCTGGGGGAGGGGGTGACGAAGGGGGGATCAGCCAAGAAACTCCCATATCACCCCTCCGGCCGCAGCCAGGGTGCCCTGGAGCCAGCAGTGCCCAGCACAAGACCATGCCCCAGTCTTGGTGGCTGGGCAGAGCCCTACCGAAGATGGAGGAGCCACGCAGGGTGTAGCCACCAAAGGAGAAGACATGTGAGTGGTCAGCGGTGACGACGGTGAGTGTCTGCGCCTCGTCTGTCAGGGCGTTTGCCCGCTCAATGGCCCGGTCAAACTCCACCGCCTCTGTCAGTGCCTTATGGGCTGTACCATCGTGGTGGCCGTGGTCAATCCTGCCGCCTGCAGACAGGTGCCCACAGTGGGCTGGGGACCGATGGCAGCACCCCCACCTCTTACCCACACCCCAGGATGTGGGACCCCCCCCTCGCCTGCCCCAGAGGCACTGGGCCTGACTTATCTTCCACGAAGAGGTAGAAGCCATTGGGGTTCCTGCTCAGGATGGTGATGGCTGCTTCCATCATCTCAGTGAGCGATGGGTCCAGGGTGGTGTCACGCACCAGGCTGTACTTCATGTCTGCGGGTTCAAAGAGACCTGGGAGGGGACACGTTGGGGACAGTCTCAATGTCTGCATGCATCCCAGTGGCTGCTGGGTCCTGGTGCATGGAACATTTGTTACCCATCAAATAGTTCACACTGGGGTCAGCAGCAGCAGCCAGCAGCCCTGTCCTGTTCCAGACGTAGCGGGCACCCTGTACGCAATTCCCACAGGGGGTTAGTGGATGCCTGGATCTGTGCTTGGGGGTGGTGGGCAGAGGACTGTCCCCACCACGTCACCCACCGGCCGTGCCTCCAGCCACATGTTGATGAGGTTATTCCCATCCTCACGTATCCCATTCTGGCTCCTGTAGATGGGATACTCAGGGTCCGGTGTCCCCACAGGGGTCATGTATTTCCGACCGCCCCCCAGGATCACCTGGAGGGGATGAAATGGGTGCAGTGTTAGTGGGAGTGCGAGCAGGGGGGCTGGCCCTGCTCCCCCTCTCCCACATGTGGATGCTCACATTGATGTCAACGTTGTGGACCAACTGCCAGGCGATGTCCTCGCAGCCCTGTTTGCGGGCTTCCATGGGCATGCTGGCATCCGCGTACCAGTTGCGGTCCACCACGTGGGCATAGGTCCCCGAGGGCGACGCATGCTGCACCCGTGTTGTTGTCACAATGCCCACTGCCTTCCCTGCCACCACCCCCCCAGTCAGGCCCTATGAAGGGCAACACGGGGTCCCCCACCGCCAAGCCCTGGGATGCTCAGGGAGGGGGAAGAGGAGCAGCCCTGGCATGACACCCCTTGTCCCCGTGGGTTCCCCCCTAGCCCTGCACGCCCCGTTACCGGCTTTGCGAGCTCGCTCCAGCACTGAGATCACCTCGTTGCCTGCAGTGGTGTTGCACTGCAAGTGGCGGGCGGCTGCGCTCAGTCCCACCGTCTTGTAGTTGCCCTTCACCCCGCAGAGGTAGGCTGTGGCTGTCCCCGCGCTGTCAGGGACCTGCCGGTCCACATTGTACGTCTGTTGAGGACACACACCAGGCTCAGAACAGGGGGCAGTTGGCAGAAGCACCCAGCAGGATGCCTCCCCAGCACCCCTTGCCATGCATGTTCACCCACCTGAGGACAAGAGCGGGATGGGCAGGGATCTTATGCATCCCATACGTGCATCCCTGGGGTGCTTTTGTGCCAGCAGCCCCATGGGCATCACTGTGGCCCCATGCCCAGCGTCACCCTGCCCCCATGCACAGTGTGGTGGGGTATTTACCTTGGAGAGAGCCACGTAGGGGAAAGCATCCAGGGCGAGGGGGGTCTCGGGGCCCAGGTTCCCCTGCTCCTGCCCCTTTAGGATGCGGGTGGCCGTGATGGTGGGGATCCCGAATCCTGGTTGAGGAGGGAGTGTCCTGGTCACTCTCTGCACCAGGTGGCCTCCCTGCATCCCACTCCACAGGGCACCCAGCTTGCCCACCAGGAGTGCCAGCAGGACTCACCATCCCCAAGGAAGAGGATGAGGTTTTTGGCTTGGCTTATCCTGGGCTGGATCTTGAAGGAGGCTTCGATGGCTGCAGCTGCCTGCTTGTTCCAAAAGGATGGCTTCTCCTCCTCCTCTGGGACAGGGCAGCACCCATCAGTCCCAGCTCACCAGCACCTGCACCGCTGGGGCACCCATATCCCTGGGGTACCCACATCCCTGGGGTACCCACATCCCAGGGTTATTTACTCCCTGGGCATCCCCACGCTGGGGCCTCCTCTAACACAGACTGAGAGGGTCAGGGTGCTGTTTGAGGCCGGAGGAGACCATGTGGGCTTGCACCCACTGCCCGTCCCAAGGGCCCTGGGGCAGGGAAGGAGAGAGGCAGCAAAACCAGACACACTGGGGAGTGATCTGGCAGGTAGGATGGGGCCATGGTGGTGGGTGGAGTGGGCACTTCTCCCAGACACTCCCAGCACATAAACAAGCAGGAACCTGACCTCACAGGGGAAAACTGGCTCAAAGACCCCAGAAAAGCAAAGGTAACCACCATTAATCCTGGGCAGCCCCTTCTCCCCTCCCCAGCCGTGCCCTGTGGCCAGCCAGGCTGGTGGGGCTGGTGCCCTGCCAGGTGCCCCGCTTCCCCAGGCACCCACTGCAGCCAGCCGGACACCCATCCCTATCCTTGTTCCCACCTGGGATGGCGGCAGTAGTGCTGATCCCTGCCCAGAGGCCCAGGCACAGGGCGAGGGGTGCCAGGAGTTTCATGGTGAGATCTGGTAGCCCAACACCGCTGGCAGTGACTGCAACTCTAGTAGATCTGGGAAGGGACTTTGGACCAAGATCAGCCCTTGCAGGGTGTGTGGAGGGGTTTGTCAGCTGGCACAAAGGCCATGGGACTGGCTGCTGGCACCTCCTTGGCACACCACCTTATTGCTGCTGGGGGACAGACTTGGGGTGCAAATCGATGCAGGGGCAAGAGGATGGCCAGTGGCCGGCAAGCATCATTGCCTGCCCCAGCTACAGTGCTGCAGTGCCAGGCAGGGCTGTGCTGGGGGTGACACAGGCAGCACTGAGCATCCGACCTGGGAGGATGGGGGGTTCAGGAGCACCTGGGGTCACCGAGCAGCCCTGCTCTCTGCCCAGCACTTCCTCGAGCAATAAATCCGCAGATAGGACTAAAACTCTGCTCTTTTCTCAGCCCTTGCTGGTACCGATGCTGGTGTACTGTGCCCCAGCCTGGCAAAGCTGGGGAGGGGGTGGCTCCCCTCACCCTCATTTCATCACCTCCTTTACTCCAACACTGGTCCTGGGGGGTGGGGGGGGTGGGGAAGTAGAAGCCTTGACCACTTGGGGAAACTGAGGCACTGGCAGCACTTAGAAGGCAACTGTCGCTGCAAACCCTCGCACAGCAGATGGAGTTGAACAACCTGTGTTTTATTGCATCCCTTGATCCTGGCCACAGCAGGGACCTGGCTGCCAAGACCCTCGATGGGGTGTCTGTGGGTCACTCGTTGGGGCTGGGCAGCCCAGGTTGAAGTTGGGCTTGTCCAGGGGCTCTCAGCCCCCCACCATGTGGGCAGCCAGGCAGAGGGCCAGGAGGGCGAGCAGGGGGTGTGGGGAGCACTGGGTGCCGTGGGAGGCCCTGCGGGCTGCCCTGCACCCGGGCTCAGCAGCATAGGGCTCGAGGCAGGCAGCGTACGCCATGGCATGGGCGATATAGTGCTGCTCCTGCACCCCGTGGAAGAGGTGGGCCATGGGGCCCTGGGCCAGCACCACCACGTCCTCCCCGCTGTGGGTCTCCACCTCCAGAGGCACGGCTGCCTGCTGCCTGTAGTCCTTGTCCTCTGCAGGGGGGCAGGAGAAATGGGGTGGGGGGCAGCAGGGTGCCCTGCTTGTAGGGATGGGGGGCAGCTCCCATCACCTGGGGTCAGGGTGATTCCTGCCCAGCCATGCAGTGGTACCAGGACCCTGTGCAGCCCCAGTGGCCATGCCCGTGGGCTGCTGCCCCCACCACCCCGTGCCCCCATCCCATCCCCAGCTGACTCCTACCTGCAGTGGGGAGGCTGGCAGCTGGGCGGCCCCCATCACGGATGCTGTAGCCAGGACCGTTGCCATAGAGGATGCTGGTGTAGGCTCTCTTGTCCTTGGCTTTCTTGGGGGCCAGCCCTGGCACAGGGAAAGACATTGTCAACCCCTGTCCCAGCCAGGTACCACTCCCCAGCTCCCCACCTGGGCCAGCTCAGCCTCCGGTGGGAACAAAAGGGGGAGGTGGGAACAGGGATGCTCACTGCCCCTGCCTGAGACCCACCAAAGATGGAGGTGCCACGCAGCGTGTTGCCCCCAAAGGTGAAGACATGGGAGTGATCGGCTGTCACGATGGTCAAGGTGTCGGAGGGGGAGGTAAGCTCACCAGCCCGTGCCACTGCCCGGTCCAGCATGACAGCCTCCATCAGCGCCTGCTTGGCCCTGCCGCTGTGGTGGCCGTGGTCGATCCTGCCACCTGCATGCGGAACATGACTGTCACCCTTTCCCTGGTCTCCTGGGATGCCCGCCTGCTCCCAGGACCCACATCCCACCCCAGCCCCAGCCACGCTGCCCTGCTGGGGCTACTCATCTTCCACGAAAAGGAAGAAGCCATTGGGGTTCCTGCGCAGGATGCGGATGGCCTTCTCTGTCATCTCCACGATGGAGGGGTCTGTGGAGGTGTTGCGGTTCAGCTCATACTTCATGTCCTTGGGCTCAAAAAGGCCTTGGGGAGTGGGGTGGGGGGGTCCATGTCAGTGCTGCTTCGTGCCCTGGCCAGCGCCCCCACAGTAGGGAGGAGGAGGACGCGTCGCTGGTTGTGTAGGCAATGATGCTCTTACCCATCAGGTGGCTCACAGAGTCCTCCTCGACCGCATCCAGGCCCTTCTTGTCCCAGACGTAGCGGGCACCCTGCCAGCGAGAACAAAGCCGGTGCCAAGGGTACGTGCGCCCTGCCTGGCGCCACATCCCCTCCGCCCCAGCGCAGTACCTGCTTGGCGCTCAGCCATTCCGCAATCAAGTTGAGGCCATCCTTCCTGGTACCATTCTGAGCCGGGTCCTCCGGGTACTCAGGGTCTGGGGTCCGCTTGGGGGTCATGTACATCCTCCCGCCACCCAGGATCACCTGCTGGGGAGCTCAGCAGACCCTCCCAGTGCTCCCCACGTCCCCTCCCTCCCACGCCCGCTCCCCAGCTCACGTTGATATCCGTGTTGTGCACCAGCTGATAGGCGATGTCCTTGCAGCCATCCCGCAACGCCTCCTTGGGCATGTCGGCGTCGGCGTACCAGCTCCGGCTGGCCGAGTGGGCATAGGCTGCCCCAGGGGACGCGTGCTGCACCCGCGTGGTTGTCACGATGCCCACCGACTTGCCTGCGGTGCGGGCAAGGGTTTACAGGGACCCCCTCCAGCCCTGCACGGCACAGGATGGCCATGCCAGGCTCTCCGACAGGGTTGCCTGCTGCCCCGTACCCGCTAGCCTGGCCCGATGCAGGATGGAGTCCACCTCATTGCCAAAGGCGGTGCGGCATTTGCCATAGACAGCCGCCCCACTCAGCCCCAGCGTCTTGGCATTGGTCTTCACCCCGCAGAGGTAGGCTGTGCCCGTGCCAGCGCTGTCGGGCACCTGCCGGTCGATGGTGTAGGTCTGGAGGCAAGCAGGGGCCAGTGGGTTTCGGGCAGGGCCAGCAGGGCCAGCCCCCGGCACTGCCCCACTCACCTTGGCCAGCGCCACGTGGGGAAAGGTCTCCATGGCCAAGATGCTCTCCTCGCCCGAGCCACCGGCCAGCTGCCCCTTGTAGATCCGAGCTGCCGACATGGTGGGCAGCCCCATGCCTGCGGGCACGGCAGAGCCACGGGGTGGCAAGGGGCCGGGACCAGGGACGGTCCTGTGCTCCCCAGGAATTACCCGGGGCTGGCCAGGGAGGAGGGGACCTGCACCAGCCCCACCTTCCCAGCAGCCACGTCCCCTGGCTGCTGTGGAGCTGCCGGAGCCTGGCTGGGACCCTGGGGACTCACCGTCACCCATGAAGAGGATGATGTTTTTGGCCGGCCGTGCTGCCGGCTGCAATGCCAGGGCTGACTCCAGCCTCCTCCTGGCCCCTTCGTTCCAGTAGCCCGGGGTCTTCTCAGTATCTGGAGGTGAAAGCAGAGCTGGGGGCATGGGTGGGCATCTCCACCCAAGGTGATTTCAGCTGCTGTGAGCCCCTCCATGGGGGCCTCGGCGGGGCCAGGAGCCCTTTGGGGATCAGCCCAGTCTCTGGCAGCCCTTGGCCTTGCCCAGAGCCCATCTGCAGAGGGGGAAACTGAGGCACGGTTTGCCGGGGAAGTTCCTCGTGCCTCTCAGCAGAGGGGACGAGGTGCCCGTGCCTCAGCCCCCCGCAGCAAGTCCAGCCAACTGCAGCTGGTGCGGCTACTGAGCCACCTGCTCCAAAGCCACCGAGGGGGCAGCGGGGCGGGGGGGCCGGGGCAGGGCCCGCTTTGCTGGGGGCTGAGACAAACCCATTCAAAGGCTGGGGTCTCAAACCACCCTGAGGTGGCCAGGAGGGTTTGCCTTTGCTGGTATCCCATGGGGAGGTGACAGGGTCCCTGGAGACCCCCAGGGAAGTGGCACCAGCCCCAGCACCCCCCACCCAGTGCTCTCACCCTCCCTGTCCCACCCACGCCATCACCTGAGGCTGCAGCAGTGAGCCAGGCAAGGAGGCAGAGGAGAAGGCAGGTTCCAGGGGAGAGCGGCCGCCTCATGCTGCCCACCCTGGTTCCCTCCCCAAATGCTGCCTGTGCCCAGGGCAGGGGGACAGCCCTTTATCGCCCTTCCCTGTCCCGCCGGGGTGGGGGCTGAGCCCTGCTGTGGGTGAGACGATGGGCTGATAACATTCAGGGACTATCTCCCAGCCCTGCCCAGGGCCCTCCCAGTGCCCCCAGCCCCCCCTGGGGCCATCCCTGCCCCCACCAGCCAGGGAGGACCTCCAGCCCGTCCCTGGGGGCTGGGCCACCTCGTGGCGCCCGGCTCCCATGGGGGTGGCTGCTGCAGGACCCCAGGGAGCGGCAGGGAGGCCGCAGGGAGGCCGCAGGGCAAAGTGCTGTTTTTGCAGACGGACTGAGCAGGGCAGGGCTGGACTGGCCTTGTTTCCCTTGAGACAAACCCGAGGAAGGGGACACTGGGCTGAGGGGTAGGGGGAGGACATCTTGCTTTTGGTGTCAGTGTCCGCAGGTCCCCTTCTCCCGGGCGACATATATATATATATATATATACTGCCCGTCAGGTCCTGGGACAGCTGGTGCCCATCACACTGGGGCAGCCCGTGCCAGCACACCTGCCCAGCAAGGTGCCTACTGTGGGCAGGGAACAGCCCCACGTCACCAGCACCCGACAAGGAGCAGGAGACCTGGGCAGGAACAGGCAGGCTGCTCCCACCCACTCCCACGTCCGAAGGTGATGCCCATGCAGGTGACCCCGGTGGCTTTCATGGCTCGCCAGCTCCTGGAGAGCCTGCTGCGCCCAGACCTGACCCATCCCAGAGCCCGATCCCCCATCCCTCGCCATACGTCAATCCCTCCACCAGCCACTGCTTGTGGCTGCCTGTCCCCACGGGGGTGATGAATTGGAGGCTGTCGAAACAGCCCATGCCCCTGGAGACATCCTGCATGGCACGGGTAGGGGACGTGGGGACAGGGAGCAGGCAGAGGCGCCTGGAGACTGCAGAGGGGCTGGATGCCCTCTTGAGCAGCAGGGAGAAGCAAGGACGTGGTGCTGCAGGGTCCCCGAGTGAGGTTAGGCTGGAGGCCAGGGTGTGAGGGCCTGGAGCAGGCAGCTGGTGGCTCCCGGTGAAGGCTCAGACTGAGGGATTAGCCCTCGGAGCAGGAGCCGGGAGCACATGTCCACCTGATCCCCCATGCCCTCCAGCCCAGCACACCCTGGGGCTTGGGGAGGCTGTGAGGCTGTTTGGATTTCGCAATGCCTAGGAAGTGGCAGGCAGAGAAAGGCACAGGGCTGCCTGGGAGACGAGTTATTGCTGGGATTCCTGGCTGGGGGAACACGGAAAAGACAAAATAAAACCTGCGCAAGCCCCCCATGCAGCTGCTGACCCGGCTTTTATTACATGACACACAACCCTGCAAGAAACCCTCCTGCACAGCCCCATGGCTGCATCCCACCACATCCCACCTGGGATGTGGAGCCAGCCACTCTCCACTCCTGAGGATATGTGTCCCCACTCAGCCCTCACCATGGGCACCCGAGGTGGCTGGGGACAGACACCGCTGCCTTAAAAAAAGAAAGCATCAAGCTAAAAATATCCGAGAGTAGAAATGCTCTCTCTGGGGGAGGCTCAAGCCCTGAGTCCCATTCCCAGCCGGAGTTAAAATCCAAACCAGAAATAAAATGGTATCAGTTTTAAAACTCAAAAACCCCAAACTCCTCATGGGTTTCCTCGGTCCCCGGCAGATGCTGGTGCAGGGCCTGGGAGGTGAGAAAGCATGGGCAGCAGGGAGCACGCACAGCCTACGACGCTCAGTTATCTGAGGCTTGGTCTCTTGAGCAGGGCGCTGTACTTCAGTGGGACACCATCTGACGTCAGCACGACCTCCACCAGTGTGAAAATGGTGATCACCTTCAGCAAGGGAGAGAAAAGGGTTTTTCAGGTGGCTTGGCACCATACCAGGATTTGCTTAGAGTCACGCTGGCTTTTGCCAGCAGCACTGCAGCACCCATCGGAAGCCGGGGAATGGGGCAGTACGGCTTCAGATAGCTCTGCTGGGGTCCAGGGTGCTCCTGGGGCTGGATACGGCATTTTCAAGGGCAACACCACTGGGCTGTGAAGCCAGCCAGGGAACCCAAACTGACCTAAATGAGCATCCCAAAACATCCTCACTTATTCGAGCCCGACCAGGCCCCAGTCTTGTTCTTTGCACAGTCTGGGAAGCAGCATGGGCCTTGGCTTTTGGTCCCAAACTCCCCATAAGCCGCCTGCCTGCATCTCCCTTCTCCAGCCAGAAAATGTACATCATCCCTTAATGAAGCAACCTGGCCGAGCGCCAATGGTGAGCTGCGGTGACAAGGGTTTTCCACATGATGCTCAGCATTTTCTCTGCATCCCTTGAGGAGGGAACAACCCCTCCATGCCCCCACAGCAAAAGGAGACCCAGGAAGGGAGCACAATGGAGGATGAGAGAGACACAAGGGAATAAAGACCCCAGAAAATCAATCCCTCCTGTTCAGGAATGCGCCACCTGCCCGGTCCTCTGACTCCATTGTGCGGATTAGAAGCAAAAAGCATCAATCAGGTCTATCCACAAGGCACGGCTAACAGGCTGGCTGGGACACCAGCAAGGGGCTGCCCCGGGACCATGGCCAGGCATCTGGGGACTCTGCCTCCTGGAGCCTGTCCCCCAGCCCTGCACTGCAGCAGGGCTCGATGGGGCCATCTGCTCGGGGCTGGCCCGCAGCAGGAGCGGGCACAGAGCCACTGGCATAACCTTGTCAAACCCTGCCCAGCTCATCCAGCGCTGGCCACTCCAGATTAATCATTCAGAGCAGGAAAATCTCATTGAGACTTAAACGTATCAAAGTGGCCAGCGAAGAGCAAACCGCAGGGAAATCCGTTTACAGATGGCTGCGCAGATAGCTGCTGGCTACCTCGCCCCAGCCCCCTGCCCGCCCCAGCTGGCAGCAGTGCGAGAGGCGGTGGCCATGGGGCAGCCCCCCACGTCTCAGGGAGTCTATGGGGACTATCAGGGCTCTACCTTGCAACCCTGCCTCATCCCTTTGCTGAACCGCCGGGGAACTGCATTATTTCACATCAAATCCCTCAGGTCTTAGATCCACCTCACACACAAGCCCCGAGTAATACCCACTGAGGTCCTGGACATCTCCTGGAGCCCAGGGAGAGATGGGGGCAACACCTCCTCTCCCTGGTGGGGCCAGCCAGCTCAGACCCTTGCACAGCTTCCCACAAACAGCCTTCCCTGACGTTCCTGCTGCCTGGCCAGGCTGAGCCAAACCGAGAAGCAGAGGCCAGGCACCAGGGCCAGGCAGGGAGCTGGGGGTGGTCAGTGTTACGGGGTGTCTGGGTGACATCTCCTGTGGTTCAGCACAGCTCCTGGGGATCCAGCTCATCTAGGGGCTGAAGATTTATCAACCTGGGGATCGGCTGGCTTGGAGGACAGCTCAGAGCCTGCTCCCAGGGGAGGGCTCTGGTGTTTTCTTAGGAGATGTGGAGGGTTCGTGGAGGAGTTTTCTCTATTGCTGAGTGTTTCTTAACCAAAATGGGCCCTGCTCATGCTGGGGTGTTATTTTTCATGCGGGTCCCTGCTAGGGTGTAAGTGATACCCGTTCCTGTAGGAAAGGAGGAGCTGAGGACACTTCGGGCCACATCCAGGGGTGCTTCTCTGAGCCAAGCTGAGAAAGGAAAGCTCAGCTTCACAGCTGCCTGCAGCAGCCAGGGAGCTCAGCCAGCTCTGACCAAAACATCTCCCCTGGGAAGGAAGGGGTTCCCCGGGACATGCATCACACCAGCTGGGAGGGTCAGCCTGGCCCTGTATCAGGAATCCTTTTCATCTAGCCCTAAGTGGAGAAGGACAGGTTGCGCTGGGCTTGGCTGGAAATGGGGTTCAAGTGCAGAGCCCCCCAAAGAGTGCAGGGAGAGGTTGGGATTCAGCTCTCAGCCCTCCCATCTCTGCCCAGGCAGCAGGCAGGGATCACAGCAGTCAACACAGCTGTGATTTTATAGCAACGCCAGACAAAAGTTGGCAAAGAAGCACCACTTAATCAAGCCAGACAAACGCAACTGCTCCCTTTGATTAAGTTACCAAGTTAATAGATGACAGGGACACAAGAGAGATATTTCTAGATGCTGTTAAACCATTTGACACTGCATCTCAGGAAGTCTGACTTAAAAAAATCCTAATTGGGTTTCAACCCTATCACAGGGATGGAAATCCGAAGGAAGGGCTGTGCCTGTGAGGAGGCAAGGAATGCCAGGATGGGGGGAAGAGTCTAGGCAAGCACTGTCTTAGGCCTGATCTTACTTAACATCTTAATTGATGATCTGGAAAAAGGAAGTAAACAGCATGTTAATTTAATTCCTGGAGGAAACTGAATTGGGAGGCAGGGTGCAGAGCAGGCAGGGCAGAGTCTGAAGGCTATGGAGGGGTCAGATGCGGGGGCAGCGATGGGATGGAGTGGGGCTGGCTGGCAGAGGAGGTTGAGGCTGAGGTCGGGCTCACTGGGGAGGGGACACAGAGGGACAGCAGGACTTGACAGCCTGTAAGGCAGTCCCGACTCCTGGACTCGTCCCTGCAGACATCATGGGATCCACATGTTGCACACAGCTTCTATGCCAACCCAATAGTGTTGCGAGACAATCCCGTGCTGCAGAGTCTTACCTGGTGAACAGATTCCTGCTCCAGCTTCTCTGGCTCCCACATGAGTGTCAGCTCTGGCTTCTTCCCCACCTTCTGGAAGCGGAAGCCCAGCAAGGGCAGCGCCTGCAGGCAGGCAGAGAGTTGGGAACAGCCTGTGGCCATGACAACATCCCCCTCCCCCCCCCACCCCCCAGCTCTCCCTCTCCACTTTGCCTGTGGACAACGCTGCTTTTGCCCAGCACCTTGTCTCTGCAGCTCTTTAACAACTGGGATGCAGCAGCCTGTGAACCTGAGCCCAGCACAAAAATCAGGGACTGCTGTGATACACAAACAGCCCATATATCACGCTATATGTCCTGTTTAAAGGTGTCATTGCCAGACATATAACCAGGTGCTGTCACAGCCCCAGATATACCATCTGATTAAACGAAATCAAAACCAGCCTCACTCCCTTTCCTCACTTCAGCTCCGGGTTGATCTCTGTTCCCCTGAATCTCTTTATTCCCTTTTACCCAGACTAGATCACTCCCAGCACAGAGCAGGGAGAGGCTGGTCCTCAGAGCTGGGCTGCTCCGGACCCCCCAGCCCCTCGTGCCTGCCTGGGGCTGAGGGATGGAGGGGAAACCCCATTCAGGCCCCCTCCCCACTGTCCAGCCTGGCTCAGGTGTAGCTCTGCCAGCTGCAGGGCCAGCACAGAAGGGCACCAGGACAGCCCCTGCCTCCAATGATGCCAGGCTGCTGCAGCCCTCTCTGGTGAGGCAATACTGGCACTGTCTCACACTGGTGAGGTACTCACATTGCAGTAGATGCGCTTCTGGACTCCAAACTTCAGCACAAGGACATCAAAGGCCTCATTCAGAACACCCATCACCATGGCCTCTGACTCCAGAGGACCACACTCCTGCCAAAACAGGGCTGTCACTGCACCGGCATCCCCCACGCAGTCGTCCCCAAGGGGAGCCAGTGCCTCCAGGTCCTGGAGGTCCGGCGCTGGTGGTTGCTCAGTGCATCCCCTCACTGTTTGCCTTCCCCAAGGCCAGCTGGGCAGCCACAGAGCCCTCTGCCTGGTGGCATCTAGGCTGAGCTTTCACGGGGAAATCCAGAGGTGCCTCAGGGGAAGATAGTCTTGGCTCTTACCCTGACAAAGATGGCGAAGAAGAGGTCAGCGCTGAGCTCCTGCACCCTCTTGGAAGCCATCTTCCGGTCGTTGCAGTGATCTGCTTGCCTCTGGACGGCCTCTTTCTCCATCCTGATGGGGGAGCTGGCACCTGGGAAGGGGACCAGTGACAACGATGTGCCCATGTTCCCTCCTACTCCAAAGCCATGCCATGGCACCCATGACCCAGATGCCCAGCTCATGCTTCCGTGTCCCATGTCCCCCTGCCAGGGAGCTGCCCTGTGGGACACAGACTTCAAGCACCTGTGGCAGGCAAGGCAGGAACCCAGGACTCCTGCCTGTGCCCGGCACGGCCATCCCTTCCCCTTGCAGCACCCAGAGCTGCTCCACAAGTGGCTGGATGGCACCCACCAAGTGAGGCAGAGAGGAGACGGTGTACGATGATGTCCGCGTAGCGGCGGATGGGCGAGGTGAAGTGTGTGTAGAAGGGCACGTTCAGGGCATAGTGGCGAAATAAGGTCTCGTCCTCCAGGATGCCGGTACAGAAGTAGAGTGCCATCTGAAAGGGGCGAGAAGCGAGGGAAGGGTGTGAGCAAGGATGGTGGCAGGACCCTGCATGAGGCTGGAGGGGTCTGTGTCTGTGAGGCAGAGCTCCAGCAGCCGATGGTCCTTCATCTGCTGCTTAGTTTGGGCTGCGAGGGACAAGGTGGGCACTGCAGGAACTGAACACCGAGCGAAGCAGGCAAAGCCACTGCAGGGAGCTGCTGGCTGCCAGCTGACCTTGCCTGGCCCCAAGGATTGCATCAACTTTCATGTCACACACGGGTTTAGAGCAGTCTCCTGCTTCTGCTCAGGCCCTGGGGCTCATTCCCCATGCCCCTGTCTTCCAGGGGAGAGCCCAGCCTCTCCCGTGCCCACTGCAGATGCTCTCCCAACAAGGGGTCTCACAGAGCAGCTCCTGTGCCAGGCTCTTTGGTTCTGGGTCTGGCTGCAGGCTCTGCACACCCATTGCACCTGCTTGGAGAGCACTGGGGGCTGGGATGACTGGTTCCTATGTTCACCAAAGAGGAGGAGACAGTCCTGCTGTGATCCCTGCTGCTCCATCCCACGATGACAGCTGGGAAGCTGAGGGCTTGGATTGCCCATCTAAACAAACGCTGGGGCTGTGGTGACACCGTGCTGCCCAGCAGCCTCTTCAGCAGGAACCTCTCCTGGCTGTACTGCCCCTGTTATCCCACATGTTATAGCTTTTATTTTTACATCTGTGAAACACCAGCCCTCAGGGCTGGGAAAACAACGGGGGCTGAGCCCAGGCGGGGAGGGGAGGCTGTGTGGGTCAGGGGGGTTGCAGCGGGGTCACGGCACAGTGGCGATTGAATGAACCCATTTAAAAATAAGAGCAAGTGATTTAAAAAAAACAGGAGTAGCCAGCTCTGATTACAGAGCCGTCCTGGGATCCACAGTTTGGGCAGCTGTATCCTCTACTCTCCAGCCCAGCGGCACAGCCAGCTCCCGCTGAGCAGCAACGCACTGATCCGGGCAAGTAAATAGAGCAGGTTAAAAAAAGCAGCATCAGTCCCAGCCTTATGAGACCCAAGAGCTGGGATAGGAGCTGTGGTGGCTGCCAATTTCCACAACCCAGAATTAAATTGTTTCTGATGGACTCCATAAAGTACAGTCTCCACTCAATTAGCTCGGCTCCCACCGAACAAGGCTCTGCGTGGCTGGGCAGGGAGACACGCCGAGCACTGGAGGCTGCCGTGGGAGAAGATGAGTGCCTTTGTGCAGACAGATAGCATGAAATTACAGGTAGTCTATAGGCACTTATGCCAGGCTCCTGGGTGGAAGGCAGGAAGGTGCCTGCAATGTCAGGTAGGTAGAAAGCAGAGCACAGGTCAAAATCCCTGCTACAGGAAAGCTGCTGAGAGGGCTCATCCCTTCCCTATGCAGTGCAGGGCAACCCCTGCCTTGTTTCAAGTTAGAAAAGATGCTGAAGGCCCCATGCTGCTTTCTGTTGTCTGGGGCTCTTCTTCCAGATGGATGCGCTGGACAAACCCAGCTGCTGCTGGGTCCAGCACCACTTCCGACACCCTTTTGGCAGCTCATGGCCCTCACTGATGTTGGCATCAGCTTGGGTATCGTAGCAAAGAATACTCCTCTGGGCTGTAGTAAGGTGACACACTGCAGGAGCCCAGTCTGACACATATCTGACACCCGTCCTTGCCACTGTGACAGCACTACCCAGTGACATCAGCCTGGCATAAAGTAGATGTTTTCTCCTTAACAGGTTTGACTCACAAGTGGTCTCAAATCCCCAGGGTTTGCCACAATCCCCAGAGAACTGTGAGGAGCCTAGAAATAAATCAGCCCCAGCCAGCCAGGGGCGGCTTTGCTCTCATGGACAGATTGAATCCCTGACTGACTGAGCCCCTGAAAAATGGTATGTCGCTGCTCCTTCATCTGTTACAAGTCTCCTGGCATGGCAGTCGAGGTTCTCCCCCAGACACATGCACTGCCAGTTGCTTGCCATCTCCCTCCTCCTCCAAGAGGCTGATGTCTTGACCCCCAGCATGCAGTGAAGATGGGAGATGCAGGCTTGGTGTGACCATGAGTTAAACCTGATGTTTTGGCTGATTTAACTGCAGCCTTGTCCCTGAAACACCAGCTTTATCACTGGGAGCTGAGATGTGTGCAGGGATACAGGTGACAATTCAGTGCCCTGGCCAGATGGTCTCGCCCCACCATCTGTCAGAGCGATGGCCCAGCCCTCAACGCCAGTGTGAGCCCCTGTGTGGCTGTGCTCTGCAGCTGCCAACACTCAGATCTGTCCTCTCCCTCATGAGGGACTGTGACACCCAGGGACATGGGCAGGAAGAGGCCAGTTCTTCCATCTGCTCTAATAATACTGGTGGCAGACAGCAAAAACTCCTCCTCCCAGAGAAAGCTCCGTCCACCCGGTAGCTGCCTGCCCCTTCTGAGAGGTACTGACCCCGCTTTAAACCACTCATCCTCTGCATTTAGCAGTAGGAACAACAGTGGGAATCTGAAGTGCTCACAGTTTGGGGGAGCTCACAGTGAGTGTGGTCAGGGACCAGAGACTGCAAAGAGCAACACTGATGTCTCTCACCCCTGTAGCGCCCTGGTCCTTCCATAAGGTCATACAGATCCACTGCTGTGAGCACATCCTGGGTCAGACTGAAAAGTGGCCCTAAAGGTGGGAGGGGAGTGTCTGCTCACCTGATCGATGGCTTTGGTCAAGTCTGAAATTCAATTTACAAACTAAACAACAGTTCAGCAAACGGCCAACTGCATAAGCTCATCCCAGGATCAAGACAGGTTTCTGCTGCTTCTGGCTCACGTACCACTTCCAATAATTAGAGCACCCCATCATGCACAGCAGTACCATCCTGCCGGGGAGTGCCAGAGGACAGGAATGCCAGCAGATGGGAACGCTGCTCACCAACCAGACACAGGCTGCCCTGCAGGGCTGATGGGCTTAGCTGTAAACTGGGTTTGCCCATTACGGGAGTGTGCTAGACAGGAGGTTTGCCAGGCATGAGCGGACTGCGCAGCACACCTGAACGCACAGGCATCTTGGTCTTCTGACAATGAAACGAGTCTAGTTCCTGCCAACATCATGTCTTGTGCAATACTTCCTTCAAAAGTTCCTCCTTCTTCTTCCCCAAACTCTGTCTGGTATCTACTCTGCAGAAAACTTCATTCCCAAAACTTCTGAAACCTGTTTCACATACGGATCTAACATATCCACAGGGCTAAATCTTAACAAGAGCCACTGGGAAGTATCTCAACACAGCCTCAGCAGACCACAGAGGCAAAATCTCAGCAAGTCAGTGGGTCCCAAAAAGCTCATCTATTCCTCAGTGCCACTGCAGAATCAAATTATCTTCTCCTTGCTCATCCATCCTGGCCAGCAGCTGGGCTTGCTCCACATGCTGCTGCTGGCAAAGCGCAGGCTTGAGCCACCGTCAGCAGAATCAGAGAAGGACCCCAAGAAATTCATGACACCAGAACCCCTTCTACCACAGAAGGAAGATGTGACAGAAGGGATCAGGACAAGCCAAAGCAGAACATGGGATCTGGGACAACACAGCCAGCTCCAGAGAACGCTCCCTGTACTTTACAAAGCAGCATTACTGCGCTGGACACATACACAAGGGGTGATTTACTAAACAGCTTCAGTCCCCAAACCCACTTGCAAGCAAGCATTAAGTCACTGAAGTATGGCAAGACTTCAGGAAACTGCTAATGAGTAAATGGAGCAAATAAGCTAATTAGAAGAGTGACAGTCAAATGAGTGATGTTGGGAAGATGATTCATTCCTGCAGCGATAAGCAGGCCACAGCAGAGAGACCACTTCAGGAACATGCCCCTTCTCCCTGTGGGGTAGGACTTCCCTCAGAAGAGACCGTGCTAAGCCCAGCTGCAAACAGAAAGGCAGATGCTTCACAAAAACTTTTTTTGATAGTGATAAGCACCTGACTAAGCATTCTGAGCTGCAGACGCACCAAACATGATAACCAGCGTGAGCATCACAAGCCTCCATTGAAGAGACCGGTCTGGAGGGAGACCAAAGGGTTTCCAGAACCTCCTTGCTTCAAGCATACGTCTGAGTACCAGAATGTGCTTATAGCCAGGCCTTGCTCCCCTACATCATCCTCACTCTTGATTCCTTCTTTGAACCAGCTGGCATACCATGATGTGAAGAAATGGCACAAACATGAACCACGACCAGCTCTTCACAGAGCAGACTGCGTCCTTGTGAGTCTGCTAACTCCCTGCATGCAACCTCAAGGGTGAAACATCCCAACCAGTAATAACAGGGGCACTATGGGAGGCGAGGAAAGACTCAGCCTGGCCCTGCCATCCAGTGAAGCTCTGATGCCTGGGGGACACCCCCACTGCCAACTGCGTGGGGCTGGAGGCACTGGGGGAAGCTGCTGGCAGCTCCACAGCACCATGTTCAGTGTCCATTCACTCTCCCTCTGTGTAAGAACCAGCTACGGTAACACAGGAGGAGCACGGGCTGAAGATGGAGCCACAGCAGACAGCTACAGCCAGACACGTCCAACAGCACAGTGCTGCTCTCACCTGCATGGGCCTGGAGAACATGTGGGTCAGCACTTCCTTCCTGGCTTCGGCATATTTGTCAGCACCAAATGTTTCATTTAAGCTTTTCTGGAGAAGAAAAGAGAGAGAGCATTCAGTACCGGCAAGCTGTGGTGGTAGGGGGACCCAGGCAGACCTTACTGAGGCAAACAGCAGCCATCAAAGCCAAATTCCTCCTTTCCCTGCAAATTCCCTCATAAACAAAAAAATTCATGTGAAATGGGGCTTTGCTCTGGTCTCAACAGCCCCAACAGGACCGCACACACAAACCTTCTGATCACTGACCCACCTCCTTGGGTGAACAGCAGGGAACACGTGGGGCACAGGGGCCGCTGGCTCTGTCCCCAGACGTGCAGCATGTGAGAGTGCCTGTAACCCCTCACCTGACCTGAGCCTGGCTCCCATCCAGCTACTGAGAGGTTCAGCACATGGACTAATGGGACTCTGGAGACATGGACACAGGAGGTCACTGCCTGGGGCTAGTGGCAAGGGAGGGCTGGAGGGTTCAGAGTGCGGGAGAGGAGCTGAGTGCGCAGCCCCATGTCTGCTGACATAGCCTCAGCACAGCCAGCAAGCGGGGAAAGCAGTCCCAGCTGATGGAGGGGTGTGCGGGAGGCCAGCGGGGATGGGATTAACAGAGGATTATCCACAGTCCAGTTGCAGTGAGTAAAGAAAATCCTGGAACCTGTGCTGTGCTGTTCAGCTGGAGTTCAGCCTCAGGACACGCTCAGCAGAGGATCAGCCAGATACCTCCCGTACTGGCTGCATCTGACCTTTCCCAGCACTGCTCTCCAGTCCTTCCCAGTCACCCCACTCCTTACTCTGCCCTCCCTGAGACCTTCAGCAGACCAGACAGAAACACCCCCTTGCAGAGCTACTTCTTCTGTGGTTACAGAGCAAATGACCTGCCCAGGACCTGCCAAGAGAAGGCAGGGAAAGGAAATCTGGGTGTCCCAGCAAGTGCTCCTGCACTGAAATATTCTTCCCATTGCAGAGAGGGCAGTGCTGGAGTCACTTGCAAGGTCCTCCCTGTCCTGTCCTAAGCTCTGTGTACAACATGGCTGACTGGGACAGGTTGGGCCACCCTTGCCCAGTGCTGGCAGGGTCAAGAGCAAGTGAGGGAGGTGTTTTGTTTTGGCATGGGACAGCTGTCATCTCTCCCTGGGCAGAGGGGGACAGGGAATAAATCACACACTGCTGCAAACGTGCCATCACGTAGGTGCCCACCCCTTGCCCTCACGGCCCTGCTCCCTGCCAGGCCAGTGCACTCACTTGCAGGGACCCTGCGCTGCTGAAGTCGATGTTGAGGCCGACTTGGTTGCAAAAATCCATGAGGTCTTTCAGCAGCTTGGTTTGGGGTGGGGGGTGGCGGCGGAGAAGGGCCTTCTCAGGGAAGGAGCGGTAGATCTGATGGGCCACGGCCATGTTCGCGAGCAGCATGAACTCTTCCACCAGCCTGTGGAACGAGAAAAACAACCCCAGCCCCCAGTTAAGAGAGGGAAGTCCCCTGGGAAACCAAGCCAGTCCATAGTGATGGGAACTAATAGGACACAGGGGGCAGGGGAGCAGCTTGTAGTTGCTGTTATAAGCACAGATTAGATGTGAGACTGCAGCAAATCCCCCCCCAAATTTTCACTTTCTAGCTCAGGTTTCCCCAGGGACTCAGAGCAAGCTGTCTTGCTGGCACAGACAAGCAGAAGTCAGTGATAAATTGACAGCTTAAATTAGGATAAAATAATCTCTCTTTAGGTCATTTTATCTCCTGAAATGCTCGACAAGCAAAACAAACACTGTGTGAGAGATAGCACGGAAGACAAACACAGATCGCTGTCTTCTCGGGCCAGAGAAAACAGCGTCTCGCTCGCTCTCCCATCCCAGGCTCAACATGTGTGGTCAAGCCCAGCCACGGAGCCCTGCCTCATGCCGGGCTTCCACCCAGAGCAACATGCAGTGCAGCCCCTGGGGCAGGGCAAGCCACCAGTGCAGCTTGCTGGGGGGCTGCCTCAGGCATCCAGGGGATGCAAGGATCCAGGGGGCTCCTCCATGCAACCTGCTGACGGCTGGGGGTATCCCAGGCTGGGGTGAGCCCCCCAGCTTCCACCTGTGAATGTACACCCATTGAATGGAAATTTCTGGGGCTACACACTGCAAAGAAAAGCAATCCCAGTGCTAGAGATCATCTTTGGAGCATTTATGGGTTGTGCTAGCAGCTGTAGGGCTGTGCCACAGGAGACTTGTTTAACTGGGCTTAGATAAGCACGGTGATGTGCTTAACTGGGCTTCCTGCTATTTGCTGCACATATTCCCAGGGCTCCTAACTGGTGCTAATTGCTGAAAAAGATAATAGATTTACAGAAGTAACCTCATCCTCCAAGAAATGCCCAAGTGAGCTGTCACTGATTACGCCGGCTCATCCCCATCACTCCTGCTGGCAAAGCAGTGATTTTGCAGGGCTGGCTGGGGGACCCAGGGCTAGAGCCAGTGGTCCTGCAGCTCCTGGCCCTGGCCGTTGCTGACGTGACTGCCTGGGTGAGATGATCAGGGTGCTGAGCTCCTGGAGCGCTTGCTACAGCAGTGAGACATTCCCAGCCTCAGAGTACTTGCTAAGAACTTAAAAGAGAAGGGAAATAAAGACAAGCCCAGGGAGGAATAAGCACCTGATGGCGATAATCAGCAGTGGAAATGTTCATCTTTAATGGGAAGGAGCTCCCTTAATAACAGCCTTGTGGGTTCTCCCACAGTGTGTTGTGCCAGAGGCCAACACTCCAGACCCCGCAGGGAGGGCAGGAGGGGCACCCTCGCACATGGGCAGCGCGGGAAGGGGTGGGCAGCAGCACAGCCTAAGCGGGAACGGGCTGTCCATCCTGTCCCCTAGCACAGCGGCCAACGGGGAGATGCTACCAGCAGGCGAAGGGCTGGGTCAGGGGGTGGGCACGGGAGCAGGGTCAGTGCGCACCGGTGAGGGGTGACTTCCAAGAGGGCTGAGCCAAGCTCCCGCTGCTCCTGTGCAGCTAAGCCAGCAGATGGCAACATCGGTCCCTCTACGGCCACCGGCACTGGGGTCCGCAGGGCAGCATGGCCCAAGGGTGCTGGGCACCCCAGCTGTACAGCACCAGGGGTGGGAGGCGGGGCAGCGAGAGCACCCAGGGGGTTATAGCACAGCCATCCCCACCTTCTGAGTGTGGGTGGACCCACCAGCTCTCACCCAGCTGCCACCTGCATGGGGAATGGCGGCCTGGGGGCACACGCAAGGCTGTGCCAGCCCACGCTGGTACTGGGAAGCCCTTTCTGCCCCAGCCAGCTTGTAGTAAGGCACAGCAAACCGTGGGCTGCGAAAGGCAGCGCCTGTCCTTCCCCCGGGCTTTGGCACAAAGAAAAAGGGAGACATTTCCAGCGCTAGCCCCAGCTACACAGATGCACGTGTGGGCAAAGGTCCCTGTGCCTCCCTCAGAATGGGGCCTCCGCCCAGTGAGGTGCAAAGACAAAGCAATACACATCCATGAGCAGCATTTCCTCTGTCACAGGTGCAACGTGCTTATCTCGTGTCCTAGAGAGGAACACTGTAAGCAAGTGCTCAGGCAGTCCCTGCCACTCCTGCTCCCATGGAGCACTAGAGTGAGAAGCCTTTACCTCTTGCCTCCAGTGACACTTTGGGCTGGATGCAAGTTCCACGTGATTATTAAGTTCTGCATTTTGTTTTACCATTTGGGGGCTTGGGCTTTTGCGTTTTTCTAGAGATAACCTTGTTCTGATGTTGTAGGTAGCGCCGAATTGAAGTTAATACTTAAGCAGCTTCTGCCAGGGCTCCTTTTACACCCGAAGGAAAACTAACAGCACATACTTTGCGCTTTGCTCTGCAAAATCCCGTCCTCTCTCCCTTCAACATGACCACATGTGGAGCACCAGCCCCCAGATAGCATCAGACAGCCCCCATCCAGAAGAGCTACCCGACACGTGGTTGGGTATGGATTGACCACATGGGCAGGAAAATCTTATCAGGAAGCACCCAGGAGCTTTGCACCCATGACAGGGTGTGCAGGATGTGGCCGTATTCAGAACTGAAAAGCTACTCATCTTGCTCGTTCACCCAAAGGCAGGGACAGGCTTTGGGAGACATGGCTGTGGTTTGGGCTTTCAAGGAGCAGATAACATGGATAAGGTTGGATGCTGCCCTGTATCCAGGGGGAAGAGAAGCCCCAGGACCTGATGGGTGGGTTTCTGTCAGCTCAGGTTAACGAACCACAGTGCCCTGGGAAGACTGCAATGCCCTGTGGGTTGATGCCAAAACACCCTGCAGGGACGGAGGGTCCTTCCCAGCTCTGGATCACCTGGGGGTCAGAGAGCTGCTCCTCATTCACACTCCACTGCAGCAGCCCTGCAAGCATGAAAGGGGTGAACAGCATGGGGCTGGTCCATGCTAACTCCTAGACAAATCTGTTTTAAACATCAGAATTTAGTCCCCAGGGAGAGGAAAGCAGTTTCCAGAAGGGACAGGTCACAGCTGGGCTAATCTGGAGCATGTGAGAGCCTGCTAGGGTCAGAAGGAACAGGTTGGGGACAGTGAAGGAGTTGGCACCTGTGCCCGGAGTTAAGCCAGGTCACCTCTTTCAGCAGAGCAATGGGGTCTGTGGCTCAGGGCATAAGGAGGGAGCCAAGATCTGCAACAAACAGCTTAACGTGGTGGTCTTGCTGCACCTAAAAGGAAATCCTTATTCCAAAAGGGGGCTCATGCTGAGACTGCATAGGATGTTGGAGAGTCAGGAGGATGAGCCAGGACTGGGACAGCCCATGAAGCTGGCAAGGCTTCAGCTGCTGAGGAGCGGGAGGGCACAGCAAAGCTACTGCCTTCCTGCCTCTGCTATGTGGCCTTTTAGTGGCACTTCTAGCTAGCGTCCTCACCAGGGCTTTGACTCGGCAAGTGCTATGTTGTGGCTTGGAAAAAAGCAATGGATGCTGCAGCAGGCAGGAACAAAGGCCGGCTGGCAGTGGCTGGGGACCAGACCAGTGCCTAGCGCTGGTGTCACTGGGAGCTGCGCTGAAGCCCTACTAACTTGTCGGCAGGTCAATCGACAAGAGGGTTGTTTTTTGTTGTTTTTTGTTTTTTTTCCTTAAAACAGACTAGCTTGGAGTTTGGCTCAGTGCGGCTGGCAGACGGGAGTGCAAAGAAAAATATTTCATGGCTAAAAAATTGGAGACAGAAAGACTGGTCCATCTGAACGCGCACTGAATGAATCCCATGTGAAATGCATTCTAACGCCATCGCTATAGTTTCCTCTGGATTAGCTGAGCTATCCTTGGCTCCTGGCTCCATAAAATCCCATAAACAATCCGATCTGAACTTTTGCCCTTTCTGTGCTGATGTGAAGTTTCCTCTGCTGTCCCACGGAGAGGGCTGGGGGTTAGCAGGTGGCTGTCCCTCCCGTAGGTGCCTGCAGGTCCCGGCTGTCCTGCTCACCAGGGCTGCAGGAGGGAGCGTTTCCAAACCTGTTCAATGCATCATTTAACATGTGCACATGCAAGAGGGAGGAGAGGGAGGGGCAGGACTGCTTGCAAGCTCTGTGATGTGCGTAAGCATCTTTTGTCGGCTCTTTCAATACCCAGATTTTGCTTATGAGTTATGGGCTTGGTGCGGGAGTTTGTGGGTGAAACTCTATAGCCTGCCTTATGCAAGAGGTCAGCTGGAGTGTACGGTTTTCAAAAGCACTTGCCTCTGAGTTTCAAACGTGATCAAGGCATACCGGCTTCTAAATCCCACCAACTGCTGGGGAGATTTCAAGCTCCTGAGATGTTTTTAAACATAGGACATAGTGCTTTTCAAACGATCTTAAATGATGGTCATGGCTCCTGCAGGCAAACAGCCACCTATGAAACCATCCAGGTGAAGAGGACTGATGACATCTTGATGCCAGCCCTGAACCCAAGCTACTGCGCTGTAACTCCTCTCACACAGCTCCTACCAGAGCCAAACATCCATAGGATGTGGGAAGACGAACTGGACATTCAGACCCTGCAATTGTTTTAATATCAGTGTTACAATTTGCGCCCTGAAAGGTTAGCTAGACCCTTCCCAATCTTCATAGCAACCTTGAAAAACTACTCGCATCCTCAGCAACTTGGTTGGTTGATGGCAAATAAAATATGGGTTTCTCATGTCAAATCTCTGCAGAGCAAAGCAGGGCAAGTAAAATGCCTGTTTGGCTGCTTGTCTCCATGGCAACGCAGCCAAGCTACACAGAAGCCATCGAAGTGCCCACTCTCCCTGATTAACTTGACAAATGACATTAGCTAAGCAAGGTTCACTGCAAGGGAGAGACAAGGAGTACTTTGTTTGCAGTCCAGTAATGCAGGAAGGAGGCAGGCAGCTTGGTTAAAGTGAAGTGACAGTAAAACATCTGCTGTTCCATCAGTGTAACAGACCGATAGGCTTCAGAGCAAACGGCAGTGAGGTAGGGCTGAACAGACGAGCACAGCTCTCCTGCCACACTGCCTTCTTCACCTCCACCCCCTCCTGCAAGATAGAACCACTGGGTATATCCAGGCGCTGGAGGTGTTCTCATAGCTGAGGCATTGACCCAGATAAACCCAAAACGCTGCATAGCTCTCCAATGACAGGGTTGGGGTTTTTTTGACAGGCTGAAGAAGTTGGTCCTTTCTTCACATGTAGGTCATTGTGGAAACCTGCTTGAAAGGGGACAGAGCTGAACCATCCTGAGCTGGAGTCTGAGCCCTGCTTCCAATGGTGGGCCCTCTGGCTGGGTAAGCTGCCTTCAGGTAAATCCCAGCATCTTTCCAGCATCTCAGACTTGAGGCGAATGTGACCAAGTAATTTCTGCAAATGTTACCAAACTTCTTTCCCGTATCGCATTACAAAATGCCATCTGCTCCTCTCTGTCTTGTCTCCCACTCACAGCACTTGCTTTCTCCTGCGCAGGGAACAATGCTTCTGCTGTTCAAACACCTTCCCATCTCCAGATGGGTTTACTATCCCAGTTCAGCATGGGTTTGTGCTTCAACCAGCAGTCAAGGCCTCTGGTTTCTCAACTCGTGGCTATGTGTCTGCCTCAGGTGTCCAGCTCCACGTTGGGTCCAAATAGGGTAAGGACAGTACAGCTTTGAAAGCATCACACTTGGTTTGTGTTTGAACCAAACAATGCCATGAGAAGCTACCGCTGAGAAAGGGAAGCCCTGATCCGTTTGTGTGTGTCTGAGAGGGCTCTACGGACACTGATGGATATGCGTTCCATTGCTAAGGCAGTATATTGCTGAGAGCCCTTGCTGTCTGCTGGTTTGAAGGGGATTATTGCTGCAGTGCAATCTCATAACAAACAAGAGAACTACAGCCACCTCCTGGGAATGGGACTCTAAATCCTGCTGCATTCACCAAGAGAAAGTCACCTTCCACAAAAGGCTGCAAACAGTCCTGTCCATGTCCAACAGCAGCAGCAGTATCAGCTGAAGGAAAACAGTAAAGAAACAGCACCACAGTTCAACCAAAAAACTCTCTCCAAAGCATTAAGTCCAAAGACACTGGATGTGGTACGATTTTTTCTCCTTTTCTTTAAATCATGTACGTTTATTTTTGATTACAGCTCTTCCATGAAGCAAAGGAACTGGAGAGTTTTCTATAAAAGCTCTTCTAAAAGCAACATTAGCTAATCCTGCATCTCCTGAGAGTGCAGCCAATGACAGAATCATACTGTTGGGCGAGTAGCTGGACCAGCATTTGCGATGGCTCTTTTCCATGCAAAATCCTGCAAGAATGGTGTACTGTCTTCTTGGTAACACTGCCTATCCAACAAACAGTAGCATCTTCAGCCATCCACTCCTGAACAGCACTGCTGCTTGAAAAGTTATGAAAACCAAATCCCCCATTATCCAAAAAATTGGATTGCAGCGCTATATATGAGCCTTGTAGTGTTGGTGTGGAGCTCCCTTTGCCAATGACAGCTGCCAAAAGACCAAAAGCCCTACTTTTTTTTGAGAGAAAAAATAGTAAAAGGCAAGAATGCTGGCAGTTCCTGGCTTGATGAAAGTCATTTATGCTCCTTTTGCAGCTAGTGGTAGCCTTGAACAAAGCATAGCTGAATAATGGAATTACTCCACTTTCTCAGATTGCTCAATTAGCTCTTGGTTAAAACTGTTAACATTGAAACTTGATGAGAATAGCAGCTCTGAGGCAGTTTTAGATTCATTTTTTACTAAGCTCGAATGTCTTCTCCCTCTAATGAACTCCTTTTCTGGGGTATAAAGAATGCCCTTTTTATTAGCTATGGTGCCTTCCCAGTAATGGATGCTGACAACACAAATCCATGGGAGGGTTTTCTGAATACAAATGTCACTTACTGCCCACTCTCACACCTTGAGGCTAGAAACGTCATGAGACCAGTCTCTTTGCTTTACCTAAACTAACAGCAGCATGGTGGAAAACTGTTTTAAGCTCTCAGTACTAAAGCTGGGCTACAAAGGCATTCGGCATGATTAGGAATTAATTGCTTAAAGCCTGATGTACTGAGTTTGCACAGGGGGGTTTAGACCGCTAGAAAAACCTCAACCATTTGCCTGAGTTCCTTTGAAATTATCGATGCCACTTTGCAGCCCTGTTACAGAAAAGAGCTGACTTAATCTGGCAGCATGACATCAGGCCAGACATTGGAGTGCTGAAGATGGCACAAGCAGGCACAGAGCACCCAGCACCTCTTGGTGCTCAGCTATGTGCAAGGTGAACGCTCCCTGCCTGGCCTGGAGCTCCTCAACCTCACCTGCAGTTCGCATGGAAGTCAATGTCTGCCCATCCCACCACCCTCCATCCTGTCTTGATCCAAGTGCCAAAGGAAAAGTCATCGAACTGAAGAGCAAGTGTTGCAGAGGACGCAGTCGCTGCGGGCTGCACCTCTTCATTAAATGTTAATATGACTGCAGTCTGCTCCTTCTCATGCAAATTGGCAACAACCTTCAGACTCCTGGCATGATGCTGAAGTGTCCCTCTGTGCCAAAACAGCATCTTCAGCTGCCGTGGGCCAGGGATAAAAGTTTAGACCTGCGCCCACGTGCTGGGCCACAGAGGATACAGAGGCACAATTTCAGTAGGCTCCCTCAGTCCCAGCTCCAGCATTCTCCACAGTTTTCTCAGAACTATCATATTTTTGAGCCCCAGGCAGAGGACTTCCCCGGCATCGCAGACAGAGGAAGATCTGCTTCCAGAAATGGCCTTCCTGGGTCAAGAAACCATTTTTTCTGTGGGCCCCAAAGAAGCCCGCAGAGTGCCACTCACCCAGCACGGGCACACAGCCCCACATATACCCCCTTCTAGAAATGCCTCCAGTGGCTGGGGCTGCCTGACATTGCTGTACAGACCTTCCCACTTGTGCCGGATGGCAGCACCAAAGTGATGGTGCTGTTTGAAAACCCTCCTTTAAAACACAACCGCTTCCTCCTGCCTGAGCGTTTCTCTGTGGGGAAGATGATGGCAGCACTGCAAAGGGTTTGCAATCCCTGCATTTAGCTCCCGGAGCTGCGCAGCTGGGAATCTGAGGTTCCCATTGTCAGATCCGGTTTGTCTTTCCAGGAAGCTACCAGCTCACTGAGATCTCATGTCTCCGAAGGAGCTACAATGGCTAGGGCCCTGCTGCCCCTCTGCAGAGCTGCAGGGGAGGGACAGGCGGTGACCAGTAATGCACACAAGTCAATGCCATGTTCAGCTAAAAGGTCTCACGACAGGGCTCGCAAGCTTTCTTTTTGGGAATGCATCAGGATGCTGCTAAGCAGGGGTGCTGCCTAGCTGCCCAGGGCCAGAGCAGAGACCCAAGACAGTTTTCTCCAGGCCATGGGAATTCTTGGTGGGCAAACAAGCCCAGAGCCAAGCTGGGTCTGGGACAGTGCAGAGGAGAGGGGAGATACCTCACAACCAGCGCCCGAAGCCAGACTCGCAGTCCACATTCCTGAGACGTGCAGCCAGATACGCCACTGGCTCCAAAAGCAGAGCTTATGACAAGACACATATTATTAATGTCATCCAGAGTCCGTCTAAGAGGGGAATGGAAAGAATTCCTGAAGGAACGCAGACAGCCCCTCTTCTGACAGGGAAGTCTCTGGCCCCACACATCGGGCCAGCACCGCCTGTTATCAGGCTGCATTTCCCACTGAAAGGAGGAAGCAGGAATGAAAGGCACTTTTCCTCACCATTAAAAGTTTATGCAAGTGATTTATGGGTCAGAAAAATTAGCAAGTCTGTCACTGAGTGCTCCATACAGCAGCATGTGTTACATGGCTGCTGACCAGAAATGCCAAGACCCATTAGGTGGAAGCAAAGGGCAGCACGATGGAAAGTTAAAGATGCTTTTTGCCCATTTAATTAATTAGCCAGGTCTTTTCTCCATTCCCTGCAGCCTTCATTAATGTAACATTGAAGTGAAGGAATATTAACAATTGAGACAACACATTAATATTAAAACGACACCTGCAAAATGCAAATTTAAGTCCATTAGGTAAACAGATGATCTTAAGCCATTGAGGCAGAAATAACATTCTGACATTTCCTAGCATGAGCATCCTACAGAGTTACTGTCCATCACTTGTGCTCCATTATAAAGCCGTGGCCCCTCATATACAAAGGGCTCTTCATCTGTTACTAGTCCCTGAAAGGATGAGAAAAAAAATTACAATTCCATTAAGACATTTGCCAGTTTCACATGGAAAGTGTCTTACTAAAGCCATGACATGAACCAGAAAGATCAAAAGGGATTTTTAAAAGGATTTTACCTCTGTGATAGCAACGGATGGAGACAAAACCTGAATCTGATAGCTTGTAAATATTAACCTACACCTGGAACTGCTCCAGAACCTGAGATTTCTGTTACGGTGGTTTAATCTGAGACAAGTTTTCAGTAAGGGAGAAACAAACAGTTAATCACCCAGAGCACTGATAGTGCCATAGGGAGTCAGACTGCTAGAACCAGCCTTCCTGTACCACATTCCCCACCAGTTAATGCTCTCCCAGATGTTCCAGCTGAAGAGACATTCACACGCTGTGTGTGTTTCTCCCTTCAGTCTTTGGCTTTGCTTTTTCCCAGCTCACCTGGCACTGAAGAGTTGATTACTTCCAAAGCAGGAGTCAAACTGATAGACAAGAAGAAAATAAAGAAGGGATGAACAACCCAGACTAGAAGCACACCCTGAGATGGCCAGTGACTGGGGAGAGCATCCATCTACCAACCAGGATATGACCCAAGGACAAACAGGCAGGAGCCTGCAGAAGCTCATGAAGAGATGAAGAACAAAAGCTAGCCAAAAACTTTAAAAGACCAAAACCATGGAAAGTAATCAAAATAATCTGGCAGCCAAAGGCAGTGGTAGCACAACTCAACATGTAGCCCCTGCTGTTCATCAAGTGAAAGCCAGGCAGTAACTTGCTAAGTAATGCCCTCTTCTGCTGTAGGTCTCTGATCCAACCTCCTGCTCAATGTAGGACAACTTCAAAGTTGAAGTTATTGATTGCTAGAACTCAGCTTCAAAGGTTAGCCTTTTCCAGTCGAGTTCTAGCAGTCCCCAGGGTCAACTATCCCACATCCCCTCTCGGTTCCTGTTCCAGTTCATAACCAGTGTTTGGGCTCATGGGAAGAGACCTCCAGCAGAAGCAACCATCCGGACTGGCCAGCCTTCAGCAAGGGTCTTGCCAGAGGATTGCTCAGGATAAACCAGCTGCAGATCAGGGGAATCAGAGTGACCACTGGAACCACTGGTTCTGAGAAGATCCATGTCAGGCAAACACATTCAATTTAGCAAGGTCCCCAGCAGATGACACCCTAACGCAGCTGCTCCCTGGCTGCGGGATGCTCTGCTGGGGTGCTACTTTCCAGGCAGGGCTGTGGAGCAGCACTGTCCATCACTGCTCCAGCTCAACCTCAGATTTGCAGTTGTAGCACTGAGTGTGGGCAGGTTAAGGGGAATAGTTGTATCAATACGGAGTGAGGGATCCAGCTGGCTCCAGCTGTATTATTCTTGGTCTGGAACAATTGCAAAGTACAACACATGAACCTTCTGGTTACCAGGACTTTCAAAGACATGGAAACCCTAGGGGGAAGGGAGCAAGGTATGGGGGACACTGACAGAAGATTGGGGTTAAAAAAAACAATAGAAGTTGGCAAAGAGATGAAAGGGAAACCAGCAACACAGGATTTGAGGGTGATGTTTTCTGAATAGGGACTACTGAAATACTCTGGATAACTTCTGTTTTCAAGCAGGCTCTTGGCAGATTAAAACATCCCAGAAGGTTTTATATCCAGCTCCTACAATCTTAAAACTAAATATTAGGTGAGAAAAACATGCTTCTCAAGAAAAGTCAGGCATAACCCTGAGTGAAAAACACTGAACAGGAGAACGAATGTATTGAATTTGTTGAATATACAATCAACAAGTTTTCTTTCCCAAAAATAAAGCCAAGGGAATGAAATGCCGAGATGAGCAGAATGAAAAAGCAGGAAATATAAGCAGCTTCCCCCCCACCTCACATCTCCCCCAGGCATGACTCTCACCCTGCCTGGCCTCAGCAGGCAGGTTTGGAGCTACGCCGTAAATTCCTGAAAGCGCCTTACCCCCTCTGCAGTGGGACAGACTTAAGGTACAATAGGTCTTTTCCATCTGTAACTTCTCTCTCTCTCGACTTTTATGTGCATCAACTCAAAAGCTATTTGATTTACTGGCATAGGGGTTGTGAAGAGTCTGGCTTGGTCTAAGGACAGCCTGAGGTTAAAAGGCAGCAATGCAATTTTACCACCCTGTCCATTACAAGAAAATGTTCAGGTCTGGATTTATAGTCACGTTCCAGTGAGCCCACACATCACGGCAGGCTGAAATTAGCCTCATTTACGCAATGGGATGAAGAAGAAATGGCTAAACATCCTACTGGAGTTCGGCACACAACAGAGAAAGCCAAACAGCATAGGAGAGGGTGTTGAACGGCACGCTTGCTGTCGGAGAGGAGGGTGCACAGTTGTGGTGACAGAGGGCTGTTTATCTCCAACTAGAGCTACTTACAGACAGATGGCAGATAAGGATAGATGAGGTAGTTTCAATGAGACCATAACAGGTAAAGATGGGTGGCACAGGACCTATTGCTGTAAGCAAGGAAGAATCATATCCTGAAGTCTAGAGATGGATATGACGACTCTCCAGAGCTGGATTAGTAAGAAAGGACTTTGTTTCACATCACAGTCCCCCTGCTGAGATCGTATAAAAGAGGAAAAAACTCTGTTCACACTGAGGTCTGCAAAACCTCACAGGCTGCTGGGTGAAGGCAGCAGTCAGAGCCAACGGGCTAACCTGGTTACTCCTGCTAGTTCCTCCACTTACTTTTATGGGTCCCTCAGCTGCATATAAGAGCAGAGGAATCAAGGTTAAATCCACTGTGATACCCTGAAACTGCTCCTTTGGGCCAGGGTTTTACTAGAACAAGGAAAGTTTGGTTAAAATTAAGACCCAGGTGTGATGAAGAGCTCTTGCAATCTTACCTTCCAGGCTCTGAACCGGGAGCTACAACCAGAGTTCAGCAGCACAGACCAATCTCCTGAAAAAAATCTACCATCACCAAAAAGCAGACACACAGATCTGTCAACACATTTGTGCTGCTGAAACCAATGGATCTCAGCACTGGATCGTGATAAGATTTGCAACACTGTCATCTTGCAGAGCCTTGGCAGTGCCTTTTAATCCTTGGAAAAGGAGCATTTCAGGCGTCAGTTCTTGCCTTTGCATATGAGTGTTGCAAAGCCAAAACCGGCTTGGAGCACAGGGCATATCCTAAGATGCCCTGGAGCTTGCTTGTCCTACAGACACTGAGCAGTAATCTCTGAATGACAAAACAGAAATAACATCATATATCCTCATGTTCTGGTGAGCCTCCAGTCCAGGCCTGACACATACCTGGCTCTAGGTGCTGCACCTCTCAGACTGCTTAACCCTTGAATGAACAGGGTAGCTCTGTACATTTAGAAAGAAGTACAACATTAAATCTGCCTTTTATTTCTGAATCACCATCCTGGATTGGACAGCAATGCCCACCCACTTTCCCAGTGCCTGAATCTGTCCACATGGGGAATCACCAGGGCAAGTCACCATCTGCAAGGACTCTCCTCTTGGAAGCACGACAGGGGCTCCAGCCCTGGCGGATGGATCTCTTATGGCGGCTGCACCCTAACCAGCCATATTCCTTCCAGGCAACCCAGTATGGCACGCCACCATACTCAGCAGTCAAATGTGAACAACTTGGGTCCTAGACATCTGTCTGGCCACTAGATCTACATGCTGGGTTAGCCGCTTGCAGATCTGAGAGTGACAGCCTGAAACAGCCCACGTGGCTGGGGTGCACTGCAACCTCGAAGCTCAGACTGAGCAGAGACCTGCTCCCTTGTCCTTCCAAAGCTCTGAAAATTGTAGAATCACAGTATTGTTTAGGTTGAGAAAGACCTTTAAGATGCAACTGCTAACCTAGCACTGCCAAGTCCATCACTAAACTATATCCCTCAGTGCCACATCTACTAGTCTTTTAAAGACCTTCAGGGATGGTGATTCCACCTCCTCCCTGGGCAGCCTGCTCCAATGCTTGACAACTCTTTTGGTGAAGAAATTTTTCCAAATATCCAATCTAAACCTCCCCAGCACAACTTAAGACCGCTTCCTCTTGTCCTATTGCTTGTTACTTGGGAGAAGAGATCAACAACCACCTCACTACAACCTCCTTTCAAGTAGTTGTAGAGAGCGATAAGGTCTCCCCTGAGCCTCCTTTTCCCCAGGCTAAACCACCCCAGTTCCTCAGCTGCTCCTTGTAACACTTGTGCTCTAGACCTCCACCAGCTCCGTTGCCCTTTGGACACGCTCCAGCACCTCAGTGTCCTTGTCGTGAGGGGCCCAAAACTGAACACAGGGTTCAAGGTGCAGCCCCACCAGTGCCCGGTACAGGGGGACGGTCACTGCCCTGGTCCTGCTGGCCACACTGTTTCTGATACAAGCCGGGACGCTGTTGGCCTCCTTGGCCACCTGGGCACACTGCTGGCTCACGTTCAGCCGGCTGTTGACCAGCACCCCCAGGTCCTTTCCCACCAGGCAGCTTCCCAGCCACTCTGCCCCCAGCCCGCAGCGCTGCGTGGGGTTGGTGTGACCCAAGCGCAGGACCTGACACCTCACACAGGTGGCCTTGGCCCATCGATCCAGCCTGTCCAGACCCCTCTGCAGAGCCTTCCTGCCCTCCAGCAGATCAACGCTCCCACCCAGCCTGGTGTCGTCTGCAACCTTACTGAGGGTGCACTCGATCCCCTCGCCCAGATCGCCGATAAAGATATTAAACAGAACTGGCCCCAGTACTGAGCCCTGGAGAACTCCACCTGTGACCAGCCACCAACTGGATGTAACACCATTCACCATCACTCTCTGGGCTCGGCCATCCAGCCAGTTTTTTACCCAGCAGAAAGTACACCCGTCCGAGCCACGAGCAGCCAGTTCCTCCAGGAGAATGCTGTGGGAAATGGTGTCAAAGGCTCTACTGAAGTCCAGGAAGACAACATCCACAGCCCTCCCCTCATCCACTAAGCAGGTCACCTTGCCGCAGAAGGAGATCAGGTTAGTCAAGCAGGACCTGCCCTTCATAAACCTGTGGTGACTGGGTCTGACCACCTGGCTGTCCTGTACATGCCACATGACGGCACTCACGATGATCTGCTCCATAACCTTCCCCAGCACCGAGGTCAGACTGACAGGCCTGTAGCTCTCCAGATCCTCCTTCCAGCCCTTCTTGCAGATGGACACCACATTTGCCAATTTCTAGTCAACTGGGACCTCCCCAGTGAGCCAGCACTGCTGATAAATGATGGAGACTGGCTCAGTGGGCACTTCCACCAGCACCCTTAGGTGGATCCCACCCAGCCCCATAGACTGGCGTGCATCTAAGTGGTGTAGCAGGTCAGTGGCCACTTCCCCTTGCATTATGGGGGCTTCATTCTGCTCCCTGTACTCGTCTCCCAGCTCAGGGGCCTGGGTACCTGGGGAACAACTGGTCTTACTGTTAAAGACTGAGGCAAAGGTGGCATTAAGTACCTCAGCCTTTTCCTCCTCTTTTGTCATTGTGTTTCCCCTTGCATCCAATAAAGGCTGGAGATTCTCCTTAGCTCTCCTTTTGCTGCTAATGTATTTATAGAAACATTTTTTATTGTTTTTATGGCAGTAGCCAGATTAAGTTCTAGTTGGGCTTTGGCCTCTTCTAATTTTCTCCCTGCACAACCTCATGACACCTTCTAGTCCTCCTGAGTTGCCTGCCCTTCTTCCAGAGGTCATAAACTCTCCTATTTTCCCCTGAGTTCCAGCCAAAGCTCTCTGTTCAGCCAGGACCATCTTCTCCCCTGCTGGCTTGTCTTTCGGCACACGGGCACGGCCTGCTCCTGTGCCTTTAAGATTTCCTTCCTGAAGAATGTCCAGCCTTCCAGGACTCCTCTGCCCTCCAGGACTGTCTCCCAAGGGGCTCTGTCAAACAGCCTCCTAAGCTGGCCAAAGTCTGCATTCCAGACATCCAAGGTAGCAGTTGTGCTGATCCCACTCCTTCCTTCTCCAGGAACTGGGAACTGTACGATTTTGTGACCACTACGTCCAAGACGGCCTCCAACCACCACATCACCCCCAAGTCCTTCTCTGTTCACAAACAACAGAGCCAGTGGGCACCTTCCCTAGCCGGCTCCCTCACCGGCTGGGTCAGGAAGTTCTTCCACACACACCTTGTCTGCTTCCTCCCTGCTGTATTGTGTTTCCAGCAGATATGTGGTAAGTTGAAGTCCCCCATGAGAACGAGGATAAGTAATTGTGAGACTTATCCCAGCTGCTTACAGAGTTTTTGTCTGCTTCTTCATCCTGGTTGGGTGGCCTATAACAGACTCACACCATGCTATCTGCCTTGTTGGCCTTCCCCCTGATTCTTACCCATAAACACTCAACCCTATCGTCACCATCATTAAGCTCTAGACAATCGAACACTCCCTAACGTACAGGGCTACCCCACCGCCTCTCCTTCCTTGCCTATCCCTTCTGAGGAGTTTACAGCCATCCACTGCAGCACTCCGGTGCTGTGAGTCATCCCGCCATGCTTCTGTGATGGCAGCTACATCACCGTTTTCCTGCTGCACGACGGCTTCCAGCGCCTCCTGTTTGCTGCCCGTGCTGTGCGTACTGGTGTGGTTGGGTTATTAATCCCGGCACCTTTTTGGTGGGGAGAAGCCTTAATTCCTACCTGACCATTCTCAGGCACTTTCTAACACATCAGTAACCCCCGTGTCCACTGCTGTATGGATCTCCACCTGAGACAGCAGACCGAAGGACCTCGCTAGCACACCATCCCTCAAACACCGGCGTGCTGCCCCCAGGCTCATCTCTAGCAAGCCTGGTTTTATTCCTTTCCCCCTTCAAATCTAGTTTAAAGCTCTTTCAATGAGCTCTGCTAACTCCTGTGCAAAGATCCTTTTCCCCCTTTGAGACGGGTGTACGCCGCCTGCTGCCAGCAGGCCTGTGGTGAACCAATCCACGATCATAAAACGCAAAATTCTGCTGGTGACACCAGGCTCGGGGCCAGGTATCGATCTGTCGGCTCCTCCTGTGTCTTCCCCCCACCGCTCCCTGCAGCTGAAGGGGCAGAGGAGAACACTGCTTGTGCTCCCGATCCCTTAACCAGTTGTCCCAAGGTCCTGGAGTCTCTCTGGATTGCCCTTGGACTTCTTGCTGCAAATTCATCGCTTCTGCCTGAAAAACCGGTAATGGATATAACCTGAGGGCCGCACCAGGGCAGGAAGCTTTCTCTTCTCACCTTGAAGCCGGGCCCCAGGGAGGCCGCAGGCTCCGCTGAGAGGTGGGTCCAGTCTGCACGTGGGGCCTTCTGCTCCCCGGGAGGAGCTCCTGCAGCGATGGCCTTGTGACGCCGGGCACAGGCTGGCTTAGCCAGGGCGGCACCTCCATGCTGGATGGACTTTGGTTCCAGTGGCAGCGCCTCACACACGCTGTGCCCGGACGCCGGGGCAGGTGGGGCAGTCCCAGAGGAGACGCGCCTGCTGCGCCGGGCAGGGGCTCGTCGCCATCGCCCCCCGCTCCGCCAGCCGCTGCGTTCAGCCGGGCGGGGAGAGGGCAGGGAACCCCCGTGTCTGCGTCCTGTCCGCCTGCGGGGCCTGTCCCAGGGAAGGTAGGGAGCCATCCCAGGTGCCTCTCGACCTCTTGCTCTCCCTGCTGTCCTCAGCCTACCCAGCTCCCACCGGAGCTCGGTCCCTAAGCCAAGGTGCTCCCCTCTCCCCGGGCGCTCCCACCGCCCGCTCCCCGCTGCCGGCCCAGCACCGGGGCGGCTGCGTGTTCCCGCCGGGCTCTGCCTGGGCAGCCGCCTCTGGCACGGTGGGCACAGCGCTTGGTGGGCACCATTGCTGCCTGGTGGGCACCATTGATGCCTGGTGGGCACAGCGCTTGGTGGGCACCATTGCTGCCTGGTGGGCACCATTGCTGCCTGGTGGAGCTGGCAGGGCTCCAGCGCCCTCCGTGCGCAAATGGCCACGCCAGGCCCTGTTTGCCCACCCTGTTGGTGGCTCCTGGTTGCTCACACTCCCCGGGGCTTCTCTTATGGTTTGGCCACCATTGCTGCTGGCCCCGAGCAGGTCCCATCAGCTGCTGTCACAGGAGCTGCCAGCTCCTGGTGGCTTGCTCCGCTCCCCTGAGGCTCCCCCAGCCTGGGAAGCCCCTACGTGCCATGCTGGAGCGCTCGGCTGCCGACCCCGCTGGCACCAGAGCCGCTCACCTCAGTGACTGAGATACTTTGAAATGGGAGAAGAACAAGCAGCCACAATGACTGTTACCTCCCAGTAGGTCTCTGATGCTCTGGTCATGCAGGTGGGAATGAACCGAGGTCATTTGGGGAAGGCAAATGCAATGCCATGTCTTTCCTGGAGTCTGACATCAAAATAGCTGCCCAGCTCTCTAACAAGGGAATAACATCAAAGTAAAAGCTTTGGGAGTTTCCTCCAGCTGATCAACCTGTTAAATCCAGACAGCTGAGGAGAAGGACAGTGAAGCTCCATCAGATGCCCTTCACTGACCAGTTTCAGCAGAAGACAAAACCACTCAGAACCACTGCCTGCAGCAGCAATGCAACTGTGCCAAGAGGTGTTAAGAGAAAAGGGGGACACACACTAGTTGAAACAGACAATCCAAGTACCCGGGAAAGGGCAGGGATTACGTGAACCTGGTAACCCATGACAGGCGATACAACAGCTTTTATTATTGCCCACATTTCACATGCTCACTTACTGCTGTCCAGACATGACAGACACCAGCAACTTCTGTGAATGCTTGTGGGAGCATGTCCTGCTCTAACAGGAGAGGTACCAACTCCATTTCAGCCTGAGCTTGCTCCATAACACACCAAGATAGATCCCACATGGAAAGGAAACAGTTCAGGAGTTGCATGGATGGGCTGAATGTCAAAGCAAAGGAAATACAGCTTATGGTACGTGCAATCCAGGCACATTATACCCTCTTTGAAAGCCACTCTCCCATTGTTATTTAACATCCTGCAAATTTCAGCCAGAGACGCAGTCTCCCATCCGCGCCCCAAACTGGCCTGGGAATGGCTGGGAAGAAGAAAGGGAGCTTGAAATGAACTGTGGAAAGATTTAAGTGCTCTAACTGCTGCTTTCCAATACAATTTTCCACTTGGGGCAGGGGAAGGGAAGGAGAGCCTGACAGCAGTTTAGAGCCAGTCACAATTGTGACAGGTTCTTCTTTTCCATTTCCAACCAGCTCACAGGCAGAAGGAGCACTTTAACTTCCATTAATTATCACAGCCTTATTCCAGCCCAGGGCTTCAGAGCAGCAGTGGTGAGCTGTTAGAACGAGTCAGGAGTGGGTTCTGCCTCAAACTGTGCTATTCAGCTTAGTGCAGTAAAACTCTGCCGTTCATGGGAGCAAGAACCACTCCAGCTTCTCCTATAGTACCTGTTTGCAGCTAAGGGCATGTCCCATAGGCAGCACCACCACTACCAGAGAAGAGGATCATACAAACAAATTCTTGCACTCCAGACTCTGAAAAAGGTTAAGAGCTATTTAACAGACAGATCTGTTGCACACCCGAGCCGTACAAACACAAAAAAAGGAGCTTAACAAAGGAATACATCACTTCTGCCTCCTCTCTGGCTATCAGAGACTCCTGCTGTAACTCTACCACCACATCAAATTTATTGCGTTTATCAGTACTGATCATAGGGTATGTAGCTTGAAAGTGTACATGTGGTGTTTAGGGAGACACAGACAGCTTGAATACACACAGCCCTCATATAATTGGGAAAAATTATTATGAAATATTGCTATGTGGTTTCTCTCTCTGCTTGGCTTCATTACAAACTATCAAAGATCATTATAAAAAAAATAGCTGTGAGATGTGCCTGTGCAGGCACCAAGCGTGCCCTAGCTCAGCATTTCAGCCCACGCTACCCCCTGTCCCTTCCTGCTCCTCTGCCAACCGGGCTGATCCACCCTCAGCTGGTCTGCCCTGCCAAGACCCAGCCCTTGCTCCCACCCACTCCCAGCACCTGGCTGCAGGTACCATCCTTTCCTGCTCAGTGATGACAAGATGTGTCATTACCCCTTTCCCGGTGACACAAGACCTTTGCAGAGCTACCCTCTGACACTTGTGGATATTTTTAGGATTACTCTTTAGCACTGAATAATGAAAGGAGGGAGATGCTGCCACTGGACATGGCCAGAGCTCTTCCCGGCTGCCCCACAGTCACACCAGGAGATGCTGGTGAGCAGCTGTCTTGGGATTCAGGTGCTTCGTGGCTCTCAGCCAAAAACATGCCCAGCCACAAGCAAGGCAGCCCTTTCCCCACCTTCACCGCCTGGAACAGCTGATGGGCTCTACCGTAGCAAACTGACCAGTATACAGCAGGTACAGAGCAAGGCAGTGTGCCTGCGTGTGCACAGGCACGTAGTAAAGGAAGAAAGAGGCTGAAAATTCAGATTTAGAGTGATTGGGACATACTGTGCCAGGACGCTGAGGTTCACACAGCAGCAGCCATCGGGCAGCTCCACATTCAGCTCTGAGTCACACAGGAACCAGCCTGGGGAGCAATTACTGGTGTACAAATGCTCTTGAGCTGCAACAAAAGGATGGCAAGGAGCTTCCCATCAAAAACCCTTTAAGTCTTTACCTCCCCTCCTTAAGCTTGGGAGGATAATTCCTCCTGCTTAGACAAGCAATGCCTCAGCAGAGCTTCTGCTGGGGGGCATGAGATACTGGAGAGGCAGCATCCAGTGACATGAATCAGGGGTGAGCAGCAGCTACCGCAGCACAGCAGCTCTGCCCTGTCAGCATCACCCTGCACCCCTGCCAGCACTTGTGACTGCAGGAACTACGCTCGGTTACAAACAAGCTGTTCCTCTAATTCAGCCCTCCTGATTCCTCTGTTAAAGATTTTCCTGAAATTGTCTGGGGCTTTGACTAGCCAAATGCACTTTTACATATGACTTCAGTCCTTTAGCTGCCGCTGCACTGCAAGCCAAGCCTGTGCTGAGAGCCATGCAGCAGGAGGAAGAAAAAAACCCCACCTGCTCAAAAAAACAGGTCTGCAGCCCTAACAAGCTCCCCACACCTCAGTCTTTCCCCCTGCATCATCACACACACACACAAGCTTTTTATTCTAGCAACCCCATAGACTACCCTAGGACTGAATGGGAAAAACATAACAGCAAGTGCACGCCTAGATGTTCATTTTGTATGTGCTGACAGTCTCACTTTAATCCTGCTTTCCACGTTTAAAGTGTTAATGGGAACCTTGATGCATTTCAGAGGGCATGTGCATGGATAGAAGATAGATGCATGAGTCTAAAACCCTGCTCCCAGATTTCATATCAAGTGCCTGTTTGTTTATATCCATATGATACAATCTTTATAAAAGCAATCAACCACCACCAAAAGGAGATGTTTCAATATCTGCACAGCCTTCACACAGACTAGCATTAGGTTTGCTTTTATGATGCAGAATAATATAATGGATTCCTTCCACAAGTTCCCAAATGTTGTTATTAAGTATTGCTTCTCTAATAAAATATGCTGCAATATTCAGTAGTACATGATGTGGCATTTACACGTCTTCTCTCTATATAGGACTTGCTGGCTTTTAAACAAATCTGTCTTTTCTATACACCACAGAAGCACAAGATGAGTAATTACGTTCTCTGCTTAATAATGTTTTTGCACTGGCCAATTTAACAGCTAATCTCCACAAACCTCTGAGATAGTCCCCCAGCAGCTACATTTGCATGTTGTAATCAAGTCTTGCTATTAAATCATACTTTGCAACAATAGCTGAGCTGTCAACTACTAGCAGCAGCTCTCGCGCCGGCACCGTGCAGGCGAAAGCCCTGGATAAACATGCACAAAGCCACACCACTCTGCCAGCTAAGAGAGCATCCCTTCACACTTTTGGGAGCTTGGGAACAGCTGCACCCACCATGGATCTTAGGACAAGCACCCTGCTTTCCGGAGTGGTCAGTCAGCTTGCAGGTTGTTTTCTCCAGGCCTGCATGCTGCACTCTGCAGTGGTACGCAGCCAAACTGGTTTGGCTGTTGTGCTGTGTCTTACTCCTCAGGCTGCCTTCTACGGTGTCCTTGAAAAATTGAAGGCTCTGGATGGAACAGAGAGATCCCTCCATTGCAAAGGTTCCCCTCTTGGCTGCATGGAACAGCTTGTGGAGCCATGCCATGAACCAGAGCACTGCAACCTTCAGGGTTAACTACCTTCCTTGAAAATACCCTGCCCAATTTTCTGGTTTCTTTGCTGTCCTTGTTGATCACAGTCCAGCATGAAGATGGGGCTGAGAGAGAAAGCAGGCCAGCACTTGTTCAGTTAAATGTCCCTGTTAGTGCCATCATATTTTGGCTGTGGAGCCTGGGAATTGCTAGTGCCACGCACAGCATGAAGCAGATCTTTGATCATCCTCTACTGACTTCTACCAGGGACTGATCCCCTGCTCCTCACTATCCCATTCACCTTTCAAAAAACTCATCCCCAAAGAGATCCATATGCCCCCGATTAGCTCAGCACCATACCCCTGTTTCTCTATATTCACTGAAGCAACATGTCCCTTCTCCTCCGCTTTCCCACAACCTCAGTTTTCTCTCAATGGGGACAGGAACTGTGAAGATCTGAGTGACCCAAATGCATCTGTCAAATAACTGCACCAGGAGGCAATTCCTATGAAATCCCTGCAGCAAACAACACTGTACTGGTCCAGGCTGTTATTGGTGCTGAACACTCTTGCTCTGAAGCAGATTCTGCCTCTCTGCACTCCCCCACAACATGCTGCAAATGTGCAGTAAATAGCAGAGCCCCTGTTGAATGCCACCTTTTGCAGTGGCTGTACCACAAGGCAGTTTCAGCACAGCAATACAGATCAGCTGCAGCCTGGCCGCATCAATGATGTCTTTCTCTCCTAATGATTCTTCCTATGCATTAGCACATTTATTTCTACCTTGCCCTGTACTTACCATTTATCCAGAAATCTGACAAGGTCTCCTTCTTTTAACATGGAGAAAGAGGGAAAGGAGAATTTCTTGCTGGAATCAGCTCACTCTGTGAAAGTAGACAGATCAATCTAGATTCAATCTGCCTCGCTAATTGTTGGGGGCTGGAGAAGTGACCCCGGGCTGGCATGGCTGGAAGAGAGCATGCAAACATGGGCAGCCTACTCCCAGCCTCTCCTGCTTTTTCCTGCAAACAAGTCACACCAAATCTCTCCGAGTGTGGTGGATGCTGCCTGCTCCCCTGGAACCTTGTGCCCAGCCCCACATCACTAGGTAAGTGGCACTGCACCAGACCATGTCTGTCTGGCAGCAAAGACTGCAAATGAGCACTGAGTTAAATAAAGCCTGAAAAACTCATTAATAAGATGACTTCTCCAACAGGTGCCCTGTTTTACTGCAACAGAGCTGCCTCCCCGCTTCTCTAGGTCCTGTTTAAACACAGTCCTTCCCAAGGGTACTTCCAGTGGGGCCAAGCCAGCATGGCCTTTCTTGTCTGCCAGGACAACTGCACACGTAGCTGCTCACTAACCTGATTATGTTGAGATGAGTAGGATTTGTATCACCTCTTTTACTATATCAAGCTGTTTAACCTGGACTGTCTGAGCAAAATGAGATTATGCCGGAGATGCAACATGTGCAAAAGCTCTCTGCTGGGGCTGGCTTTCACCAGGGGGGTAGGGGATGTGACGAGCAGTTAGTATGTCTGTCTCTGCTCAGCTCAGTCGGAGGTGGAAAGAAGTATCTGCCAGCAGCCCACAAGGAGGCAAGAGCTCTGCTGAATGAGGCAGGAGCAAGCAGCAATCCGATCAGAGAGAGATGCTCAGTAACAGTTAATCACTGCTGTGTCCAAGTGTTAAAGTTAATGGAGGAGCAGGAGGGTAGAGAGCAAGGAGGGAGGGAGGGGAAGCGGGGATACAGAGTTGCTTGGCTCAAGAGGCCAGTGCTGACACTAGCACGGCCCCACAGAAGCAGTAAAGCCAGACAAGACCTTACTCAAGCTACAACTCAGGCAGGGCTCTGCACCACACACGGGCAGGCAGGCCTGCCTGCACCAGCCAAACGAAGTGTGGCAGGTAATCATGCCCAAGGCAGCAGAGCTTTGCAGTAACTGAGACTTGAGTGGCAACAATAAAAGTTCACTTCCCTCTATTCCCTCCTGTTCGATGATTGCAAAGTGCTTTATAAATGCTAATAAAAAAGTCCCAGAGGACTCTTGCTCTTTCCTGCTTTACATGCGGTGGTGGAGTAGAGACAGGCAATGTGACTTGTCAGTGACCATGCAAGGGACAGTCTGAGTTGGGAGCTGACCCTGAACCTCCTACCCTGCTTGTGGTGAGCTGGTAAGGGGTCCAGTGGGGTCACCAGAGAACAGGACATTTCCAGAGAGATCAACAGAGGTGGAAAAACTTGCAGGACATCTTGGTCAATAATGATGCTGCTCATTTAAGAGTGCTTCTGCTCACCGGCCCCATTTTAGATGAGACAGGTGAAGGACACAGAATTTAAGATGTTCAAAGCTGATCTGAGGAATTTAGAACCATCTCCCATTAATATTAATGGAAACATTAATGCAAAGTACACTCAGTTCCTCAAGCAGGTTCTTTCCAAGCAAGATCTTTCCATTAACTTGAAAGGAAGTTGTGCCCAAATCCTCTTACATCGCTGGGAACGTCTCCGACGATACAGGCAAAGTCAGGTTACAAATCCATTAGGCTCCAGATTGACTAATGCATGGCAAATTGACAGAGGTGAAAGTGCTAAGCTGTAACAGGAACCCTGCTCAGGGTGACCTTGACATGGTGAGGTGCTGAGCACACAAAACATGCTTGTGATTTGAAGCTCCTATTTTTGATGGAAAAGCAGGGAGGTGTGGAGGGAACAGAATCCATTGCCAGACTGATATAGCTGCTCTGAATTGTGGAAAAAAAAAAAAAAAAAGAAAAAGCAGCAGGACCCAGGGCAAAGCACAGCAGTAGCTAGAGAAGTAGAACTGCTCACGCTTGCTGCTCAGGAGGGGGTAAGGAGAGATGCTTCCACTCTCACCCTCTGGTTTGTGACGACATGACTTCAAACAATAAGGTACATTGAACAGTCAGCTCAGCAGAGTACATAGAGAGAGGGCAGGACTCAAAGCAAATGCCCTGTTCTTCCAGGCCCAGCAGCTGGCAAACCCCAGCTTTGCGAAGAAGCCAGTGGTGTCAGTGCAAAGCTGATCCTTTACATTAATGCAGTCTCGTGTGCCAGGAATTTTAGACCAAGAGAATTATTCCAGCAGCTGACCTCCTGTGCCTGGAGGGCTTCAGGTAGCTACTGCTCTGTTAAATCCACTGACTTGTAGGTTCTAAGACACCTTCCAAAAGTGCACTTGTCCTTGAGAGATGGAGAATTTCCTGGTCTTCTCTTTGGACATTTTGCCACTGGTTAATCTCTCATGCCTTTCAAATGCATGTTTTATTTCTAGTCTGAATGCTTCAGCTTTCAGCCAGTAGTTCTTTATGAGAGAGCAATCCCAGCTGGCTGACAATCCACCCGGTTACTCCAGCTTACATTGCTGATCCCCTGGGGAACAAAGGTACTTAGTGCTGAACAGACCGTAGAGGTCCTGCCCACGGCAAACTGAAAGCCCTCGTTCTCTCCAGGCAGAAAGCACAGATCAAACAGCAGGCTGGCGAGCAGGACTGGAAGGTCTATCTCCAGGCTGAGCATCCTTCACCACCTCCAGCACAACACATGCTCTGAGTACTCAGCATCCCCTTCATCATCTTTGGTCTTACTCCAGTCTGCCACTGCACGCAACTTTCCAGCATTAGTTTGTACCCAAAGCACATCCTAACAGCGCAAAAGGCAGCGGCACATGGACTTGCCCACTGGTTCCAGTGCTCCCTGCTTGTAACACCACAGGGTGGACAGCAAAACATACACCTGGCAGAAAAGTCGCTTTGCACTATGACTATACATTCAAGGACACAGCGAGCCATAAGAAGGACTCCTTTTCCATATTTGTTACAAAAAATTATGCCTACGACTCCTGCTGGGAGAGGGACGGCTAGGGGTTCTGTTGATTTTCTAGCCAGATCTCAGCTCAGGAGAGGGTCTTCCTCAACATAAAATCAATCCAGTGGCTTGGGTTCAAGATGAAACCGAGAGGTGCTTCTTGTGAAGGACAACTACTCACTCTTTCCCACGCCAGATCTGTCCTCTCCCATGTACCTAAGGGCTAATCAGAGACTTGTCTGATTTAGGGCTGCTAACAAAACCCAGATCCATAGGTTAGCAGTTCTAGTCCAGATATAGCTCACTGCCTTGGGCATTAGTCAGACATATATAGGCCAGGGAAATGGTGCTGAAACGCTGCTGAGGGCTTCCAAACATATTGTTAAGCAAATGGATATGTAAACAGATCTCCAGGGATGACACATGGAGACAGCATCTCAGACTCAATTAGGTGAGCAAATCAGCTGCAATCGTATTTGACTGGCACCAAATACCCAGACATTTAACACTGACACAAAGAGGTTTTACAGCTCCTCTCCAAGCAAGCACTCTGAAACAGGTAAGACAACAAACTCCCCCGATTCAACCTAGGGAGAGCAAGGAGGTCCTGCATTCACCCAGGTTTAAGAACCCAGTCCTTCCTCCTCCTTGAGGGTGGGAACACACATTGACTGCCCTCATACCCTGTTGTTCAAGGATTTAGACAGCATGCTACTGGTCAGTGCGGGGTATTGTGTAGGCCACCAAAGAAGGCTTCAAAAGTTCATTTGGAAGGGGTCAGCTAATCTTCAAATCCCATCTGCTTGCACAGGGGAAAGGCGGGTCCTCCTTGATTACCTTTTCCATTTGCAGCCCCCATAACGTACTGACACTCCAAGGAGGTGGCAGTCACTATTTCTACAGCGCTGGTGGTTTGGAAACCTGTTATTAAGCAGCAGGGTGGCAGGAGGAGGCAGGTCTGTGTCAAGAAAAGCGGCCAAGTAGTACCTGGGCAGAGCTTTTTGCAAGAGTCCTTCTTCCTCACCTAGAAACGGCCATAAGTTCCCTTCTGCAAGGAAAGAACAACTCTGCTCCTCAAAGTCTCAAGTGACAAAGGCTATTTTGCAGCATATGTCCCAGCAGCCTTTGGTTGTGGCACACAGAAAACTGAGCTCATACCTTAGGCAAGAAGGATTACGTATCTTTTGAAGTTTTAAAGGTCAATCTCCAGATATATTCTCCTGGACAATTAACTCTAACTGAAACCAGTGCCAAAACCAGGAGGACTGTTTTTTCTCCACATACAATGGCAGAATAATTCACCAGCCTCACAAGGCCAACTCCAGGGCTTACCCTTTGGCAGGTGAATGATATGCATCACCTACTGACTTGGGCAAAGTTTAGTACAAGTCAAAAACCGAGACGTGGAATCAAAGGAAAAACTCCAGCCACCTTAGTCTTCTCTTTTGTAGACTACATCTTCTGGGCAGTGCTAACTCATGCCATGGCTTGCATTTTGCTTCCAATCCTATTCTCATCTACACAGACACCACTTCCACCAGAGCTCAGTAGTGTTTTAAGCCCAGCAGGGGCTGGCTTAGTCTTAAACCCAGGAGGTGGCTTACAATCAAAGTGGTGGTATTCCTTCTCAGCAATGAAAATGCAGGCTTACTTACCCCAACTGCCTCTTATGCTTTTCTGTGGCCTCCAAAGACAGCTAAACCCTGCCACAGCTCACCGGTAAAGAGCCATGGGGCAGCTCAGCTACTTGCAACCCAACAAGGACTTGGGCAATGCTTGCAGAAAGCTAGCGATGTGCAGAGATGGTCCCACAAGAACTGCAGTGCAGCGGGGTGTGCCTTGTCCCAGCTAAGCTACCTTGTCCAGCGAGGCACCCTAAAGTGAAAATCCCACCCTGGAGAATTTGACATTGGCTGGCAGATCCATTTCTAGAAATGGAATTAATTTTATTTTGATCTGAAATCTAAACAAGGCACTTCGTAAGCTTCAGGTGAATAACTGCTACTAAGACAGCATCCATCCAAGTCTGTGATGTCAGGGGATTATATGTATATGGATTTCCCCCATGAAATCCCAGTCTGCCAGACAAGACAAACAAAAGAAGATGTCACCTTCGGAGACTTCCCTGGCCATGCAGGCCAGAGCATGTATTTGCTGATCACTCACCAGAAAATCAGATGCCATAAGGGGAGACGACCACATCCTTTACAACAATACAAGCAGTGATGCTTGGCTGGGATGCATGCCATGAAACAACCATGTAATAAGGCAGGTCAAGCACTCAGTGACTGTGTGAGCTGTGCAGCAGCTCCTTGTACAAACAACCGACTCTGCAAGCCTCAGTTTCTTATAAGGAACAAAACATACTACCATAAACCTGCTAGCTCATTGCAAAGCAACCAGGTCCATGCTAAAGTCCAGTACATGAGCTGTACACTTGGGAAGTACATCTGAAAACAAATCAAGTCATGTTGTGTCAGTCTCTTTACATATTTTATTCCTAGCACTCCCAGTTAACAGTTCTAGAAAAGAAGAATAAACTCCAAACAATTCTGGTTTGCTCTATTCAGAAAAATAAGCTCCCCCCTCCTCCCCCCCCCCGCAAACCTCCACCCAAGCTCTGTTTACACCAAACCCGCTGCAGCCCTGAATGGCAGCAATAAATGGAGTGAGCTAATGTGTTAGTGACAAATAACCTGTTCAAACAATTCAAGCATAATTATAGGCTGGCTCTCCTGATGTAATGTTAGGTACATCACTGCAGATATTACATTCACCTTATGAAAAGATTACACAGAGGAGCTCAGTTGGTAACCCAAACAGCATTATATATCACGAGCTTGTCAGCATCAGGAGTGCATGCACCCTGGCATTTGAAGTCCTGGTGTTTTAAGTGATAATCCAATGTACCAGGCATCATTGATCTCTATATAAAAGGGGGCACCACTTTTCCTTTCAACTGGAGCTATTTTTCACTTCTCATCCTGAAGAGTTGTGTGGTGCTGCCCGCAAGTGGCTACACTGCACAGCAGCTCTATCTGTAGCGCTCTGGGTCCCCGGAGAGAAAAAATGATCAATACTCCAACGCTGCTTTTGTAAGAGGTCTCTAAGTGCTTCCATGCGAGATGCTGCTCCTCTGGGTTTAGAAATTACTCTGAAGAGAACATGAAAGCCCCCACTGCAAATTCATACTCCTGACACAAATCCCAGCTGCAGCAAGGAATTAAAATGAAACACATTGGCGAGCTGCAAGCTGGTCTATTGGCAAAGATGGTGCCTGTGATGTGGGGAAGGGACCTCAAAAAGAGACCAGTACACCTGGTGGCTTAGGGAGCAGAAAAACCATGTTGTAGAGGAGAACCAGCTGGGGACAAGAAAGCATCTGCAGATATGGCCCACATAACAGGATGAATCTTGACAGGGATTTATAGCTCCTTGGTGGGTCTGGGATGGCAGGGACCCCGAGCACTCCATCATCTGAGAAAAGTGACAGTAATCAGAGAGTCTTGGGAGGGAAGACAAAGGCATTTGAAGGATCAGGCTTGCTGTGGGTAGGTGAGCAGAGCCTAGGAGGTCTGCAGAGAAGTGTCTGTACAGTGACAGCGAATGCAGAAAATGGCCTAAACCTTCCATTTCTGGCATACAGCCAGAAGATACTAAACTTCTTGCAATTAACTTCTTCCAGGGGGATCTCAGGTTGGCTTTGGCTCTTCCTGCACACGCGCTGGAATAACTCTTTCACGATCATCTGTAACCCTTATTGATCTCATCCTTCCTGCTGCCTGGCAGCCCAGGAGAGTAGGTCCAGTCATGCTGGGCACACTTCAGAGCGGGTAGCCAGCACTTCCCCAGCACAGCCGGTACCATATTCCTAGATCAGGGACTGGCAAGTGCATGTTGTAAGATGGGATTCATGAGCCATGGTGGCTGTGAATGGCCTTGATGGTCTTTTACTGCCTGGCTGGGTTTTGCAATCGGATCCTGTGCAGGGCCAGAGAAACCCAGCCTGTGCAGAGGCAGCGGCAGAAAGCCAGTCCCACCCTCAACACCTGACTTGTGCTGCAGTCACACCATGGGACGGCTGGCAGGGCTGTCCTCTCCTCAATGTGACTATTCTGGGGCCACATGAAGGCTGACAATATGCTCCTGTTCCGAACGTCACCCAGCACACATCACCAGCCATCCCCATGTCACAGCACAGTGCTCCTGTCGCAGGACAGCCATCCCACAGCAGCCTGGTGCAGCAGCCCGGTGCTCTGTTGATTATACTGACTGATCTCCGTTAAGGAGAATTTAAGTAACATGGCTTAAAAACGAGAAAGCAGACTGCTTGCTTCTGCGTGAGGTCAAGTAATTTCCTCTGGGGCCAGGAAAGATTGAAGGGCTGGGAAGGACTGGCAGCCAAGGAGATGAGAGTGTCTGGGTCTGAGCAAGGAAAAAGGGGAGAAGTGATGTCCCCTGGTCTCACCCCTGTGACTGCAGGGGCAGTGACAGTTTCTTTCCTCCATACAGCTCCAAGTACAGCACTGGGATTGCTACTGGGACTATCAAGTGCCATCAGATACCAATATATTATAGCAGGGTTGGAGGGGCGAGCAGCTGGCTGCTCAGCACCTCTTCTGGTCTCAATCCAAGGCTCCCAAAGCTGTGCTGAGTCCCGTCTCCCCAAAATGCTCAGCACCCAGGGTGTGACAGTGGAGCAGGCACCTGGAGAGCATTGTGCCTGCAAATGCTGCTGCAGGCAGGCAGGCAATGGGAAGCTGCCAGGAGTGGGCAAAAATTCCTTGGCAGGGTTTTATCATTTTAAAGGGAACAAACTCCAATTGATTGCCCCTGTAAGAGCCTGCATGGTACTTGCACTTCTAGCCTAAGCAATAGAAATTTTAATTGCTCTGGTAATTACACTTTCAGCAATGCTGTGGTCCTTTGTTCTGCAAGTGGGAGGCCAGTATCTGCTGTTCTCCGGTGGCCCCGTCTGGCTGCAGCTTGGAACAGCATTTGCCACTAGGAGGGGAAGGGACACTCATCCAGTGACCACGGTGACACTGAGCCTTGCTATGCACAGCCCCAGTCCAGTCACACAGATCTCCAGCGCACTGGGCACACTCCCCAGGCCGGAATGGGTTCCTGTCAACCGGGATCACCTTAGCTTCCTTCTACTAAAGCTGCTACTCGAGAGCTTCACACATCTGTGCTCCTGCTGCAGGTCTGTCCCTGGCACAGGTCCCAGCTGAGGATGCCGGGCTCCAGGGTGCACATTTCCAGTCCTTCCCATGTGTGAGCTTGCAGTGTGTCACCAGCATTTCTTCTCTGGGATGTAAATGGCTCCAAAACATAGTGCAGACACAAACATACATTGCTTTAACTCCTAGATATGTCTTTAGAAGGATGCAGAAGAGTTGTTATCCCTTTGGGTCCTGATGAGTACTGTCAAAGCCTGACTAGGCTTGGGAGAACACAAGGCCTACAATTTATCCTGGGAAATTGCTGACGAAAAGTTATGACAACTGCCATGCTATTGTATGGATAAAAAATTTACCCTATGAAAGGCCCAGTGCTTGAGAAGTATGGTCTCTGCCTCACTGAGCAGGAGCCACATCTGGTGCTTCACTATGCTATTCAAAGCAATGTCCTGTTGCCAATAAAGCTGCAGTGCACACAAGCTCCTCCAAAATCACCAAGAGTACAACCAGAACTGAGCACACGTTTGGCTCAAGGGCACTTTACCTGCAAGAATACGCCCTGGGAAATGGGATCTTGCTCCCCCCAGGTTGATCAAGCAAGCTACAAAATACAAAGCATGGGGCCCCGCAGGGAGGTATAAATGCAGTTTGGATCTGTCAGACACGCACAAAGTCTGGGTTTACTTGCAATCCCACTCATTCTGCCCGCACCATATTTTTCCAGCCCATGATCCTGGCTGGCATGGCTCCGCTCCCACGCTTGCCAGAAACGCAGGTCACAGCCATACATCCCTAAATCAAAAGCCGCCAACATGCTGCAGCTACTTTGTCACATGCTGGACCACTCACAGCTAAAAGCAAGGTTTCCAAGCGGAATTGCTATTGGCCTTAGTGCTTAAACAAAATATCTCCACTCCCGTCCCCAGAGTTCCCTCGAACAATGGCACAAAACACCCGCTGGAGCCTGGGGAGAGGAGGGTCTGTGGTAGAAAAAAAGTGGCTGCTGATTTTTGAGATATACACCACACAATTAGAAACACTGCATCTATAAACATCCTTAACAAATCCCAACAGGTCTGGGGGGTTACTTTTTTCTTTTCTTTGCTGTCCATTGTGTGCTGCCGCCTTTAAAAACCTCAAAAACAAACACTCTTCCCTTGTTGATTTTATGCTTTGGCACTGAACTGCACGCTTCCCTATTAGCTTGGTGGTGCTGGAGGTACCAACTCTGCTCATCCATGCCTCTGGGGCTGCGATAGTTGGGATGGGACCATGTACCATGTGCTAACTGCCCATCCACAGGTGGAAAGGATTCTCCAAGAAATTATCTCCCTTCTTGTTTAAACACTGAGATTTCTCAACTTAGAAAGGGGTAGGTGCTGTTTGCAGATGTCCCTCTTCCTCATCGGGCCTGTTCTTGTCAGTGTTTCAGAGCAGATCTAATTACCGGCTGTTCCATCCATTGACAGTTTCATATACTCTCCTTTTTTAGGTTAACCTTCAATAACTGGCAAGAAGCAGAACTATATGGGTGGAGGTAACAGGCTATGGATTTATGACATGCTGGTATTCAGGCAAAGTAACCCAGCACGAACACAGAAATATCCTAAACTGTGCTGCTGCTGTCAATTTGATAATGAGAAAGTGAATTGAAATAAAAACATCTTGGGTGCCAATTCACTACAGCAGCTAGTAAAAATAGGCAGAATACCTAGAAACTGAGGACTCTGTGCTCCAAATACATCCAAAGCTTGAATATCATATGGTACTTCATAAAAACAGAGCGTGTGGCTGCACTGGGGCTACAGTACCACAGCTGAAAGGCCACTCAGTGAACCCATGCATGAGCTTTAGCAGAGAGAATGGGGTGCTGTGTGTCTCTAGCTGAGCAGAGGTGAGGGCTGCCCTCTTCAGTGCTCTGCAGCCTTTGGATGCTTGCCCCCAGCCCATGTCACCTCAGCACAAAACAGTGCGTGGTCTGAGTTGCAAACACCCCAGGGCAAAGCCTGGGTGAGTACTGCCAGAGCCCACAGTACCCAAGAGCTGGCCTTTTAGCCAAATAAAAACAGCTTTTAAATGCTGCAGAGAAAAGGGTGCTGCAGGGCCTCGTGCATTTCAAAGGATCTAGACTTTTCAGGAGCTGTTCCCAGTTTCAGGTCAAGCCTGAAGCCTGCTTTAATCTACTTTTAAGTGGTACAAGCAGTTGGAATCTCTCTGCCAGAAGGCGAGGCAGTCTCCTTTCAACGCACCTTCCCCTATCTGCTGCATGCAATCTTCTGAAGGACTTACTTGTTGCTGTCCCGGTACTGATAGATATAACAGCCTTGAGGCATCCCACTCTCCTGGTCCAAGGTAAACGAGAGCTTCAGCTGCAGAGAGGAGAGGGGGTAGGGGAGAATGAAAAGAGAAACAGAAAAAATAAAAGCAACATTTTAGGCTCTCAGTCATCACAGCAACTTCAAGTGAGGCTTGTGGGAGAAAGCTTAACTCACCGAGACTGACACGCAAACACCGTGGCCTGGAACATACCGCGGGGTTCCAAACCTCAGGGAAAAGTCACATGCGTTGCAGAAACCTCTTGCTTTTTCCACCCTCTGTTACTATAAAGTGTTCGTGGTTCTTCTGAAATGCATGGGTCATAACAGTTCACCCCTCCAAACCCACCCACACACACCACCCTTCACCAAAGCAATTGCGGTTCCCCTCAGACACTAAAGAAATGAGTCTTCTCCATCGGTAGCTGTAGTTCCCACGAGTCTTTCTCTGAAAACTTTCCCAGCTCCATCTCGTTCCTCCAGTGCATTAGAACAGAGAAGAAACCACAGAGGGAAAGGTGACAGATTTTTCCTTCTGTGCAGAGTTATTAAAGAGCTGTTAGAAGGGTTTGCAGTTTGGATCCGTGTCCGGCAGGAGGCTATGATGTGACCTGGAAGCTGCTTTCTTTGCAGCTCCAAGAAGGCATTCGGCAAGGGTTTTCAGATTTCAAACACGGCTCATTTTATTTAAGGGGGAAAAATTAATCCTCTTTCAACAAGCAACAGAATGGTTCCACGGGAGACTTTTTTGTTGAAAATGTCTCCAGTGATTTTATAAGCTGAACTGCCTAGAAAACAGCATGGGGCTGAGCCTGCATGTGTGAGCAGCCCCTCATTCCCCAGAGGAAAGCTGGCCCCCAGACCAGTGTCCCACCAGCTCCTGCAGCCATGAGGTGCAGCCCCGGGGCTCTGCAAAAGGGCTGCAGACCCTGACCAGGAGCCAGGAGGCTGGGTGAGAGGGGCAGCATCCTTTGGAGGAAGCCTTCAGGCTCTGAGCGATTTGGCTTTTTTGGGGTCACGGAGATTACTAACAGCAGGGCTGCCACCACTGATGGATCATGCAAAACTCTTCAAACAGTCTGGGAACACCATCACAGGGCTAAAAGTTGAAGGAGGTTTTTTTATGATAAGCCCTACCTTTTTAAAAAGGGAAAGGAGGAGAGAGCGGTGTTGAGCCACTCCATTTGATCACAGACTCCTCTCCTCTGGGCTCCAAGGAAATTGCTAACTCAAATTAACAGCTTATTCAGGAATGAACACAGAATTAAAACATCTTTCTCCCGTAGGCTGTTAAGAAACCCCATGTGCTGAATCATTAGATGGTGCACTCATTTTCCCTTCCCTAAAGAGCAGCAAAGTCATATGCTGTGCTCTCACTGACCCAAATAAAACCGCATACCATGAAATCATCAAAAAATTCACCATCTTGGATACCAAGTTAAGAACTGAGTACCAGACTGAGGCCAAATCCATCTGATCTCCCATGACTTTTATGTCCCTAACTGTGTTAAGCCATTCTGAAACACAGGCTCCTGCAGCAGCGTGTAACACATGTATCCATGCTTTGCATGTCTCCATAGTACACGTATCACAATTCATACCGCTGTCCAGATGGCAACTTCTTACGTTCTCCACAACTCTCCCTTCCTGCAAGTTCTGATCTTACTACAGCTTAGCAGATCACTCAGGTCTGTTTTGGAGACTGGTGTCCAAGGCAGGACTAGCAGGGCCAGCTGGGGATGCTTCTTCTGACTGAGATCCATGAAGCCGAGCATGAAACTTCTCCAGATGCTACTAAAATGGCACGTGGCAGCTACCCCATGCGAGCAGGAGGGTCAGCAAGGAAGAAGTGACATCCCCAGGGAAGACAAGCAATCACCCTGCTGGTCATATGTAGCCCATAACCAGAGTACTCCCAAGTGAGCTGCCCTGGTTTGGGGAAATGAAGAAGGAACTAGGAACTGCCCAAAGTCATTTTTCTGGGCCAGGTTTTCCAAAGCTTTCCTGCTGGAATATCAGGAAGCATCTCTGAGGTGAAATGGATAGAAATTATCTCAGGCACAGCTCCACCTGGTCCTGTGCTTTGAGGAACAGGCACTGCACTGCAGAATTGCTAGAGAAGAAACAATAGAAAGTGCAAATTGGGCAAAAGTGTGGCTTTGGCCACTTTCAGCAATAATTCTGATCAGGACAAACTAGGACTGCCTAAGCCTCTTGTTGGCAGCTCTCAGCTAAGTGGGCTTTGGGCTTGCAGTAACAGAGCATCTCTGGTTACACCTCACCTGGGCTCTGAGCTCCCAGCACCACTCGGGCTGGAGCCAGCTCTGTGCGAGGAGACAAGGCCACAGGAAAGGAAGGAAGGAAAAGGGCTGGGAAGGAAAACAGCCTTGTTTGGACAGACTGCTGGGGAAAGCTGTGGGGTAATCAGGTATGGGAGGGTGACCTTTGACTATCTGGGGGAATGGGGTCCCACGGAATCTGCCTACCCAAAAAGGAAAGATCGCAGTTCCCAAAGATAACGGTTTTCAACTTTCTGTTATTTCAACCCTTCTTTCTCTGCTCACTGTATTCCAGACAAATAAAACACACCCTGCGTGGCTGGCTTAGCTGCCTCTGCTACCCACCAGTGCCAGCAAGGCCTGCATAACAGGGACTGTACACAGCTTGACCATCTGGGGCAATACTGTCAGGCCAGAGGATGCTGCTGTCACCCACAGTGACAAGAGGACCCCACTCGGAGAAATGTCAGGGTCAGGCTGCCATCACATGGAGACACGTGTACCTAAAGGTCTGTCCCAGCAAACATAGCTCAAGGCAGCCGTGCTGTCACTGATGCGCAAAACCCTGCACTTCTGCAGAACTGTCCTGCCGATGCACAGTCATGGCCAGCCAGGATGGGGAAGAGAGGACCTGTGATCGACACCCACCTAGGCCACGAGTCCTTACAGACCTCGAGTGAACAGCCAAGCTCTGGCTGTGTGGCCACCAGCAACACTCTGGCAACCTTTGCTCATTTGGTAGCATTTAGTCTCTGCAGGGAGCATGAAGCCCCCATGCAAAACCCATCACAAGGTGGAAAGAAAGTGGGTAAGGCAGGTAGAGGAGGACTAACCGAGCGCTGTCAGGAGGTATGCTGGGATGCAGAGACTGTAAGCTTCCTACCAAGCTTGAAAAGATTGTCCACACCCACTCAGTATCATGTAGTTGGGTCCTCTCTGCTGTTGGAGCCACAGGAGTGCTCCACTGACCACCTCCAGACACATGCTCACTTCTGCATGGCCATGCTCAGCTGCAAAGGCACTTACACTCCCCAGTGTGTCAGTGCTTTGGGAGGTCTGCTCCACAGATTTCTCCTCTCATGCTAAAGCTAATCTTCTGCCACAGATCTCCAAGAATAAAACTCAAGTGTCCTTTCCCAGCTTTCCGCACACCCTACACTGCTGCTTCTCTCTGGTCCCACCTTCTCCAGCAGCCGCCCTTTCCTTTTGCCTTCATTCACTAAGCACAAAACCTCTGGCTACTTCTGAATTAAAGGAGGTTGCAGGGCAAGGCTGGGGGAAGGAGAGATGTCAGGAGCTGATCGACTATTTATCAACTGTCCTATCTGACTTCTGCTACAGCAATGTCACGAGACATCCAGAGCCTCCCAGGTAGACGAAGCCCTACAAAACAAGCAGGCTTTTGCAATCCTCCCTCTGGCACAGCTTTAACTCTTAACCAATTTGACAGCATTGCTCCAACACCGCGTGCCGCTTTGAAGCTCCTTTCTGTGTGTCAGTGCTTCTTGTCAGGACACAAAGGTTTGCTGTAAACCCAGCAAACAAACTAATACCAAGACAAAGGAAAGGGCACTACTCAAAATACCAGGTTTTATACCTGGAGGGGCAATGGGGGACTGAGGTTTCTTAGAGAAATGCAAGTGCAGGGTGACTCCATCACAAGGAAGGCTCATCACATCAAGGGATCTTCACCATTAAATATATGAGATCATTTCATTTTACAAGACACTGCTGGGCTTCACTGGGAGAGGAGGGGGAAAGGAAATTTCCCAGCACCTTACTGCAGTGTGATTTGGCTTGCACTGCCCCCTTCGGTTGCTTAGCCCTGGAGCTCACACGCTAATAAAGATCCCTTTCCACTTCAATAGCTTTGCACATAAAGAAATGTTCGGCATGGTGTGTGTGTGAACTCGATGGGAAAGGGAGCTGGAATGCAGCCATGCTGAGAACAGAGTGCTGCCTACCAGGCGAGCCCCATCAATAATTGAGATGTCAGAGGCACAGGGAGGTGTGTGAATAAGAGCTGTCAAAAGGAGTAATTGGGATCTGTGTGGATACAGTGATGGATAGGCTCGCTCACCACCAGACACAATTGCAATACACCCAAACAGAAGAGGAGCAGAGTGCTGAAATTCAAAGGGGCTGGGGCAGGCTGTTTGATGGGCAGGATGTTGCTGCCTCCGTGGAGGGGAGTATCCACCTAAAGTACCAAACGGGTGTGGGCACACTATCCCATGACTGGTCAATAGAGCAAGAGAATGTACTCACAGCACGTGGCTGATCCTTGGTAATGTTTGTTGGCACATACTGCAGGCTCGAGGTGAAGGTAATGCCACGTCCCTGAGGAAAGTCATCCGGGTGAAAGTCATCTCCTGCCCACAATCATCACTGGGCACGGAGAGCTGCGTGTGCATAACGCCTGTTTGTGCAATGGCTCCACTCTTTGGATTAGTAACATCCTCCTGCTCTCTATTCCTAAATCCTTGAATCCAGCAGAGGCTGCAGTTGGCCGACAGTGGGATTGCTGCTTCTTCCTCCATCCATCAGACACCAACATGCTGCTTCTAAACCCAAGGGTTCCCACACACATCCCTGGCAGTGGTGAGCTGACACCAACCCAGCACACAGACATGGACAGACACAAAACACCAGGAAAAGCAAAAGGGCTCAGGGCAGCTGCCCTCCAGCGCACTGACAGCTCTGTGCTGCCTGACTCCTACAGGGACGTTGTTGGGGAAGCTGCCTGCATCTTGGGGCTTTGTCCACCAAGGCCAGAAAGAGGATTTCCAGAAAGCAGGAGCAGTGCTTAATGCTGTCATGGGCCTCCAGGCTTGCCTGGACTTCAGTGCAGCCAGCAGCCATCCTCATTTAAAGAAAGTTTTAAACCTGCATCAATTAGGTCATGCAATAAAGCCTGGTAGCTCCAACAAGGAGAGAGCATGAGGAGCAATCTTCTGGCTGCTGAAACACTGCCAGTACCTACATTGCCTTGACTAGGAAAAATCTGCATGCCCCTTGAGCTTGGATCCCCCCGTTCCCAGCCTTGGCTCCAAGCAGTAAGCCTCTGTCACTAGATAAAACATTTTCCCTATGCATGCACTGTATCAGAGAGGTATTATCGGTTTGGCTGAATAACCAGGTCAAAGATTTCAGATGTCCCAATTCTGGGGCAATGTAAGGGCATGCCTCGGCCAGCCTTGGTTGTAACTGTTCAAGGTAATTCAACCAGTGTGGTGGGGTATTCAAGCAGAAAGAGTTCACCCAGGGCAAGGAGGAGAGGCAGAACATGAGCCTCCAAGGCAAAAAAACAGGGGAGTAGACCTAAAGATTACACTGAGAACAGCTTCCTGAAAGGCAGGGGTTCTTTTCTACCTTTGGCACTCATTCCATTTTAACCCTACCTGCATGCAAGTCCAAAAAAGCTGGTATCAGCTCCCTCTTGCAGTAAAGGCTCCCCTCTCTCCAGCAAGCTCTAGAAAGCTTTTTAAGAATAAACTTAGTCATCAAGCAGGTTTTTATGCCCTGCCCAAACTTTGGTTTTGACCTGAAAAAAAATAGCCCTGAAGTCCTGACACTCACTTTTAAAACCACAAAAAACGAGCCATGCTCCAGTAACGTAATCACAGAGTTTTCTGGCACCTCATCCCTTAAAAATACATCCATCTGCCTCCACGCAGGCCATCAAACTCAATCTTGTTCACAATGGATTTCCCAATTCCTGCGTGCTGGAAGGACTGCAGCGGTGCTGGCTGTGCCGGCTGGATAGCCCGTACAGAAGCGCAGGCTGCAAACCTCACAGCTGTGTTTTCACTTAAAGAAGCTGCTCCTGAGACCAAAGCACTTCTTCCACAAGCTTTGCTATTTGTGCTGCAGTTCAAAATTGCTCGAGAAAGACCCTGGGTAAAGGCTGAAGAACATGTGGTAAGGACAAGATGGGGGTAATAAAGGAGAGACCAAAAGTCCTACAATGGAAGAGGAACGCAAAGAAACTTACCGCCAGCTCACCTAGTTACCTCTCACATGGGGTTGGGGTGGCCCTTCCCTTTTGGCTTTGCAGACAGTGAATGTTTGGTCAATCTCAGCAGCTGGTTATGGGACTGCTGTTGCTACTGGTTGGAAGTCCTGAACTCGTCCTAAACTAGTCCCATCTCACCCACTGCCTCCTCAGTGAGACCCCTTCTCCCCATCCCTAAATGCACATTTTCCAGGTGAAGGTTTAAATTCTCTAGGAGGCTCCTGTAGCCATCCCTGCTGCCCTGTGTCCTCAGCACGACCGATCCCCAGCAGACGGACAAAAGCAGAGAGGTAAAATCAGCTGCCCTTTATAAGCCTGTTCCTTGGGGAAAGGGTGCTCACAAGGGGACACCACTGGCAGCTGCTCCTCTCCCCTCTTCCTGCTGCACTGTCACCACTCCTGAGACATCTTGACCCCCAAACTGAAATGCAGAGCAGGTACAGGAAGGAATCAGCAAGGAACATGCTGGGCACATTCCACAGCCAGCCAACCTACACGTCTGGAGCTCCTGGGTGTGAGAAGATGGTGTTGTGTTTGACAGAAACTCCTTGCCAACCTTACCCCCTTTCACAGGACAGAAGAACAACTGTGTGTAAATGGGCAACAGAACAAAGGGTGACTTATTTTTGGGGGTGAGCCCTCCTCTCCATTCCTACTTTACTTTCCAGTTTTGAGGTCTCCTGTGCAGAAGGGTTCTCTCTTACTTGCAACAATACAACACATCACCTTGAGTTTTACTCATTCTGCGCTACCCAGAACGCACACAACTCTCTAATCTCTCTTCCTTCTCAGGACATTAGCCAGCAAACTACCTCTGTTAACAGACTACAAGATCTATACATGTGGTTAAAGGACAATGTCAACCCAAACCCTAGTTCAGACTAGGAAAAGGAGCTGAAACTCATCTGAGGTATTACTCCAGCCTGCCTCCCTCTGCTCATTTCCATTTTACAATCTCATAGTTTAGTCAGATGTTATTCCTCTCCTCTGCTGCTATCTGCATTATACAATTGCATAAAATACATGCAAAGCCAGTGAACGCCTGACATGGGAAGATGCAAGATAGCAGACTGCTTTTCCCCCTTCTTAAACTAATCTCCCAGGACAGAGGTTCCCAGCCTGAGACCCAAAGCCACAATAAGCTATTACTAAATTATCCCACCGGCTGCAGCAGGTCTTGCTCTCCAAACATCTCCTCTGGGACGCAGCAAGGACCCTGGGGTCTTCCCATCACAGGAGTGAAGTCACCAACGCATGTTCCCCAGCACACACAAGGGCTGCTCTGCTGCTGCCTAGTGGCCTCCAAAACTTTCTCTGCTACAGGTGGTCGGGCAGTACAGCAAAAACAGAAAGAAGCCTGCTTGGATCCTTTGCAAAGACATGCAGATGCTGTCATCAAAATGGCAAGCTGGCATCATAATCTTGGCTTTAATTTCACATCTGCAAGTCAAAGCTGAAGAGCCTTTCTGGAAAGACAGGGCAGGAGACAACTTTCACCACTTGGCAAAAATATAAACTGCAAATGAGTTTATTTTTAAGCATTCACACTTGCCTGCATTGGAGGTTTCAAACACAATCCACAAAGAAATGGATCCAGATTTATTTAGAAAGAAGTGAATACTTCCATTCACTTTGTAATTTATAAGCTGGATGAGTTCATTCTCTAGATGCATGATTAGGAAACCACAGGACTAAAATACAGATGATAAAATTGCAAAGGGTTTACATTGGTTGATTAAAAATACCTTCTTCAGAAGCTAACAAACTGTGACACTGCACTGCATGCTCTAGACCACTCGAGAACTGTCAATGAAGCTAAAAGTATTTTCTACACATACATCAATTTTAAAATACAAGCAAAACATCACTAGGAAATGCCACATAAAAAACTGTGACACCAACAAGATACATGCCAAATCTCAATGCCTGGTTGTTTTCTGTTACTCTGGGCCTGTCTCCCCGCCTCTTTTTAAAGCACTCCCAGGTCCTGCACTTCTCCCAGCCCCATCGGTGCTCTGACAAAAGAAAAATTCACTGATTTCATCTTATGCAATAACAGAGCCTTCACAAGCTGGGCTTGACCAACCTCAATAGAGATGAGAGGTTTTGGGCTGCAGAAAATTCTTGCATTTTGAAGACTGATGAGGACTACAGCCTTTACAGGATGCAGGGGAACAGTGAGGTCCTGCCCAGTCCCAATGGCCCCTTCTTCACCTGGGGCATATGGAAATTCATTTGGGAAAGCAGGAATTTGGGACGATCAAGGCTCTAGTAAGAGGCTAGATTGCTATCAGGAATTTGAACCAACCCCAGAGACACCTAGGGAGGCAGGACTGACCCCTCTCAAAGCAATTAAGAGTTGCTGGCAAGTTTCCCTGTCCATGAAAGAAGTTGATGGCTGGAGGGCAGTACCTGGACATCACTTATCAGAGAGTTAAAATTCTCCAGGAGAGACCAGAGACCAACAGCCAGAGGCCAAGGGAGCAGCACAGGGACCTGTAACTGGTATGAATAGGAACAGGCAAGACCAGGGTCTGCTGCATGGGAAGAGAGATGGGAAATGCAGTCGCTAACACTGCGCTGCCAAAGCCCACAGGCACCAGCAGCCAGTGCAGAGCCTGGGGAAGGGGAGCAAGATACCAGCAGCACCTGCCACCGACACCAAGAGAGATCCTGGGCCTCACAATCCCTGGCTTGTTGGAAAGCCAGGGGCTTTCAACAGGGGCTGGCAGAGAAGCAAATATTATATCCACTGCTCTGAAAATCCTGGAGCAAATAGACAAACCAAGCAAGTTAAAGTAACCATGAAAGAAAGGAAATATTTCTCACTATTAACAAGGAGAGAAACTTCAAGCGGACAGCTGACGTAAAATTTCCCCTAAGCTGACAAGTGTCAGCAGCCAAACAGACGGGCATTTCTGCACAGCCACGGCACCTGCAGCCTGCCGGTCAGTCGTACCCAGGACCCCAGGGAGTCTGCAACACCAACACTGGCTTTGTCACAGACTGGGTGGTATGGAAGTCCAAGTATACACCACCTTGATCTGATGAAGAAAAGCAAAGCCTCATCAGAAAGAGATCCCTAAAGCATTTCTGTTCCAAAACGGTTTGTGAGAGCCTGAAAGACTTAAGAAAAGCAGTTAGCGTGTTCCATATTTGCTTTAGGTGAAAAATGACACAACCAAGTGGAAACCCTCTCTAAACTTGCTGCTTGTTATGTCATTATTAGAGGGTACTACAGGTAACTTATCCCCAACAGGTCATTATCCCCAAGTGCTGTTATTTCAGACAGCTGACAGTCATGTCTGAAAGCAGGTCTCAACTTACTGACCCTAGGTTTAAGCAGCCTGAAGTTTAGCTTCACGCTTGGCCCTGCTATTTTGTGAGAGCCTGCGGTCAGTAGAAAACAGTGTTGCAGAAGTCGGCGACTCCCAAAGAGAAACCCAGCCGCTGATGGATGCACAGCTCTGCTAAGGAACACGGCACCACCGGGCAAACACGGCGCACGCCTTGCAGGCGGTTTCTTTAATGGAAGACAGGACAAGAAGACCAGCAATAGAAAATCTTCGTTTGATGAAAAGCAAGAGGACAAACAGCCCTTCACAAAGCACTGGATGGTTTCTGAGAGCTGCCCCAGCCTCACGCCGCTGACAAAGCACAAGGCAGTGGTTACCTGAAGGAGGATGGGACACCACGCAGTCTTCAAATGGCTCAAGTCACAGGGAAAGGCAAGGTAAGAGCTGTGGGTACAGACATGTCTGTGCATGTGGCAGGAGGAACAATTTCAGTGTCTTTTACCACAATTGCCCACAGCACAACTTCCCACCCCACACCCCAAGAGCCTCGAAGGCATTTTACAGATCAGCCTATTTTGCGTCTTCCCTATGACTATTTTGTGTCTTCCCGTAACGTGCCCAGTCTCTGTCACTGCTGTTGGGAGAATACGAGGAGCCAAGGGCAGATCAAACACAGCAAATCCTATTTTCTTAAGTTTGTTAATGCTAACTGCTTCCCCTGCTAAGCCACTAATGGAGCTGTGAGAATCCAGGAGCACAGATTAATTCGGAGCCCAGGTACTGCCTCATGCCTGGAGGGATTTCCGTAGAGTTGCACTAGAAGACAGATGAAAGCTCGTAATACCCTCCATACAAGAGATAAACCCATTAAAATATGAACAGCCCCTGTGCAGACATGATAAGAGCTCTGCCAGGTAACAAGAGAGACCACAACAGTATTTCTAGGTTTAGTTATATCTGTAAGCCATTACACTCGATCAGAATACCCTGATCACACCACACTCAGTTTGATAGCCATGCCATTCTCCCCCGCCTTTTGGGGTGCTGCTGTGAAATACGTGGCAGTCCCAAAGTCCAGCCCAGCCCTAGCACTGCTGACTCAAGCTTTGCTCATTCTCTGGGGATGACCCTGCAGGCAGCAGGCAGCTGTGCTGTGTCCTTGGCCAAACCTTCTCCCAAGACACTGTTAGCAGCACAGGATGGGAAGGCATCTCCTGCCACAGACACTCAGGCCACTGCCTTCGGCAGAGCATCTTTTCCGCACACCGCGTGCCATAGAACATCACCCAGCATCCCACCACGGCAGTGCCAGCTCCCTCCTCCCTGGGCATAGGTGGGCTGCGTGCCGTGACCTCCTGCTCTCCCATTACTTAACCACATCTCACGGCATGTCTAAGCATGGTTGCTTGGTGCATGAGCAGCAGGAGATTCAAAGCTTTCCAAGGACATCCCTGCCCATTCCCATGAATAGCTAGAGCTGCTGCTGTTAGCACAACCACCAGGCTCCCTTGGGAAGGGGCTGGCTGTGGCTCAGTTGAATTCCTCTGGCAGTGACCTGCCCCCCGCTCACACTTTCCTAGGGACCGCTAGGCTCTTCTGTCACAGGGAAAGAAGGAAGCAGGAGCAGACGGGGGCCAGACGACTTGTCCCAGCATGCCCAGAGCCCGCTGGCAGCAGGACAGGCACCCTGCCCTCCAGCTAACCCACGGCCAGCCATCTTCTTCTGGCTCCAACACAGCCGCACTTCAGCAGGGAAGCAATTTCTGCACATAGACACTTCAGAAAGGGCTCTGGCAGGGTTCACTCTGAAAAGGTGCGGTGTAAAATGTAAAGTATTTTTGTAAGGCCAAGTTGATGTCAGAGCCCGCGATGGTGCAGTCGATTCCCAGTCTGGAGTGCAGGGGGTAAGATCAGTGATCTTCTTCCAGCATTAATGCACAGCAGGCTGTTTATAACCCTCTATTCCTCATTGCTATTTAACATATGTAAGGGGCTCGACATGGTTGATGTTCAGTAGTTGTGGTTTCCAAGCAGTACTGCATTTCCTCAAAATGAAGATACATAATATTTTAAAACTATTTTTAAAACTAGTCACTAATCTGCAACCTTTTTCGTCATTCCTCCTTCCTTCTATCAAACCCAAACCATAACACACAGTCACAGAAGATCATCAGCGAGTTCACATGCAAGAACTCAGCGGCAAGAAACTCGTGTGTGTGCACACACACACACAGAGGGAAACTCAAAACTGCAATTCAGTTAAATTGGTACAAGCTATGTTTAAGGTTTCAAAGGCATCCGGGATGTAGTCCACTGTTTAGAGTTGTGGGTACCAGTACGCCGTATGTGCAGAAGGAGAATCTAAGTGCTGAATCAAAGCATGAGGTATTTATTTAAGAATCTGCCTCAGCAAATGTAAAGAAATTTAAAAGTTTCCTGCCCCTGAGAGTTCAGCATTCTAGCAACCTGATTGTGTATCATCCGAAAATCTCATCACTACCTTCCCTTGCCAGGACTGACCCCGCCCACTCCTAAAGCAAGTCACAACACAACTGAACCTCTGATTGCCATTTTGAACGTACCCCTCCACACAGCACAGTCAGCTGGGGCAGGGAAGTCCTAAAAAAAAAAAAATCTTTAGAAACTGGCCTTAAAAGACAGTCTGTAAAGCACCACTCCCTAGAAATGTCTGGCTTCTGCAGAGCATGGCAGCTTCTGCAAAACTCTCAGTTTTTTGCAGTAGTTTTGTGTAAATCAGACTTTTCAGTTTCCCACCTCAATAGACTTGGGACTTTGTTGGGTTAATTTTGTCGGGTCAGTCCTGGAACTGGAGCTGTCCATACCAAAGCGGTAAGTTTTAAAGGCAGAAACCAACACCATATTTTACAGAGACAGTCAAGTTCTTAAAATCAGTTAGTTATTCCAACAACATTAGAAGGAGACACACCATTTTCTCAGTCATTTTTCCATTTGTAGTATTTTGTTTTGTTTTTGGTTTGTTTTTTTTTTTTTTTTTTAAACCCATGAGCCTAATCCTTCATTTCTCTATGGAAAAGCTGGAAGAAAAAGATCACAAGGACAAAGTATCAGCCTTCTAGAGCATCCACTGCCTTCGTTCACCCTTTGGAGAGGTTGCTGGGTTTGTTGCTGAGATTATGTTTTTTAAACATACTCTGAAAGTAAATAAATAAATGAAAGTATCTCCACGCATCAGTATTCGCTTGTGAAGGAGACCCAGACAATGCACGGGAGGCTAGAAAGGAGCCAGTAAATTCTGAGGATGTAGAACAGGAGAGGGGATTAAGCCTGGTGATTAAATTAGGCGACGCATGAATACATTCCAATGCGCAACATCACTCAAGCACTGGACAAAACATATGGCAACAATGGAAAGCGCTGCCCACGAGGTCACCTTTAATATGATTAGGCATGGACGTCTGAAAGGAGATCTCCCAAGTTCTGGCATGCTAACTCTCCTTTGTGCAGGGCAGAGAAGCACCCTCTGAAAGCCTTTGAGACTCTGTGAACCCCACACAAACGGCTGCTGTGTGTTAAGGGATGTGCCCAAGTCCATTGAAAGCAGGACAAAAAAAACCCTGAGCCTCAAGGCCGGGTGATAGAGCCGAGAGCAGCTTTTGTTCCCTGCTCGCAGGGCACCAGCAGGAGCTGTCCCCAGGGTGTCCTGCCTGACAGCTGGGTCACCCCATGGGCTCTCCCATTCCGCTTGGACTTTTCAACTCCACTGGCCTGCATTCACCGGCACGGCTCGCCTCTTTGAAGGGGGAGAAAGCACCTCATCCATCACTGACACGAAGGCAGTTAATTCACTTCTTTACAACTGGAAAGGCTTTTGCTGTGAGCAGGAGGGAGTGCAAGAGGAGTAATGAAACCCACAAGGGAGCCAAATGATGCTTTCCTCTGCTAGACGCCAGTGCTGGCAACACTTGCTGCTGGCACGGCCGGTGGTGGGTGAAAGGAGACTCTTTTGTGGTATGCCATTAGCTGCTTCCAACGCCTCAGTTCATGTTTACCACAGCCACTGTGTTACTTCACTTGGTGTTTTTTTCCAGTCCTGTTGATTGTACTACAGAACTGATCGAGTCCATTTGGAAGCCCTGCTCACAGAAAGCAGAAACAAATTGCTTTTTGAAAGGACTATTTTTTATTTCTTCCCTAAACCAAACCTCACTCTGCTTTCCATAAATCCAACCTAAGGCTGAAATCCCCACTTAAAGCTGAAGAGCAAAGGTCCCTGCTAGGCTTTGCCCACTCTGGTCATCGCCCAGCTGTGCCACTGGCCCTCGGCGCGGCGGCAACGCCACCAGCCACGGGAGCGCTGAGCTATGCTGCCCAGACTGTCCTAGAAGACATCCCACACTCCGGCATTTCCCTGCACCACACAACACCGCAGCCATGTCAAGTACAACCCCGTTACAACAGCAGCCAGCAGGTTGTCTTGTCAACTGTAATGAGAAGAAACATTCGATGACATTAAAGATAAATCTTGTGTGCGTCACTGCATGAGTGCCTTGCTGTAATCGGGTGAGCCCTTCAGACTGCTGAACTCTACCCCAGAGGACCTTGGCACGCTCAGCCAAGCTCCTTGCAAGGTTTCTGCAGACCTTTAGTATTTCAGATTCCAAGCAATGACTAACTGGGGACACGTGAGGGACAAACCCAATGGCAAATTTCTTCCACACACTTTATATCTGCACAGCTGGATGGGTGAAAGTCATGGAGACAGCCCTAGGAGGAACTTGCTCTGGCTACGGGTCCCACCAGCTACAAAGGCTCAGTGACAAAGCAACAACAAACACAGTGCAGGACGGCTACCAGCTCTGCTCCTGCTATTGCCAGGAAAAGGAAAGGATCACCTCCTAAAGCCCTTTCCAGCTTTACATTTCCAGGATGCCATAACTGCAGCTCAAGCTTTGACAGAGCACATCCCAGCCATGGCACTGTCACGGCACTGACCTTCAGCAAGCTGTGAAATGCCTACGCTCTCATACCAAGGAGTCACCTTGGACCCTTCTAACAGATCTCATTGACTCTCATGGGATCTGCCAAGACTGAAGATCAAGCCAGTTTCTAACGAGACGAGGTAGTCTGGGCAGCTGCACACTAGTTCTAAAAACACTTGGGGCAGCAGCTCCATGAAGAAGGATAAGATTTTTTTTTATTTTAGACACACAAAAACCCCCTTCTCCAAACATAACTCTTTCAAAATAAAAACTAATGAAGGTTGGGAGAAATGCCTGTGGTGGCACCCATTTCTTGGCTGTTTAAGCTCTTTCCAGCAAGTCTTCCTCCTTTGAAGCTACTTCACTTCAAAAACACTGATCCTCAGTGGTGGGTCTGAACAGCTACAGATCTACCAAACAGCAGGAGCAAGGATGAACCAGGCCTGGCAGCATACCACACCGAAGCTGTGCAACCAGCTGTAGAAGCTGCCTGCCTTTCAACAATTTTCTTGAAGGAATGAAGCCCAGATGATGTTACTTTGACCGACTGCTTGGGGCTTAGGGCAAGCCCTCTCTTCCCTGCAGTGCTCAGCTGCAGGCAGTAGCTGTGAACTCAAAAAGCCCAAGGTCATCAGGTTCACCCTGAGAAGTAGCCATTTCTCCCTACGAAGTAGGCACACAAGGGCAGGTTTAAGACACCTCCATCTCCTGGATTTCTTCATCCCAAGAAGCATGTACAACACCTTGTTGATCCTGGCATGTGGAGACCAACTGGCTTCTGTGCTGGGCCTGACCCGTGGAAACTCCATTTAGGTACTGTATTTCTACCCAGCCTCTCTCAGTGTTCATTCTCTGCTCCAGACTTTATCCTAAAACTTGTGGGACACTAAGCAATAGCATTCTTCCAGCATGGAGAACCTCAGAGGGTTTAATACTGTTTTGCGCTCTTTTTATGAAAAGACACACCTGTCTGCTATCTCAGCTGGTTGCAATGGCACCATATTCATGGTCTTTAAACTGATTTCAAGGAATCTGTACAAAGGATTGAGAATTTGAAAACAGCTGACCACACTGAAAAAGGATTTCAAGGTTGGTCCCCTGCACAAAGGCTGTTTGATAGCAGCATCCCTTGGTACTGCGTTACGGATCCATCAATACACCTACCTCTTACTCCTAACTAAACATGAGAAACCATTAACTCCCCAGCTCATTTAACGACCTGCATGTTGCCCACTGGCTTATTTTTTTAAAAAATAACTGAAGAGCAAGGCAATGTGAGCACAGTATTAAAGACTATCAACCATCACTTTCAGTAATGTTTGAAAATAATAAAAAACAGAGCTGAAGTAAAAATTCAAAACCTCAAAGTAATTTCAACCATACATACATGAGAAGGGAAAAGTTTATACATGATGCAACAGAAAAAGTGACTCACTTTCCAAAATGCCAAAGCCTGTTTTAGTTCATTCTGTCTTCTATACCTGTTAAACACATCACTGACAGAGAAAACATTTAAGAAATCGCATTTTTTAAAATCCTGTTTTAACTATTTAAGCATTTTATTTCCTAGTATTGCTGGTCAGGCTCTAACATGCTAATCAGAAGCAAAGTGCTAGCTGGATCAATGGGGTTTCTTCTCAGAAAAACAAGGAGAGCCTTGAGATTAAAACAGAGAGCTTGAAATTGAGGTGAAACTGCAGCCTTAAAGCTAATGCAAAACCTCCTGTTGATTCATGGGACTAAGAATTTCTCAGTCAGAGGCTGATTTCACCATTGCCGTGAGACACCCAATAAGCTACAGCTCTGCAGTCCCCCAAGGTCAGCAGGATCAGAGGGATCAAACCCATGACATGGCCAGTTTACTTCAATTGTCAAAGAAGGCGCAAATTAAATTTTGTTGTATTCAGGCTAGATTGTGGGTTTTTTGTAAAAAAACAACAAGAGTGACTGTTTGGTTAGTTTGGATTTATGTGACAGAAACAAGTTTTTCAAGTCCAGTTAACGGAATTACCCACAAAACCCCCTTCATGGTTATTCTGCATGGCTTGTTTCTTCCAGATGTCTGAAGTCTCCCAAACCACTCCAGTCCAACAAACTCATCAGGCTACTTTCTCACTGCCTCTTGCTTAGTTTTCAAGTGACATCAATTTAATGGTTGCCCATCACAGATGGGCAACAGACTGTCACCAGTTTGGATGGTAACTAATTAGCACAAATGCAATATATCTGCTACCAGCCTAGATCCAAACTGAAGAATGTATTTCCTTCAGAGGGCGAAGTTTAATAGTCCTGTCAGGTTTTAAGGCATTGACAATACAACAACTTGTGAATACGTATCTTTAGGGAGAGATGGGTGTTTGTGCCTCAAGATGGAAGCAGGAAGCAACAGCGAACCACAGGGTCTCCCACAACTGAACGCAGCACTGCACAAAGAAGGAGCACGTTCAGGAAGGAGGTCTTTCTCAAATCTCAAACATGGACAAATCTCAGAAACAAGTGCAACGTGGACCAACAACCTTACCTGAAACGTGCTTCACACTCCCACTTTACACAATTACGTATTCAGGGAAAATCTACACCCTGGATTATGCTCGTAAGCTTGAACAACTTCCTTATTACCATATGATGTAGAGAAGGGCAAGATAAGCAATCTAGACTACTCAAGACAGATTCAAAGCCACTTGCTTTCAAAACAAAACCAAGAGGTTGCTCAACAAACTGTACTCCCAATGAATCACTGCAAACTTTTAGCAGGGCATATAATTTCAGGAGATGTGGGCTTAGACTTGGAATGTTTAAAGATAAAACCTGAAAGTGGACTTCAGCAAGTGCTGGCTTCCTCAGATGGGGCAAGAACAGCTCTGTCCTCTGCTCAGCTGCTGAGATTTTGGCTAAGACTCTTGTAGCCTCATTTCAGAGGGCCGTGGAAACCACAGGTGCTTTCTGAGCTTCTTTGTACTTCAGCATCCATATGCTATGGATGAGAAAAGATAAAAACATCCTAGGACTCAGAAGGAGTGATCATGACATAGACACCTGATAAAAAGAGCTGTGGTCATGGAAAGTAAGAATTTTTTCCCCCTCTCACTTTGGAAATGAGAAGTCACAGAACTGCAATGTCTGAATCTTTCATCTCCTTCCAAATATTGCCTTTTATCATCATACAATTAGCCTTTCTTCCACTTACCGTTAGGTGAAACAGAACTCGCTCTGACAAAGAGCTGCTACATCTTCACCTATGGCAGATGGAACACATTTGAAGTTACATCACTCAACACCCAGTGACTCCATCTAAAGAGAATGATGGATTAGCCATGCAGTCAGCTATAATTAATACCTGAAAAAAACCCTTGTCAAGTCTCTTTTCAAATACGTGATAAACGGAATCTGAAACAACAAGAGACTTTCTGATGACGCCTGTTCATCACCAGGGAAGAAAAACACCATCAACTGGAGGGCAAGACTCTCAGAGCAAGGATTGTTTCCTCAGTAGAAAACGTAAAATAAGAATTTCCTCCCAGTGCTTACCCCATTGCACCTCTACGCAAACATTTCCCTGGGTTTTATCTGTCTTGCTATCAGAGACATGGAAGAACCAGTTTGTTTCTGCCTCATTGAGAACCAGTTTTTCCACCCTCAACCTCTTTCAATATAACCAGCAGAAGCCACTACTTCTCTGCCTACCAACCGCACAAACACCAGTGAGTGGCTTGCTCAGCTGGATCAAGCTCTGAATTCTCTGATCTTAGCTATCAGCTTCACGTTTGGGACACATTCCATCACACTAAGACACCACCTGCCACGGATGCCCTCTTTTCCCCCTAGAGATGCTATTTGGCACCGTCTGAGGTCCCTGTAAGCAAGTGACCCCAGGCTGCCTACCACACAAGCATGGGCAAGACCCATCAGTGTCCCGCTATCCCAGAAAACTAAGAGATGTCTACTTCACGTGTGAATTTGGAGTACCTGCAAACACTTTCAACCCCACCTGCACGTCAAGACATGATAACTGCCAGCTCACCCCTGCCCCCACAATAGCTAACCACCAACTGGATTCAATCGATAGGAAAAGCCATGCAATTCGGAAGGTATGACTAAGTCCTGCCCACTGCAACTCCGTCCTATGCAAGCAAGAGAGACTCCCATGGGACAGCGGCACACTGGCTCGGCCCTGGCACGTGCAGGCAAAGCCTGAGAGCTGAAAGGACTGGGGAGAAGGACCACTTGTGAAACAGGATGATTCCTTCTGTGTTGCAGAGACATGCTGGCCACAGCTCAGCCCTTCACGCTGCTGTGGCTTTTTTCTCTGCTCTGCACATGAGAAGTACCCGCTAGGAACTGGGATAGAAAAACCTGACCTGAACTAGGCCAGCAATAAACAGCAGAAACAAAAAAGCACCAATTCTTATTCAATAGCTGTCAGTAATAAATGTGAGAGGAAGAGAACGGTCAGCGTTGGCCTAAGGTGTGGGATTTGGCCTGGGAATTAGAAAAGGCTGTCCTGCCAGTTCTGCCATAGACTCACTGCATGAGCTCAGGCAACTGCTTCACCTCTTCGTGCCATTCCCATCACCTGGAAGGATGGAGCCAACCTCCTCTCTGATACTTGCTCTTGAGGCCGGCAGACGAAAGAAGCTGCTGCTGTGTCACAAAGCATCTCAAAATTAAAGCATAAGATCCCTTCTTTCTTGGGAAGTTTCTGAGCTTGCAGGTCTGTGGAAGATTTAATAAAACTCAAGGGTTAAGCTGTTCAGAAGAAAAACACTCATACATGACTGGTGAATTTGAGTATCTGAGCTAGTGGCTGGAATATTTACTCCAGGAAGAATAAAGTCATAACCAACTCTTGCATTACTGATGGTAAATTAATGCCAGAGCACCACTGTGTGGGGAGCTCCTTCCCAGCCATGTTTGCCCAGACATCTGGCTGCGGTGGCTCCCAGCACGATGCTCTACAGCCGAGCCCGGTGCTCCAGCGTCCGACTCCCCCCTCCTGCCAGAGCCAGCTCGACCACTTCACCACCTGCTCCTGCTGGGACACAGCTGCTCAGCTCTAAAAGAATGATTGGGGAACGGCAGGACATGTGCGAGGACATCAATCCTACTCACACCCCTGGGAGGACTTCATTAAAATCCCAGGGCAAGACATTATATTTGGAGGGCTTTCTACTCAAAATCCTGATTTAATCAAAATATTTTAAAACCTACTGGCAACGCAAGAAGAAAGATGCTCAGCCAACACAGACCCCATCCATAACACGATCCCACAACTCCTCCTTCCTGTGCACGTCCCCAGTGCATGAGCAAACTGCCTGACCTGAGCCATTAGCTGTTCCTGGTGACAACGGTGACATTTCATGTTTGCCTGCGAAGTACCATATCCCCCTGCGATATTGTAGGCAAGACATTTCCAAAAATCATTCCTACTTCATTAACACACCTTTGCAAATGCATTTCGATTACTCCTATGGGGAAGCGCAGTATCCCCCGGTAGAAAGGATTGGCCTTACATGCTCATTTTGATGTATTAACCGAGACGATGCAAAAGACATAAAATCCCCAAAGGAAATTAATCTCCAAATATATCCAACATCTCCCCAGCTGCCTTATGTATCATGCAGTATAAGCAACTCTCCATTACGATCGTATAGCACCTGCTGTCCCCATTCTGGATATCAGTGATGTCTCTTTAACCAGACATCAAAGAGAAGGAGCAGACAATGGTGGAATTGTGATAGGAAGTGAATAGTGAAAGCTCCTTAGTCTGCATTTCCATTTATCTTACAGCACCGAACGTACAGACCACCCTGCCTCTGCTGTCACATTCATGTACTGTTGCTGTAACAGCCTCTTTAGGGAGGTATCATGGCAGTTTTCAGGATCTTATAAATGAGCCTATTGGATTTTCTCTTGGGCCAAAACAAATGCCAAAGCAGGTACACACCTCAACCTACCCTGAGGAAACCAAATCTGAGATGGATTTGGTACCAATGTCAAATCCTAGGTGATGAGCACCAGAACTTTCTCTCTGAAACTGGCCAAAAAAACAACAAAGTGATACTCCCCAAGAGATGCAGCCAAGAGTCAGTTTGGAGCAAAGCCATTTACAGCTCCGCAGAAAGGTGCATGCATTGAGAGTGTGCAGGGGCAGCACATACAGCAGCCATGGCCAGAACACCTGAGGATCGCACCACGGAGTCCTCAAGCCAGGATGGCCTTCCTGCCCCAACAGCATTTTAAGACATAAATTCAGACCATACTAATAGGGAAAATCTAGGCACATTCAGTTAAATGATGTCTATACAACATTGTAGCCCTTTGCTCTCCCATCCAAAGAGTTCTTCCAACCCAAAGTGCCTTCAATTCATATATGAATATATTGCATCTTGTGCACAATGGCTGTTTAACCATGGTAGAAATATGTACTACTTCCACAAGAAAAGACCTGAATGCTTACTATACAGATATGAGGCAGGAAATACGACAAAACAATTTCCCATAATTATTTCCAGCAGTCATTCATATTGGAACATTTTAATGGTGGTAGTAATTAATCTGTGGCTCTTGAGATTTCCAATTAAATGGCATTAGCAGGAGCAACTGTCTAAAAATACACGTTTCTGTCCTATCACACTAGCCACAACTAAATATGAAATTTCCCAACATAGTATCACACCCTGCGTGTACAGTGTCCTTCCTCCTCCTCGTTTTCCGTGTGTGAATGGCTTGAGTCAACTTCTCAAAGCTATTTGCATCAAGTAGGCAGAGGCAATTCTGAGAGCTTCAAAGACTCTTCAGAAACGGTTAATACATCCAGCATGCCACATACCTCAGTGTTTTGGAGCTGGCATTCTGAACGCATTCTGGTGTTTGGGGTCTTTGTGATTGTTTCCCTATGTTTCCTGCAGCAGAAATACTCTAATACTTCAGGAGTCCCACCAATCTTTTAATTAAACAAAGCTATTCTCAAAGATCACTTACTTCCTTATCCCCTGCAGCCACGGGACAGGACTGTAGGTAAGGTCTCCAGCGTGGTACAGAGATATCACAACACAATTTTTACTACCTTTAAGTTACTCAAAATAATAGAGACCCACAGGGAAAAGCAACCCTTGCTCAGGCAATGAGGCAGTGATACGGCATACAGGCTGCGAGCAAGCAGAAGTGAGACCATTTCACTAGCAATTCAACCCTTAAATTTGCGTAACATTCTCATCTTTGCAATTTTTATCCTTTTATTCTTCCCTTTTCACACACACACCTGCAAAGCTGAATGCCTGTTGCGCAGAAAACAAGGAGAGAAGCTATTTTAGCAAACAATTCAATGCCATTAACTGGTTTAACACAAATGCACTTCGGGTTGTTCTCACACTGAACTTTGGTCAATGCCAATGTTTTGAGCACCCAGGTGTAAGTGCGCTGGCAAAGGCAGAATCACCGGCACAAAAGCCACTGCTCAGCTCACAGACAGTTGTCATAGAGACAGATCAGCATCCCGGGGTATTCTCATTTTAAATATGCACAGAAATCCTTTTAAACCTGTCTTCTTGTAGGCATCTGTCCTCGTGATTCATTTATAAACTGCTGAAGCCAAAAAGAGAACCATTTATCAGCAGGTCTCCTCTAGGCAAGCTGGAGCTAAGGAGCTTTTCTGCAAACGATGGTTTTTGTTGAAAGCAAGTTTCTATCTGATTCTCTGGCTAGTGTTTCTAAAAGCTGTGGTTTGGGGAAGTGATCCAGCTTCAAAGTAACCTGGCCAGGAAAAAAAAGGAAAGTTGTGGGTTGTGCTCACTTTGGTTTTTAAACCAGGTCAGATCCCGGCTCCAGTTTATAGTGTGGGTGCACCACGAGCTGTGAGAGGACAGCACAGGGGTGGCATTTCATGGTCCTGGGCAGGAAGGAGTGTGGCGGGGGTAAGACAATGTAAATATCTGAACATATTTTCTCAAAGTCACAGTACCAGGCACCTCTTGCCTTTACAACTAAAAACTGCAGCTCTAAATGAGAAGGAAAAGAAATACATTAATCTCTGTCTGTGTGGACAAAGTTTCATAAGCTCCTTAGCCGCTGAAGGTGCAAAGACTTTAAACCTCTAAAACTCAGTGATCAGCTGCCTTCTGGAGCTAGGAGGCTGGCAGGCAGCACAGGAAACCATATTCTATGGAAAAAGCCCCAGAAGGGGCCTATGCGGACAGCAAGATCCCATGGAGTGACAGATATGCAGCTCTGGTTGCAAAGAAGGTCCACAGACCCAAGGTCCAATGCAGCAGGATTCCCCTACAGACCTCTGCAGAGGCATGAAAGGAACCGGGGTGGGGAAAGAGCGACAGGTATGTAGGTTGCCACGGCCTGGACTGAACTGAGGCAGGAATTCAAAATTCAGCCCCAAAGAGACACATATACTGCCACTGAATCCACAAATCCTAAGCTTTCAAGACCATGTGCTACCTCTGTAATTTGTCTCAAGGTCTTCTGCGTGACCCTGATATGTAATTCCCAAGTCATTAAAAAAAATAAAATGTATTATTTATTTGTTGAGCTACGGAGATTCCTGCTACTAAAATTACTGCTAAAAGATGAAACCATGGGTGAGCAGATGCTGCTCTCACACTAGGTCATACAAATTCAGCAGCAACATTCAAACAGAAAACATTCCGCTCACCATGGCACAGCCAGCCTGACACTGCTGCATCTTACTGGAGCCATCCGATGCCAGCTGCAAGGAGTTCCCCGGTCAGCCAGTATTTCTGCTGTTATAAATACATGCTCATGAATGGCTTCATCTGAGAGATGTTCTTAGTTTTGGGGAATAAATCCTAAATTATATGGATACTATGGGCTAGATCCATATCATTCCAAAGAGGGAACTGCCGCAGACAGGGAGCACCACCCCAAGGCCAGCATAGCCAGTGGCAAAGCAGGATGGGAGATTCTTGCCCCCTTGGTTTTCTTAATAACAACAGGAAGCACAAGAGCATATTACACTGAAAAATGGCAGGGTGGAAGTAAGAAAAAAATCCGTCACTGTTCAATCAGGAGTGACCCCAAGGCAGAAGCTCTCAAGCATAATGCGATATATAGGAAGAGGGCTCACATCCCCTGGAAAAAAAGAAGCACAGAAGTCATCCATGGCCAGCCACCCCCTCCCTTAAGACTGTGGGATGATCATTTCCTTCAGTCACATACTTATTTGTAATCTGATAATTCATTGCCCTTAGCTTCCTGCTGGAGTTTGTCTTCCATTGTTCAGGATTTACATTACTCACAGGAAATCAGTGAGAGGTCCAGTGATTAGAAAGGTGTGTTTTCCATTCGGACCCACCCTTGCTCGCTCACTTGGGGCTGGAAGTCGGACCCAGCGCACAAGTGCATCCGTGGGAACTCAGGGAAGCAGGGGAGCAAAGGCAAAGGGACTCATCTCCTTCTATTAAAAGCTGCAGATTGCTTTGTCCAGCCATACACCGCTGGCCACCTCCACACACCTGTCCCTCACATACTGTTTGTACTCAGGCCTTACCGTAACTGCTTTCATCATGTGCTGGGAGGGTGTAGTTTATGAAAATACAACTATCAAGGCAGTACTTGAACAGAGTAAGTACGGTTAAAGTGTCCCCTGCACTAAAATACACTTCCTTCTTGAAGACCATTACTTCTCGCTGACACTCTTGCCAGCGAGAAAGATTCTGCACAGGACAAAGTGCCACTTGTGAGATATAACTCACTTTATCACGTTGATTAGGAACTAGGCTGAGCAGGCATCAGCCCTCTCTGATGCCCTTAGCAGTGGCTTTTAACCTGGGTCTCACAAATGATGCTCCAATATGTTCTCTTTAACAGCTCCTCTGTAACAGCAACAGAGCAGAACAAAACATCGCTAATCTTTTATGGGGTATCACCAGAACAGGATGCTTCCCTAGCCAAATCTTCCCATTGAAAATGTCACAGCTGTTTTAAAACATATTTTCCCTGAGGTTAGTTTGATAACAGGTACTCGGGCACACATGGTGACTGCTCAGCACTACACTGTAGTGACTTGTGGAACGCAGCTGGTGACCTTTCTGGACCACAGCTCCCAGGCACTGTGGACTGCTGTTCCAGCCCAAACCTCTCCAAGGCTTCCCAGTTAGCTCATCAAGTGCAAAGGCTGGATTTTTTATGTTTCTCTAGCATTCAGAGCGTGCTTGGGAACAAAAGCCCAGCTTATTAGCCATTGTGTGATAAACCTCAGAAGGAAGCCTCTGTTCTGAAAGAGGTTCAACAAAACTCTGCATGACTTCAAAGTGGGAGTCTGATTTCCAAAAATTATTTGAATATAATTCTAAGAATTATTTCCTTTGAGCAAGGAGGGACCTTGAGCAAATGCCCTTGCTCCAGGGTCACTTATATGTGTCTAGCCAGTCCTCCAAGTCCTCCTACAACAGATGTAGGCAAGATGGCCTCGGGCACCACCATGCCTACAACAGTAAGTTTACCCTAAAGTATAACCCCGATCTCCTCTACTGGAATTCAAGATACAAATGTGTCATCTTGTCCGTCTTAGACATGGGTAAAAGCACATTGCCCTCCTCTTCACAGCAGCTTCGCCAGACTAAGCCACGTGCTCTACTGGGGAAGGTCACTGATTACAGACACTCCTTGATCTCGTTGCTCTGTAATGATTTCTCTAAAACTAGACTTTCCTGCAACTGGAGACCACGCTACAATGCTGAGTAAAATGTAAGGGTTACAACATACTTCTTGCATACAATAGCCCTGTTTACATATTTCAGTACGCTAGCTTTTTTCTCAGCAATACCCTTACGCTGACTCATGCCCATTTTGCACAACGGAACAATAGAGCTTCCTTATGTTAGGAAACCATTTTGTCTCCTGCTCAGGAAAGCCACTGGGTTCTACAAATTACTGGAACCTCCTACCCAAAAAAACTGTCCGAAGCCATCTCAGAGCAGCTGAACCTCAGATGCAAAAGTATTTTTGCTGTGATAATCTAAAATATCTGGATCTACTTGTAAAATAGAAGTGACACACACCACAGCTGATATAAGATTATTTAAATCACCCCAGACAGAAAACCCCCTTGCTAGTATTTCTTTCTCTGAAACACACCCAATACTTCTAAGTACTAGCTTAGATAACATTTAGTCATCTTCCCTGCACAAAGAATTGCTACGAAAGCTGTGGAAAACATGAGTATTGCAAGCAGAGAAACAAATATGAGGATGAGCCTTTCACAGTGCAACGTGCACTAAGGGTATCTGAACTGCCTGACAACGAATGACACCGTCATGATTTGTTTCACTGTATGAGTTACCCAGTCCACCAGGCTTTAGGATTTTGAAAAATGCTGAAAGATGAACCACTCCTTGAAAATCGGGGACTTTTTCTTTCGATCCTACTTTACTTAGTGCTTTTGGTACTTAAGTTGATGCTGCTCTTGAGATGCTGGCACACAAACCTGCCTTTCTATTCCAGCTGTGACTTTTCCCTGAAGTGTTTTTAGACTGATCAGGAAATTCTTAGGGAGTACAATGTGAAATTGCTTCAGTGGAGCAGAAGCCCCTTTCAGGGGCTGGACTACACTCACCTGGTCTAAGCGCAGAGCACCATCGATGAAGCGCTGTTTGCGGAGGTGCTGGGCAATTTGATGAAGGTTCAGTACAGCTTGCTGGATCTCGGCTATCGAGTGTTGAGGGGAGACAGGGGGTAGTTCTTCAGGTGAGAACACCTTCCCAGGGCTTTCAATCATACGCTGCGCATGGTCGTAGCTTAGCTTCACACAGGAGCAGATGACTGTCCGCCCAAACCACTCATCAAGGATCTGCAAAATTGGAAAGTCATCTGAGGACTTACTCTTCCACTGTACAGAAGTTTGGGAAGTTGTACAAACACTGGAAGGAACAGCACCAGACCTCATCACTGACTCTGATCTTCAAGTGAAGATCTCCTCATACCGAGACTGCCAGGCCTTTTGCCCATATACATTCTTTAGTGTCTGGTAACATGTATATGCACATTGTATTGTGCATATACATAGGGAACTGCTTGGATTTCCCTGTTCTACCTGGTTTCCCTCTTTCATAGAGCTCAAAGAACTACAGCCTGCTCGGAGTTGAAATCAGGCAGTTGACTCAAAGGTTACTAGGTGCAGGAGTGGCAACAGGCAACACACACGAAAGAAAGGATCTCCTATCCAAACCACAGCAGATTGTATTCCATCTCTTTAATTAAAGTGTGGCTAGCAGGCCATGAGGGGTTGGCTTTAAAATACTGCTTTCAGGACTACTGCAGGAACCCCAGTGTCTCACTAGCACTCGTGATGTGTCTGAGTAGGACTTTGGTGGGTCTGGAGAAGAGATGGCCCCTCACTGACCCCTTGTTTCTCTGATCATGCCTATGGTCCTAGGCCCAAACTCAAGCCAGGAACATTTCTGAGCTTCCAAAATATTTTGGAATCTAGAGGAAAATAATCTATAAATCACCTATAAAACTATTTTATTTTAAACCAGAAGCCACCCCCCGATGCAAAGCATCCACTTTCCACTCCTGCAACAGCTCTAACTTGTGTAAACTGGACAGTAATGACCCCGAGAGATCTGTTATTAATGTACTCAATAAACACCTTCTCACCAAGATTGCCTGGATGCACTGAAGACATGTCACATAGGTAAGGAATGGAGTTTGAGTGCATCCTGACCCATGCAGTCCAGTAATCCCTCTGTGTAGTGAGCAGAACTACCAGATCCAGCCTTGCTGCAGCAGGCTAACTTCACTCTACCCACCATCCAAATATTTCCTGGAAATGCCCTCTGTCTCTGCCTCCAGCAGCCATCCAAGCAGACTTTGGGTAACCATAGCCTTGTGTCCCTCGTTTGGAAACCCCACCAGAGGAACAGGCTAGCTCTTCTTCTGCAGGCAAAGCCGCACAAGGCTGGCCGGCCCACATACCAGTGGCTGACAGATGGGCAAAGCAGTGTGGAGAAGCTCCATTTGGGGGTTGTGAGCTGGGACTTGAAGATTACAACAAGCAGCCCACAAGACGGGTCTGCAAGGTCTCCCCCACCACAGCAAACCTGGCGCACCCAGACTCCAGACAGACTACCAGCATCTGAGACGTTTCTAGGGTTATGTTAAGGCTTCCCCCAGCTTTGGCTGCTTTTAAGAAAAAGCTGTAGTCCCCAGCACACCATGTGATGGCAGCCAGTGTGGCTCAGCTGAAACCCTCCCATTAGCACAGTCCCTGGTGGTACGGGTCTCTTGTCAGGGTGTGACATAGCTGTGCAGGAGGCTGAGGACTTTCTCCCTGCAAGGCAGTGTCCGTATGACGTTCTGGCTCATGACAACAGAGTTTTGAGCCTTGAAAGACACATTGTTTGTATAGGTTGTTTGAGACTGAAGCAGTTTTTCTTCCTCACTGGTAGAAGGAACCAGCAGAGCTGTGCTTAAGACGTCAGCAGGCAACTTAAAAAGAGAGTTGCATCGTTTGTTTTCAAATATCTTTCTGTTGACTGCATCTGAACAAGAACGTGCTACGCTGTTCCTACAAACGCCCAGCTCTGCTTCTGAAGAACAGCACAGATGCAACAATATGGTTAACGCCTCTGCCTCTGGAAAGTCATTTTAGATACATCATGTCACACTATCCCACTGGAGTCCACCAAGCTATGTGGAGCTGCTTAGGCAACATTTTGTTACACTCTATGAAAACTAGAAGAAAAAAACTCCAGAACCCAAAAGCAGTAAAACCAAGAAAGCGCCTGTCCCCGAGAAAGATGATTGGCGTCATTTTTCTAAAAGAAACAAGAATTTAAAATCCCAACAGTTTATCAATATTCATAATCCAGTGAGGAATCTGCATGGCTTTTCCTTGGTAGATGCATTAGCTCTATACCTATTTGCTTTGGAACAGTAACAATGGGAGCACAGAGCATCTCTCACCTCTAGTAGGGCTCTTGCGCTCTGCTTTGCAAGCTCGAGGTTACAATACTGCCAGGCACGCGGGGTGCAATCGAGTGCCCTTTGGCCTCACGTGTGCCTCACCAAGGAATGTCCTGTCCTCGATGTTGGTGTTCTCAAGGCGGTCCACCACCAGCTGAGGTTCAAAGGCTGTGCTGGGGCCTTTGACTCACCTCCCTTTCACCCAGCAGAGCCTGGGAGAGCATGTGATCCTGCTTACACTGAGATTAGGCCATAGTAACACCTAGAAATACAGGAGACACATTCTGTCCCAATTCAAGACATAAGCTCTTAGAAGAATGCCCTGCTGGGCAAGAGCCCTACAACCACTTTTCCTCTTGGAAGGAGTAAATTCTTCTCTGGCTTTCACTTGATATTCAAATCAAGTGACCTCAATTAAGACTGCAGTCCTGAAAAGCCTCCTGGGAGAAACCAGTTTGCTGAGCTGGCCCCAGGCAGCCTGCTTTCCAAGGGGCACACCACTGCTCCTCCACAGAGCAGCTTCCCGAGCAGGCAGAAGGCAGATGCTGCAGCTCCTCTATTTTCTCACTGGTCAGACAGGGCTGGCCTGAACACTGAAAAGCAAATAATGTATATATTGCAGGGGACAAGAGATAAGATTTAATTAAAGGCTTATTTTAATTAAGACTTGACTATTAGCCATTCGAAGACCACTCAGAGTCAATAAAAGTCTCGCCAAGTAGCTACTATTAGAAAGCCTCATGAGTAGTCATGCTGTCGCTATAGGAAGTGGAACGCTTTTCACAATAAACAAATAAAACCCACCTCAGTGCTAGGGCAGGGACTTGCTGGAGAAATACAGGTATAGGACTGCAAATATATTTTGCTAAAGCACAAACCAAGATGCAGTAATCTTTAGAGCAGCATGGACAATAATAAGGAAGTAAAGTTAATCTTTGTGAAAAGTTCACAAGAAACACCCTCCACAGAGTTGCGCATGAGTACGACACTGGTTAAAAAAACAATTCGGAGTAGAAATAGTGTACTTCACATATATTGGAGAGTCCTCTGACAGCGGCAGTCTTTAGCCCTCCTTGATTAGCAAGGTGACCCTGTGATTACCAGAGGAGATTGTCAGGGTTACAAAAGAGTGTGGGAGAGGAATGAAGACCTGGGGAGAGCTAGCAGGCAGCTGAAGGCAGCTTGCTGCACTGATAGCCTCCAGAACTGCTCCCTGGAAATAACAAATGCAGAGGATGGAGCTGTGCCTTTGCTGAAGAGCTATCACACTTTATTTGGATCCATGTGATTTGCAGCTCTGAAGAAGAATGAAATTGTTTACCAGAGAGACCAGAGAGGCCACTGAGGGATACTGCCCACATCCACTGCATTGCACAACTGCCTATGAGCACAAGGCAGGGTTGGAGTCAGGGGGAACTTCTTTTCCCACCCAAAGCATTAGCTTTGGGTTGCTGCTGGAGATAAGACATTAAATGGATGGGTGACCTGGTAAGGAGCAAGAAATTCTCTGTTCCTGAGATTCACACAAATATTCTCCGTTCCCCACCATGTTGTGAGATTATTCCATTTGGAAGTTCCACGGTATCTCATCAGTAAGAGAAGATACAGGGACAGTTCTACATCCTCCAGTACTGTTCACCGACAAGTCCTTTGCTATCCACCCGAGTGTTATAGGGATGGCATTTTTATCACTCTATTAGCAAGAGAAAGGGCCGGCTAACCAAGGGAGGACTGGTTAGCAGGATGACTGCCTGCTGCTTGAGGTACCTTGCCTTCTGGAGTCACCTTCCACATCACAGAGAACGTCAGTCTATCTTGCATGGGATTGAGACTGCATAATTCCTCACAGAGCAGCTTGGGAAGCATTGGAATCACCTGGAAGAGAACAGAAGAGAGCCTTGATGAGATATGGGCTTTTAGTAGATACCTGTCTGTGACCAAGCTTCCTTAACCAGTTGGTAAAAGACAGGCTTAACTACATAAAAAGAGAAAATGTATTAAACCTTCCGGATCACATTCTCTTTGGCAGCAGTGGCTACATCATAGCTCTGAGATGCATCACCCACGCCAGAGCTACATCACACAGCAAACAGTGTGCTGGCACGGACTGAAAAAGTAAACCAAATCCTCTGAAATGAGAAGAAGTCAGACACAGCTAAGGCGACCAATACTCACATCAACCCCATCCCTCAGCGAGACCAGAGGGAGCTGCCAGTCTCCAACCTGAGAATCATTCCCAGTGCTCCCTTCCAAGGAAGGCAGTAAGCATCCTGGTGCATCCTGCATCCTCAGCTATGCAAACACTTCACCCTGCAGCTTTTAAGGTCACAAAGTTTGCTCTGTTTTCCACTTCTTTCCCCTGTCATTTCAGCACTGGGAAGAATGAGGAAGACTCAGGACATCAGGAAACTTGAAGAAACATGGTCCTGGCAGCCAGGAGCTGAAGAGCTTGGATTTGGGAACTGTTTCTTGCTTTGATACTGAACACTGTGTAACTAGGTAAGTAGTGCAAGTCTGCTCCCTGCAAAGCACAAATGAAACTCTCCCGTGCATCACAGGAGTGGTGCATGGCTTTAATTACGATTGAGCCATGCTTTGCAGCACAGACAGGAACATGTAGACGTTGGTGAGATAAACAAAAGCACCTGTTTTATGACTATTGAACTTGGTGTTTGCAAACAGAGGGACAATATTTTACTATACTTAACTCTGTTTGAACAAAATGTCAGCCAACAGAGATTTCTGGCAGGGATTTTTTTAACTGTGTCCTAATTCCCTACAACTAATCAATATTTCTGCTGCTGAACATTGAATTAACAAACCACAAATTACTCACTTGACTACAGCAACAAAGCAAAAGCTTTGGAGCATATTCACAGTAGAGCAAACCTGAGCAGCTCCAAGTGTTTCTACCATCCCTGAGCTATTACTCAGGGGAAGGCTGCAGTAAAGCCAATATTTAGCAGCTGTTTCATGAAGCAAACCTAATTATTGGAGTTTCACATACTTATTTCCCTTCTCCTTATTTACATTTGTGAAGAAGCCGTCTTAGAAGAACCATGTTGTTTATTTTGAGTAGCAATGTGGGCTGGTGCTTCCCAGAAGAACATAGAGAAATGCTCTACTTGGTTGCCATAAAATATTTTAGCTATCTAATTTAGTTTTCATTTTGATTGCTCTGTCTACCACCCTGTAAATATAGCACAGCAGGAAGCCAACTGGCATGCAACTCCCAGCTCTTCCAAACTCCGTGACACCTATTTGGTGATTTCAGAGATAACTTTATCTACCCAGACTCCAGGGGAACAACTGTTACTTACAACGGTAAGAAAAGAAGTCTCAGGTATCCATTTTCTCCTCAAGTGCATACACTTCATATTTACCTTTCACTTTGAAGGAAAGACTCTTAAAATATTTAATCACATTTGTGGCTTGGCACCAGACAATGGCTATAAATCCATTCTAATTGCAGCGCATATTAATGCCAAAAGGTTAACTGTACGGTCTGTGATTGTCAAGGAGTCACTTACAACATGAATCAGCAGCACTGGTTCAGCTGGAAGGTCACAAGGGCACAGATTATGATAAGCTGTTTCCCGCAACACAAAGGCCGTCAACTCTGTTATTCCAGTTGTGAACAGTATGTTAACAATACTGGTACATTCATAACTCACAGAATCAGTACGTGAGCTCTGCCATGCTGCCAGGAAGGACCCACACCACAAGGTTATAAATTTAGCAAAAGCGGTGCCAACCCATACCAGAAAGCGAGACAAAATAGCTTTATAGACTATCGGAAATCCCTGCCTGCCTAAGATCACCCATGACCACCGTGAGACCCTGAAGTTCATGTCACAGTGAACAAAGTGCTAGTAATTTAATAAAAGCTCCCATGCCCTTTTCCACCCAAATTAAAAGCTGCAGTTACTAGGTTTTCTGTCTCTCCCCTGCTCTGTGATTGATTATCTGGCGATGCACTGTACTTATTGAATATTTCTGTGCTTTAACACATCCTCTTTCCCTTCACACCTCCTGCAGCAGTAACAGTCTGCTAGAAAAATGCCTACATGAAACACGAAAGCCCATCCACAAAGAATAGCCCAAACAAAACAACAGGATGCTTGTTTTAAGTGTACTTGAGCAGGATTAATATCCGATTCAAGAGGCTATAATTCTATGGAAGGGCTTTCGGTGATGTGAAACACAAGCAAAGCTTTAACTCAGATCACGATTACAGCACTAAGCATTCACCAAGCAATTAGCTATAACAAACCTACTGTGAAATAGGGAAGCATCAACCCGTGCTACCCTTGTTTTACAGGAGAGAAACTTTAGGCAAAGTAACTTAACCCAAGCCTTGGGGGAAGTCTTGCAGGAGAGCAAGAATTCAGTCAACCTTTTCCTGAGCTCAACAAATACATATATAAGACATTGTGACTTTGCACTGAGGATATTTCAATCTTGCCTACCTGACTGAATTAAAAGAAAACACCTGTGTTCAGCATCATGGCAGTCTTGGTTAACTGCCTCCCTCTGCTTTGACATCACGATTCCTTTTCACACTCTACACTGAGAATAAATCAACTGTCACAAAGCACAGAAGTTTAAGTTATAAATACACACTTCCTTTCTCCTTAACATGATATGGTCACAGGCTGAAAGGATTCTTAGTAGTTGCAAGCCCAGCATTTAACATACAAAGATGTCACAACTGCGTCACGCTTGGAGAGTGAGATGTTTCAGGAGTTATCCCAGGGGCTGCCCAGAAGATACTTTTGCAACAGGATTATCTCCATCTCTTTTTGAAGGAGACACAGGATGAGAGGAGATTTCCCTAAGTATGTCTTTAACCCAGATTTGCAAAATATCAGGGTTGCATAGCATCACCTCAAATAATCCCAAGGTTGCCCAGCATCTTTTAAATGCTTTGCCCTTCCCGTGACTGTCTGCCAAGAGAAACCAGCGTCTGCCAGCTGCCATGTGGAGTGCCACAGCGTGCAGAAATCCAGCTAGCTGACACACTGCCGAGGCTTATCACCTCCAGCGTGGAGTGGTTTCCTTAGCTAATTGCTAAGGAAGTGCCTATGTTGGGGATCACATCACTCAGCTTTATTTTACTGCAGGTAGAAATAAAAGTCACCTGGGCTTATACAGGGATCATAAAGCTGGAACAGGGGGGTGCATAAATGTAGCTGAATCTAGAAATGCAGTTGGAAGGACCCAGCAGGGCTAGAGGAAAAAACTTTCATAATGAAAAAAAGGACCTACAGCCCCCAGGAAATCCTTTCTAATGAATGTATCATAGAAACCAGGGCTGAAGAAAGGCTTGGGTGATGAGAGCTTGTTTGGTTTTCATCCCCCTCTATCAGTCAGACTAATAAAAGACATAATCTCTCCCCACAAACCTAGCAGGGCGCAAGAGATACTGGAAAGGGCAGTTCCTTGAGTGAAAGGCTCTGATATCCACAATGCTCACAGCCGTGGGTCTGCATTTCAAATCAAATCACAGGCAGAGGATTTCTCTCTCCCTATTTCCAAGTCCTACATGTGAAATCTCCAGCACTGCCGTACACCGCTTGAGACTCAGTGCTCTGGCATTGCCCACAGCCCCCCTCTGTGCCGTCAGCTCTCCCCGCAGGCAGCCCCACATCCCAGCACACCAAAGCAGTGGGCAGCAAGGGAAAGCCAAAGTAAGAGAAGGCACCACCAGGGCTGGGGGGTTTCCTATGCATCATCATCTCAGTGTTACAAAACACATGGACCTGTGACCAAGGCCAGCCACACTGCTTAGCAGCTGGCTCCTCTGCAAGCGGATTTGGTTTGGACACAGGAAGATCCAACCTCCTGCTTGTGAGAGCCCTTGGTTTTGTTTTGTCTCTTCGGCTAATAAAGTGCTTCCAGAAATCATATGTGAGTTTCCAGCCTCAGACTCATTCCTAGGGAGCTGGGCAGTGGGAGGTAGCAAATGCATGCTGGGATGATAAAACTCATGTTTCCCTTCAAAAATCAGAAACTTCTGCTGCAGCCAGGACCTACTTACTGACCAGGTTCAGAGTGGGTTAGCCAGTGGCTCGCATCAATGGATTTGCTGTAGCAGCTTTTCAAGGAATGGAAGGGGAAGATCAGTCAGTCAAAGGGAAAAGGGAACAAACTCTGGTTAAGAATGACCCCTTATTTTCACAAAGTCACGTGGGCAGTTTTAAACAACCCCATTCTGCTGGCATCTTGCTCCGGCTGCCCATTCACGCTTGGTTCGGGCTGGTTACAACCACCACTGACCCCCGAGGTGACGCCTTCTCCCACCACCAGCCCGATGGGGAGGGATTGTATTAACAGAGAGTTTCCATCAGCTGCTCTCCCCAGAGCTGGGAGGAGGACACTGAGGTCCAACAATGGGGTGGGCTCAGCAAGCTGCTTGCTTATACACTAAAAGAGACTCAAAGGAAATAAGCAATTTGTTTATGAGCCAAGATTTCTGCTAAGAGTTGTATCAACACTTCCATGAATTCAGATTTTGAGCCACTCTTTATTACTCGGCCTGAGATTATCAAAATATCAACACCCTGACAACCTGCTGGTGTCAAAAGTGAGTGTCTCAAAGTCCTTGGACTCAATGTGAAGACAGGCTTACAGTTCCGATCTTTGATCTCCAGTATAAAATAGGACCAATAAAATATTATAGGGATTTATGGCTGACCTCTCACTCGAGCTGCTTCACACCTAAAATAACACTATAAGATGTGCCAAAAAAGAGGAAACTGTTTAGGTTTTCTTGCTTCTTAAAACCTGATACACTCTTCTTTCAAAAACTTTTGACTTTTATTAAACAGACCACTAGCAATTACACAATAACTCCCCTTCTGGATATATGGTTCAGGAAAATTAAACATGTGGCTTTATTTAACTTCTCTGGGAGGATTAGCATGGTGCTAACCTCTAGCAGAATCACAGCTGTCTTAGGAAACAGTTCCATCAAAGGAAAGCATATTTTCTACAACAGCCATGCTACCATCTTGTTTCAGACAGCCTGGCTGCTTTCCTTTGCCCATCCCCTCTCTCCTTTTCATCTCTTGCAATTAAAATATCGACCATTTCATCCTCTAACCTAGTTTGCACTCATAAAATATATTTTCTGCAGGGCAGAAGTGTGGGTAAAACACTAATCCTGACTGCTGGGCCATGGTAGTTGGAAGAGCAATTGAAGATAACAGGCAACAGATAACGTATGTTGGCATCGCACATGACTGACTGGTAGTGCTGGGGGGAAAACGCAGTTTGAAAGAAAATTCAATTAGCTTTTGCATTCAACTAGATTTTCATTAAAAATGTCTCCTTTCTATATAAAAATCTTCCTTCTCCCTTTAAAAAAAATAAATCACATGCCTTCAAATCACAGTATTTTGACTTGGAAATACTGCCACAACACTTCCGTGGACTACAACAACCCTGGGAACATCCAGGAAGGAAGGGGAAGAATCACTCCTAATCCTAAGTAGCAAGTAGGATGTCTTTATTTATTACACAAAAGATGCCCTGTCATCCTGGAAAGGGCTGCAGAGACAAGGACTTCAGCCTGACTGAATGGGAGTGTGGGGAGAGGCAGATTAATCTGCTCCTATAGCCTGCCTCAATACTCGTCTGCATGCAGCTGATGCCTCAAGCCGACACAGGACACTACCAGCAGAGCTGCCCAGCTTCCCTACATGCACAGCGCCAGTGGTATCTGATGAGCTAGGAAGTGTTTCTGCACATTCAACTGAAAATGAGACAGCCACAGACAAAACCTGGATGTTTCCTTTCTGATAATGTTAAACTTGAACCCGTTAGTTTCTAAAGTGTAGAAGTCAACTTTAAATGTCAGTTTAACATTTGATTCTGTTACACTAAGACATGCACTATTTCAAGTATCTTTTCACTGCATCATGAAAGATAATTTCTCCAGTATTTGGGATACCCCAATAAGAGTGCGAACATTCTGTTGTACCTCAAGATGTGAGATTGCACAGGGTGTTTTATACCCTGCTCTGCCATGCCTCCACTTCTGGGAGGGATTAGCTAGTACTATTGCACTGAAGAGAAAGACAAAACTCTCCACCACCACCACATCTGCAAATATCAAGCTCCCAACAGCAAAGCAGGTGAGCCAGCACGGGTCTGTTAGGCTCAGCACAGTACAAATGTAGCCATGCAGCTCTGGGTCCTGAACCAGCCCCAGGTCAGCAGAGTCCCAGTCACACGGAGCTGCTCTTGAGCTGGCAAGCCCTGGCACACCTGGGTCTCTGCCCACAGACACAGGGTCACAAACTGCTGCTTCACCCCTTGCTCTCTCTGTAAGCTCCGAGGTAGTCAGCAGCTATGTTATCTCTTGTGCTTGCCTCAATTTATTCATTTTTGTAGGTTTGCTGCAATAATAGCTAGGTTTGGCTGTGTGGGAGTCTGAAAACGAACCTTTAAAATGACTTTATGGTAAACGGAAGACACAGCTGTCAGATGAAAAAAGGAAAAGTTGTCCTCACCTTTTGCACTAGATAGACACTAGTTGCTCTTTCACTCGCTACTTCATCCAGTGCCGTTTCTTCCAGTACGAAGTAGCTTACGTCTGCGATGTGAACACCCACTTCAAAGTTCCCTGAAATTGAACAAGGAAGTCAGTAGGCTGCAGGTAGAAGCTAACTGGCGACATATTTAACTCTAACCCCTCTCCCCACTCTCCCAGTGCTACTGTAACCTTTTTGCTTTAAACCTAGATCTCACAAAAACGATGCTTCTTTCCATCTCTTCCATTGAGATGAAAACCACAGTCTCTCAGGACACTACCAAATTCACAGCCACTGGGGCTACAACATACGAGCGAATACGTACACAAGTGAATGCTCAAGTACAGCAGTAGATATGTGAAAACCCTTAAAAAACATGTGGATAAATCTTTCCAACTAGGAATCTGTAATAGTGAGCCTAGTCCTCATCCTTTTGCTGTCAGGCAACAGTAAGCAAGAAATATGGGACCCCACCTCACAAGCACACAGGCAATGCAGGACACCATTTCCCAGGTCACACATGCTTTTGGGTTCTCAGAGCTGCACTTGTTTCCAGCTTCACTCCTGTTGAGCCCAAATTGCTGCTGGTGACCTGGGAAGTATTCAATGACTTTGGATCAGGCTATGCAGAAGTGTAGCTTTCCACAAGCAGAATATTCCCACAATTATCCTGCCTTCCCTTTATATTAGGCTTTTTATCCTTTAATTAAGAGTCCCCTCTAGAAGTATCTTAATTCAAAAGTTAGGCTAGAGAGGAGCACTACTGAGGTTTATCATGAGGTTTTGGCAACAATTTGGATTTGGAAGTAGCAATCATCCTCAGCTTCGGAAGTAATTAGTATCTTGGTCCAAGAAATTCTGGTTTGCTAATCCTCAAAGCAGCCTGCTGACCTTTGTTTTCTCTGGAAGGGCTAGGCTAGATTTGAGGTGCTTATTTGTAGAATAGTTCTAAGTGCAGTGGATTCCTAATTATAACATTTGGTTCTTCAGAGGAACTCACTAACTTCTTGGTATCCATAAATATTTTTTCTTGTCTTAATTTTTTAAAAAAGGCAACGTAATAAGATACCATGCTGCTGACAATCCAGTTTCTCTGTATGCCTTGCAAAGAATATTATCAAAGCCCTCCTCTGGAGTGTCACATTTTTGAAAGATAATGGTTCACAGCTGCCGTCAATATGCATCTGCCCATGTGCCCTTCTGATGGGTACCAGTGCTAGATTTCAGCAGAGTGGGAATGGAAACATACAGGCAAAGAGGAAGCGTGAGAAGGTTCAAGGTCTCAGGAGAGCCACCGAGCCCACCGTGCCCCCAGCTGGCAGTCCAGGTAAGTGAGCACCAACTTGTCCTGCGCGATTATGTGAATTTTTTTAATTTAATTTTATTAAGCCATGTTTGCACTTTGAGTACATGAAGTAGTATCTCGCTTTTTGAGCTGCTTTTGCACACTCAACAGAGCACAGATGTAAAGGCAGCAGAAATGCACATGGGAGATGGGAGTGCTGGGGCTGAGATTTGTCCACATAACCTACAGTCACCAGAAGGTCCTGCAGAGAGCAAATATGATGGGAGCAGGGAGAGGGGGCAATAATCCCATCGCACACCAAGGGACAAATTCCACCACTCATTAGAAAGCTGGGAGAAAAGACTGCAGATTAAATAGTTCACCTCAGAAAGCTGCCTACAGCTGTGTTGTGATATTATCACATGCCTTGAAAGCTGCCCTACATGGATTAGGCATCCAAGCCTGAAACTACTTAGGCAGTAAGTTTTAGACCAACAGTTCAACCAACAGGTTTAATATTACATGCACTTGAAGCCAACACACTCAAAAGGCAAAAAAATATTGAATACTTTGAAGTCAATATTGTAATGTATTGACCCTGCAGGCAAATATTGACTAAAGGAAAAGGAGAGGGGGTCATTACATCATGCCTTTAATCGCACTTTAATTCAATATGTGCACTGTTACATACATGAACTTTTTGTCCTCTGTAGAAAATTGACAAACCAAGAAAGATCTCATTGCATGAGATAATAAAACATGGAGTCAGCCAACAAAAACACATTGAGTGGACTTAAATTTCATTCAGGTTTCCCACCAGAGCTTCTAAAAGCTAGGGTCAGCATAAGCCCCCTGCTTTTGAACTTCTAATGGAAATTCTATCTAAATATTTTCTTACATACATTGACATAATGCAAACTGGCAGCTCTTTGGTTTGTCTTGCTCAAGTATGAATCACCCTATCTCCCTCACCCCAAAATAATTCAGACCAAGAGAACTTGAAGATACAGCACACTGATCAACCAGGCTGATTTCCCTCAAATCACTGCTTTTGAATGTGTTAGACAAAATACCAACCTAAGCCTGCACAGAAATACCTGCCCACCGCTCTCTCCTGGTTTATTTGCTAAGTAAAATGAAAGAGCTTTATGGATAGAGAAATACTGTTCACTAGGATTCTCTTCCAGATCCACAAACAGTTCTTCTAGTCTCATAAATTTTTATGACAAAGTCACAAAAGGAACATTTCACATTGCAAGTCTTGTGTTATTTCCCAAGGAGAAAAAGAAAATGTGGCCTGAATGAAAGGGAAAGAGAGTTAAACTTGCACTCATTTATTGAAAGAGTCTTGTCAGAGAGAGCAGTGAAAAGGGGGGAGAGGGTAGACACCACATGGACCACACACCACAGGCTGCTACACATGGTTTACTCTACATTCATTTTGACGAAGGAATCTACTTTTACAGCAAATAGAGGCTTCAAATCTTGGCATGTAGCTCTCCGTCACGATAGACTTTATGCCCTAAATTTCTTACAGAAACAAGTACTTTACAAACCACAGACTTGCTTCGCCCCAAATATAAAATTCTCCTACAGTGAAGCTAAATCTGCACAACAACCCCTAAAGCTAGGTATACAATATCAGTTTTAAGGATTTTTTTGTTTTTTTAAAAAAAGAATTTACATAAGAATGTAAAGGAGATTAAGCCAGACACTTCATACGCTGACATTAAAGCAAGAGCTGAAGGGAGCATCTATTGCAATGAAAAATGTTGAAGATGCTTGGATGGCTTCTTTCACTCAGGTTCTCTGGGATTTTTTCATTTAAAATCATTTCATCTGAAAGTGGGTGCAAAACCGTCACCCCCTTTGAACTCTACCACTACAAAGCTGCTACCTGGGAGATGTTTAGCAACAGGGAATGCAGTTTAGAATCAAGCAACACATGTTTTATTAACCACCTGTACTCTATTAACTCCTCTCTGCAACTACAGAGACACAGCAACAGAGATGGAGGGGAGACAGGAATATTATTTGAAATTACACTACGGCATTGCAAAACCCGATAATGAGACCCTTTGCAACGAGCAGCTCTCCTCCAAGCTCTGCACATAGAAGCAGGGAAAGGGCTGGGCACGCAGCCATCAAAGCTCCTCTTGGTCCAATGATGTGTGCAAGAGGGACGGGATCTGTTGCCACCTTACTGCAAGCAACACAGTTCTGATGCTCTTGCAGCACTGCACACAGAGAAGACAATTTCCCTTTTTGTTTACCATCACATAGGTTGCCAGAATGGCACAATATAACGCACCTGTGTTTCTCCAGCTTTCTGGAAGCGTGGATTCCCTCTTGAAGCTTACCAAGCGATAGAGCTACAAAAGGCAGGTCTCCCCTAGCATGACACTGCACTACGCACACAGCAGTTTTGGAGAAGGTTTGGCTCCTTGATCTGAGAATCTAGTTTGTTTGAACCCACTCCAAAATCCTGTGTGTGGAACACTGATATGATGCTAAAATCCAAGGAGAATGGTGGCACTGCAGAGAAGAGCAAAGAACAAGCTGTTCCTTTTTAAATTTTTTTCACTGATGATCTCATTCTCTACTACAAAACAGTTCAAAGAACTTTTTTTTCCCTTCTTTATTGTGGAAAATTATAAACAAGAAAGCATTAGCAAGAAAGAGCTGGAAGAGAAGGAAAAGGCCCTTTCAGCTCCATAAAAACTGACAACCTAGCGAGCCATATCAAGCATTTGCCCCAGGAATTAAAAAGGTGAACTGAATGTATTTGAACAGTATGCAAGGGACCAGACTGGCAGCAAATCCCTCTTCTCTGTCTTCAGCAACCCTAATCAGTCCTAGCACAAATGCAGAGACACAGACCAGTCAACTTCACTTCACACCTTAGCGTATGCGAATTTTAGGACCATGCAACTTAAAAATGCAGCTCTTCAAGGATGAAACAGCAGAAGGTAATTCTCTAGCTTGCACACACACTCCCCTTCATTCCCATCTCACCTTCAAGCATCATCATTCTCAGGAGAGAAGACAAGCACTAGCAAGAGCATTAAGTCAACTTAAAATCTAATAGCAAGTTTTTTGTATTAAGCACCATTTCTCACACTGCCTTCAGCCCTCAGGGAGACACAGAAGAGTTCAAAGCAGACTGCAAAGTGTTTTCTCTAACCAGAAAACAGCCAACTACCTACCTGCTGCCAGCAGTTTGGGGTAGTTGGCTGTTCCCTGGCTGGACCAAACTCTTGCAGCAAATAATTACAGCTCTTTGCCATTCCCCTGCCCTGCAGGTACCATGCTGCTGCTCTTATCTCAAAGCAATATTTAGCACCTTACAAAAGGAAGAAAAACTTGCATAGAGACAAATGAGACCTCTAATCTACATGCATGTTTTGTTGCTATTAGCAGCGCTACAGTAGAGCACGGGCATTCATCAAGGCTGAAGTTCTCACATGTGATCATGGGCAAACGGGCAAGGACAGGGTCTACAACGGAGGGTCTCAGTTACAGAAGGGACAGCCAGAGGGGCTGCAGATAGTAATAGGGGTGGATGCAAAACAAATATAAATTGCATTGAGACTTGGGGAAGCTGCTGGAAGTAGCTAGAGGCCATCTTTAACATATGCCTTAAATGAAAGACCTGATCCAAGCCCAAATATTTCTGTTTCTCTTTGGTATGTGTATGTACATCTACTATAGCTCAAGAGTTACAGAAGGGTCCCTCTTAGGATAGACAGAGGGGGAAAAAAGAGAATGACTGAGTAGGAGAAAAGAGCAAGCAGGAAAGCAAAAAAATGAGCAAGATGGAGAAGAGGAGGAGAAGAGTTTAATACAAAAATAGAAGTGGAACCATGGAAAGAGCAAGTTATATTTCTGCTGTGGAGCCTGAAGACAAAGGTGGGTGGCTTTAATTCTCAGCTGAGGTTACTTTTCCACCACAGGAAGCCAAATTATTGTTCAGAAAATCAGACCGTGTGTTTTACTTTCCTTGTTATTTTAAATTAAGTACTTAAATTTTACTTGTGTGTCCTAGGGCCATTTTGCCTTTTGAAAGTACAGTGCAACTGAGCATAAATCCATTTACTTGTTTACCAGGAAACCAAATTTTTTAAATTATCACATGAAGGTCCTTTAACCAACCAAAATGCAAATAATTACACCTTTTTTTAAGCAAGTAATAGCCTTTTTCTTCTCTAAAGGTCTCTTCCTTGAAATAAGCTCCCAAAAAGACTGTGGCAAAAGGAATCAGAATCCTGTATCTCAAGAGAGGGGGACAAGTCCCCAGGGAGCAGAGCAGCAACGTTTCCATCCAAGCATAAATATGACTTGAGTAAATGTTGCAACAACTTCAAGAGGAAAACCTCTCTGTCCAAGAAAACTAGAAGCACTGCCAACAGGTAACGATCCACAAAATACTAAATACTACCAGGCATTGCCTCCAGGAGATGTTCCCATCCAAGCCACTCTGCCACTGGTTTGAAAGAAAAATGTCCCACAGAAACAGCCCCCTTCACCCACCAGCCACAGAGAGACTTTGAAACCATCAGGAACTGGCCAAGGTTCCAAGATACTTGAACTCTTCTTTGAACTATGCTTAGTCACTTTTTTCTGGGTTTATAGCACCTGCAGAGGGGGCCAAGGTCAGGCCCCCACTTGCACAGGGCAAAGCGAGAGGAGCCAGCACGACTGCACAGCCCTCCAAGCGCCTGCACCAGACTGCCAACAGCAGAAGGGCTGGGTGGGGCTGGGCTTTTGCTTTGCTTCTAAAATCACAATTAAAAGCATTGTTTCCTTTCAACCTTTTAACTCTTTAGCCTTTACAGATCACATTTACATCCTTTTCTCCAGGAGCTGGACTGATGTAAAGACAAGAAAAACTGTGACATTTTTCATTTAACTGCACAAACTCAGGGGCTGCAAGATGGACTGAATCCTCAACGTTAGAAGAACTCAGATTGGCCCCAGTTATCCCAAAGTGAGAAACAGAGGGAGATCACAGGGGAAGGGGAAAAAAATAAAACCATCTTCAAGTGTAACTCTTCCCATAGTGAAGTCTTGGCACTTCCTGGATTTCTGAAAGTATCTGAGAAACCACTGAGAGGAACGGTGATGTTGCAAAGCGATGCTTTCAGCAGTCCAGAGAGAAACAGGAAATATTCAGAGCATTTCATAAAAATAAAGCATGACAGTTTTTTTGTTATTTTCTTTATTCCTTCTTTAAGTGAAAAGGTCAATGTGGGACATCAATGAGTCTAAAATCCAGAACAACTCCTACCTGTTTTGTAGCGACTTTTAAAGCACTATTTTACTCAGGTCTCAAGTACCCCGACCTTTCTGTCTCTGGCATCAACTGAACGTTAGGGAGACAACTACAATTTTGCAATCTAATTTGGAATTGGCTCCAGGTAAGGTACAAAACAAAACTCGTGTTCATGAAGTGCAAGGAAGGACAAGTGAAGATGAAAAGCAGAAAAACATACCAGGAAGGGAACTCCTCCTAAGCAGAATATTTTCCAGAGTTTTCCATGAGCCACCAGAAATTCTTTAAATAGTTTCAGAATTATGAGAAGACTTTATCTATTACTAAATTAAATGCTGGGAGCAAGTCTTCCATGTGAACTGCATAAAGCTTTGTCTGTAGCAGCTAATAAATTCAGCAATGTCTTAAAACCACTTAACAATTTAAAATCTACCTTTTATACCCCAAAACAAAGCCAGGACACCTCCATAATGTGGCACTTCACACACCATGCATTAAAGGGCCCCGAGTTTTATACGCAAACCAGCAGAAGCCAAATCAGTAAAGCACTGTTTCAAAGGCTTTGGCTAAGGTTAGCATTTAAAGCCCCTGGCAAGGAAGGCACTCCCGCACACTGCCCAGCTCTGGAGGGTATGCTCAGAGATCGTTCTTGGTCAGCAAGAGGCATTCCCAGGCCAAAGGAAAGCAGAAGGGTCGATCCTCCCACAGGAACACAGGGTAGATCTTCATGCTGGTGGTGTTCCTCCAACTTCCAGCTGCCATGAGCTGGAAACATCTAAGGTCATAATCAGAAATCAGGTCTTCAGTCCTCACAGATCATACCACATTACTAAGGCAGAGAAACACAACAAGTGTCCTGTCCTGTGGGTTGCCAGTGAACCCACAGCAGCTCTTCATCACCTCGTGACAGGAGATGCTGTTATCCAGAACGCACCTACTGCCTACACTGTTCCTGAAAACCACCTTCAAACCTGATGTAATAACTCCAGAGAGGAATGAAAAAGCTCTTTTGTGCAAGTGGTACCACTGCACCATTAAGTTGGATACTTACACAAAGAAGGTATTCTCCTCAGGGAAAACCACTAAATAGTCAGAAGGACAGAATTTACACAGCATGTACAAGATAAAACATTTAATTGCAGACTGAAGGACATGGGGAATGATATCCAACAGAATAAGCACACTGCATAAAGATTTGTTCACACTGCTGAGCAAGATACAAGCAGGAAAACACAGATGAAAGCAGGGCAGAAGTATTTTAATAGTAAAGTCAGGCCCAGAGCACAGGAAAAATGGGGACAGACAGTATAATGATGGAAAATGAAAATAATGTGCCATTTCTTTGTTATATCAAACGTGTCCAGCACTGGCAGACTGAGACCACACACAGTAGTAGTTCCTTATGCAGTGATGCCCCCATCCCACCTTCTGCCCACACAGGTTTTCTCCCCATTCCTATGCTGGTACCTGTTTACAGTGCAGAGGGTCACAGGTAAACTGGTCTCCTCTGTGCCCACAAAAGATCCTAGCAGACTTTGTGAGATGCCAAAATAGCAAGTTCCACTTAGAGGTTTTGTAAATTGTATTGATTTCTTTGCAACATTCAAGTGTAATGAGCAAAGTGAAGAGGAGTTACAAACTTCAAATACATCAGATTTATCCACCAAATGCCGGTACTTGCTATATGATCACCTCTGGGAGAACCTCTAGATGACTACTTATGACTTAGACCCAACATGAATCTTTGCTACTCAGAGTCTATCCCAAGCACTTGCCAGATGGATCTTCAACCCTTCACCAAGACAAGATGTCAAGCTGGACACCGAGGCAATAACTGTACTGGTGTGAACTCAGACCCCCGGCTCAGAAAGCGCTCTTTGCTGGTAGGGAGACATTACCAAGGCAGACTGCCCTTAGCTCTCTCAAGCAGTCTCTTACTAGCAAGGTTTCCAGTCAACATGATGGATGTAAAAGGCCAAATTCTGGTATTCACATCATGAATTGTTTTTTATCACTATTCCAAGACCCATTCAAGAGGCTAACTATCAGGAAACCAGCAGTCTCTGAATGCAAAGAGATGGGAAGTGCCACCCAGCAGCTTTCAAGATGAATTACAATCATTTTGGGTGCAGGATGTCATCCTGTTTCTGAAATGAAGGTTTAAGAGTGGGGAGGGATCAGCCTCTCTCTGCTGCTAGGTCAGTCCCTTTTGTGATATCTCTACTGTACACAGCAATCCCAGCTGAGTCAGCATTCCCAGGCACCGAAAGACACCTTGGGATTTAGTGGTAGGCCAAACACACTCAAGGTACTTCCACTGAACAGCCTTGGCATTTCAACTTTGAGAACAGAAAGCAGCTGCTGAGATTTCACTTTTAGCCATCCAACTTTTTTGTTTATTTTTTGAAAGATTTCCAAAATATTTCCATCTGCACCTGGTTTTACTCTTTGTGTGTAACTAGCATAATAGTCAACAATCAAGAAATACTCTAGTGAACTGCACTGTTAAGATGTTTTTCCCATTCAGCTGGGTTCTGAAACCCCTGCATTGCAATAAATTAAAAGTTAAAACAATAGCCCACTAATGCTGAAGGATCCTGCCATTTAAGGAAGTTGATAATAAAGAATAAATACAGCAGTAAGTTCTTTGCTACCTGCATGCAACAGAACGTAAGACTGAAGTTAACCATGTGGGAATGTATTCCCAGCTATTCGTACCCTTTTACAGTTTATCTTCCTCACACATCTTCTGATTCTTATCTGCTAAATTTACTGAAAAATCTGGTTTTCTCTAGCTCTATCTGGTCATCACCTATCATTTGCGGTACTTGTCTAAAGACTCTCCTGGCCCCTGAGGTCCTGTTTAGAGAACAGAAATCTTAAGTGAAATGCTTTTAGATTTGTTTGTACAGGAATTTCTGGATCCTCTTCCCATAATCCAGCTCCTTAAAGGCATTTGGGTTTTTTCTTCAATATACAATCAGACACTATTGTTTTTAAGCCTGTATCCTGGAACATCAGTGAGATCCATTGGGATGTGAAATCCCATGTCTGTCTTTGGGGAATTGTCCCAGGTCCTGAATTTATGTACTGAAACGACTCAAAGGCAACTTCACCCGAGCATCTCTCCTCGCTGCAGGAATGTAAACTCACTTTATGAGGAATCTACTGGTATTTGCACATTTTTTTGCATGTTCTGCAGCCACGGTCTTCGTTAGATTAGTCCTTCATAGACAAGCCACCTTTCATTTTGTTTTAATCCTGTGTCTTTTTCCCTACAGATTTCTTTTTGTACTATAAATAAAATAAATAAAAAAAGCTTTTGGGATAAGGTTGGAACCTTTATAAAATGTCTATACTTGATACAAAAGTCTGGTGCAATAAATATGAATTACCAATAACAAATCCTGCCCATTTTTGCTTAACCAAGCTTTTAACCCATCTTCTCACAAGTAGCTTTCAAATACATGCAAAGAATGTTTTAACAAAATATGTTCCAGCAATCAATGCTCCAACTAAATCCAAACTTCCTTAATCTCCACCCCAATACCTTATCATGCAGTTTAATGCACTTGTCTGGGGATTGGGCTCAGTCTATTTCCCTTTCAACCACCACCAGTTCGGAGCAAGCTCCCTATTTCCACTCAAGCTGAGGGGAGCCCTATTTTGTCAAGCTGTCTCACTGGTCTCAAGAGAGTGTCAGTGGAGGAAAGGTGATGCAATCTGGCCCTCTGATTCCATTCAACCTTGCACTTGGAAATTGGAAGTGATGTGTGTTTCCGCACACAACCCCATGTTACTCTAAAGGAAAAGGTAAAATATACTGTACGTGCTGCAGTTCCCCAGCGTTACACAGGAGCACACTGTGGGACACAGCAGGGATCTGGATTTGGCACAGACCTGAGTGTATTTTGTGTATTTCAAAGATTTGCAAAGAACTTGCAACCACAAGCCCTTGATAGAAAGGATATGTACCTGTTTCTAATCACTGTAATATGCCTTTTTCACTTTCCTAGTGACACAACAAAAACCCACCAAACTAATCAGCAGGTAACAGGAGAGGTGAGCTAATTATGTCCAATACCAAAGGAAAAACTGATCAAATGTTATGCACAATCCACTCCTTGTAGGACTACTTCATTTTTCTCATATTTGACCGCCTGCAATAAATTTAAGTAAATTGCAGTTATGGTCATTTTACCTTTGACTTATATATCAGTGTGGAGTTTCTGTCATTTTCTCTCTGACTCTGGCCTCTGTTCATCTCAAACATCTTACAACAAGGAAACATAGTATTTCATAATGTAACTTTTGATTCAACACTAGTCCATTCTTCAGTGTTTATCTTAAGCAAGTCAGCCCAGCATGGCTCCAGTTACACACTCTTACCATACTCCGTGCTGCGGGAATAGATTAGCTGAAAGGTCTGTACCTTGTGTTGCTGCAGCAAATTTCACCTACAGTCCTAAGCAGCCAGAGGGACAAGGTGAATAGAAGAAGGAAATTTTTGTCTTAAAAAGCAAAACATAAGTGCTACAACTTTGCAAAATTAAACCCACCCAGTGTTTACAACCTACATCAGGAAAGAACAAGGACAGAAGGAGAGGAAGACCAGACAGTTACTGAGATGGCAGAGACCATCTGGGGGCTACAGGGCTCTACAGGTGTGTTTTCAAGCACAGGTTTCTGGAGCTCATGCACTAGGGAATGTCTACTAAGATGTCCACAAAGTCTAAGAACAAGAAGCCCCAGTGTCAATAGGGACGACAGTACACACGCGTTAATTTTACCAATATTTGGCAAAATCTTGGTTGGCTTACCAAATGTGTAAAATGAGCTCCCTGAACAGAGACACAGTCCTCACTCTGCAGTTCTGTTTCTGAAAATTTCAGCCCACGGTGGACTGGCTGGTGTCTGCTAAGGAGAAAGGTCATGCTGCACTTTTCCCAGATCTGGGTCAATAAAAGAAGCTCTCTTTGCTTATACCCCATTTTCATGACACATACAGAAACACAATGTGTTTTGAGATTTTTATCCCATTCCCTTTAGGTATATTTGATTTAAATTCATCAAACAGGTTGAACAGATTTAAAGGGAAGGGAGAAAACTGGGAACAGCACACTGCAGAGGTCTCATTTGCTTAGGTCATCAGGTGAACACTGGCAAGATCAATGATGTATTAATACAATCTCACTCCAAAATGCAACCGATGTCACTAAGGACATAAAAACCAGGGCAAAACATCCTGTTAGAATGTATTTCTATTCTGCCAGTACAACAATTCCTCCTTAGAGTAAGATTTAAATACTTAAACTTGAGTTACTTTGTGAAAGATTTTAGGGATACAGAAATGGAAGAACAACGGTGAAAACAATGTTAGTTATCAATATACACACAAGGAGATGTACAGAAGCTCTGTCAGTATGGCCCAAAGTACTGCTTTGAAATCAGCATCAAAGGACCTGCACACGAGTAAGAGAACCCCTCAGAAATGCACCCACCCCAATCATTTCTGCTGCATCCCTTCCCATCACAGCCTGACATTTCACTAGATGCAATTGTCCGCCTTTAAATCTGTCAAATTTAATTTCTGTTCCTACCAGTAAGCAGCCTTCAAACACAACTGCACCAATTGTGTACCTTACCAGAAATAAAAACACCACTTGCAGATAATTCCCAGAAGAGGTTTGACAAGTGTGGGAAACTTGCCTGGTGCCACTGGGACATGCAGGTCGCCTGGCATGCTCTTACATGATGAGATCAGAATAAATCTTTAAACATGTGCACCCTGGGTGAAAACATTCAGGTACGGTTATTTTCTGCGAAAGTCTGCAACATCCGTACAAACAGCTCTGTTGTAGGCTCCTGGCTGCAAAATTTGCTAGAAGACGTGCAGAAAGGATCACAAAAGAACATTGACTGAAATGAACTTGCTTAAAACCTCAACCTACCCCAAAACAGCTCTACAAAGGCTGTAGAAACTAGGTGCAGTCCAGACCCCTCTTTTTACTCCGAGATTACGCTGAGTCATCTAATGGAGTACAGTTGTTCATATTTCTGAAGCCGTTACATAAATAACCCTATTTTCCTTCTTTATTTGAGCTGATCTCTTTTAAACATATACACTCACAAATGTGACCAGCAGCTTACCTCCCTACTGCTATCATTAAACCATAACGAGGAGCACGATCGCTAATCAAAAGCGACTCCAATATAAAACCTCTCAAAACCAGACTGGCCCACTTAAGACTTATATCCCTGAAAGTTCCAACTCCTGCAATATCCTACTGCAAGCTCCATTAAAATACAGCTATTCCTACAACTATCCCATGCTTCCTTTGCTAGTGATACTCTGCTACCAGCTAATTCTTCATGATAGATTTGTGGACTACTACTGCAAAAAATTCCTCTCCATCTTTTACTGAGGATGTAGCATGGGAGAGTCCTCCACCCAGTGACTAGAACTGATAGGGTTGTACTGAGAAGTTTTAAAAACTAAGCAAAGGTGCAAAAACAGTCCCTTATCTCTTGCTTGTTGCCTAAGATCCTTCAAGGCAAAGAAACTGTCAGAGTCTTGAATAAATTAGCAATGAATGCTTGAGGACAAAGACAATTTCATTCTTCAAAATCTTCTGAAATGCACTGATTAGTTGCCTGATAGAAGTAGTGCAGGCAACACGTGGTTTCGTTTTTCTTGTAGTTATACGGGTGCTATATACCAACAGAGAGACATTTTCTGAATTGGGTTCTGCATTCTATTGATTTTTTTTGGAGATCTCCTGACATCATGAGGATGCCAGATATGTGGTTTGCTCATGTTGGCTTTTTGGTGGTGGTGTTTTGGTTTTTAACGTGTTTTACATATGGGCAAAAAAAAGATGGAAAAAATAATAATTTCTTCTAACCACATTACATTTGGAATAAAAAGCTATGTAACTCTTAAACACAACTTTGCCCTCATGAGTGATGCAGCCTTGCCAGCCCTGGATAAGCTCTAACCTCTAAACAACTTCTTGTCTAATAACTGCAGCTAGCATAGCAACTTTTAAAGCCAAAAATCCTGAGGGTACCTCCAAAACGTATCAAGAGGCTCTATTAAGCACAAGACTGAGGTCTCGTAGGGCTCTCCTTAACACTGAAGCATTGGGAATGGCTGTAGCTTTGAAAGCAAGTCAACACAAATAAGTGAACCCAAAGGACTCCCAGCACTGGTTTTGGACCTTTCTAAATCCAACGTTCCTGAAAAAAATTAGTCAAAGCACAGGTATCTGAAAAAAATCACATATGCTGATGGATTTATACCCCTGCTTTTGCCAGCCACATTTCATGGGCCTGTAACAGTATTCTACATGTGCTATGGTAGTCAGCAGAGCACAGGCTGAAAATCACTGAGTAAGGCTATCAGCTCACAGTGGGCCACAAAGTAATGAATCCACAGAGATTCAATCTGCATGCAAGGAAAACGTCCAAGACCTTGTGATACAAGGTGGTTGGATGTCTCTGCCAACTGCAGAAGACAGGTCTGAAGGCTGAAGTCCCAGTGCTGGAAGCTGAAGAGTCTCCCAGCCAGCCAGAGCTCAGTCCTGTCCAGGAACAGGTTGACAGAACTATCCTCCATCAGAGCATTCCCCATCAGGAGCAAAATAACCACGACACATGAAGTACGTATGTCAGGTATATAAATACACACATTTCTGTTGCTTTCCTCCTGCTAGGAACAGAGACGATGAGATGCTCATACCCTGTTGAGGATCCCGCACCTTGTCCTCTTGGGCAACAAGCTCTGTAGCTGTATCTCTGAGGTGACGCCTTAGAAAAAGGCACAGGATATCTCTTATATGTCAGCTGCATGTGAAACAGATATCCTCACAGGCGGCTTACAAATAATGTTGGATTGTGTTCTTCGGATCAGGAAGTATTTGAAACATTTAACCTTTGGAATTTAGCATTACAATAGTGAACCACAGCTGGCAGAGGAAAAGGTTCATGAAATACTGGATCAAGTTTGTGCTTCAGCAGCATATTGGGAGGATAATGGACAAGAGTCCATCAGTATAGGTTCTTAGTTGCTTTTATTACTCATCTTCACTTGAAAGATTCTGCAAGCATCTCCTTGCAGACATCAGGAGCCTTAAAAATGGAGATGATTCCAGCTACCAGACCGGACATCTCTGCTTCAGAGATACTGCATGTCTTAAATAAAATACTGCGGCACAGAGACAATGCTGAAATATCCTTCCTCTGCTCACCTGGGGACCCACGCTGAGCTGGCTGGCTAGCCACCATACCTGCTCCAAGGGTGCAGAGGGGCTTCCTGCAGTCTTTTTATGCCACTTGTTCCCACTCAGCCCCTCAACTCCCTCCCTAACTGATTGTCAAAGACCATCAGGAGCTGGTTTCCATCTGTACTTCCTTCTGAGCCACAAGGTCTCCTCAAAATAAACACTCAGATTTCAAAATAAAAGAAAGGGTATTTCCATGGTTGTTCTTTTCACACCGATTTAAAACCCAGTCCCTGGGATATTCACCAGCATCAAAACTGGCTTTTCCAGGGGGTGGCTCTCCTTGGCCTAAGGCTGAGGCAGTGCTGTGATGGAGCGTGGGCACCACTCTCACCGCAGATCAGAGGCTGAAAGGAGAGACAGAGCACACAATACCCAGGACAGGCACAGGCAAGATCACTCTTAAGGAAGGCTCCAGCTCAGAGCATCTTCTCATTGAGAGGAGTCCAGGGTGGAACAAACCTGTTGGAGGATGCACAGCTCCAGCCAAAAGGCGATCTGGGACACAAAGGGCTGCTGCGAGCAGGCTCCCACTTCACAGTTTAAGAAAAATGAGGCACGGGTGTGAACAAGGGGTTTCAGGCTGGGTCAGCCACTAACAAGTGCATGCGCTCATGTGCCTCTTGGATTTTCTCCTCTGAGGCTCATCTGGAAAAAAAGGGGAGCATGCACAACAATCTTGAGAAGGACGTGAAACTTTCAAAAGCACTAAATCCTCACTGGATTTCCCATCCTACAGATTTTGGATACAAGACAAGCAAATCTTTAGTTTTGCTTTCAGGAAGACAGCCATGCCCTGTCCCATACTCTCTCCTGGTTTCTTCACGTCTCTTCTAAAACACACTGGCAAAGTTTATTTTGGAGAACTCAAAGAGGAGAAAGGTTTCTGCATCTTCCGCTTTTGTTTTAATTGAAAAACTGAGCTTTGCAAACCTTTTCTATGCAGAGTGACCCTGTAGTCTGATCCAAGCCTCTACAGAGAAAAGCAAAAAAGCAACAAAGCAGGGAAGACAGGCAAAGCACGTGAATGAAGTCAACTCAAAGGGCAACTTTAAAAAAAAAAAATTGTTTGGGTTTTTTTTCCCTCACTTGGATTGCATGAAAAAGACTTCTTCCAAAGAGGCTTGAGCAGGGCATGGGGCAGCACTGCAGCCATCCACCTCTGCATCACAAGGGGATTTTTAACAGCCATGCTACACAACTACTGCAATCAAGTAACATCCCAGTAACGCCTAGAACCCTCTTGGCTGGACCTTACAAGTAGAGGATCCCCTCTGCACTGGTACATCTCCCTCCTTATAGCTTGGAGGAAGAGGCCTCATGCAGCATTTTCTGCAGTTGGGGTCAGAGAAACAATGCAGACTTTAAAGAGCAGCCACATCCCTGATCAGCAGATACACCAACAAGTCCCAAGGACGAGTGACAACCCCTGCAATGGCTTTGCAGACTTTCTGGGAAAGAAGAATTCTTGTTCAAACAGATATTTTCCTTGAACATTTTCTCCAAATGGCTTACGGATAAGAGAAAAATGCAGATGTATGCACCACAAACCAGCTCAGCGAATGGTTTCCTGCAGTATCTAAAACCCATGCATATGTAAGCGGTAAAGGCTCAGAAGCCAGAGTTTCAACACCCTAGATCTGAGGGGCTGTGGGATCACAACACTGTCATAAATCTGCAGTAATTCAGATGACAAAGTGGAAACAGAGGGAACAGAGTTCAGCTTAGGATCTCTCAAGAAGACTGTTTAAATTTTCTATGAAACAGAACAGCAGTTTTTCCTTAATCTTGCCTCAAAACTGCTATCATACAGTATAATTAATTTTATTGGCCTCAAATTTTCTTTCATCTCTGATTTTTTTAATCAGTTTTATAGCCCTGTAATACTATTCTGTACCTGGGTCTAAATGACATGACAATTCATTGGCCACACTGCACAGAATGAAATCAACCCAAAAAAAGGGAACGGCATCTTTGATATCATCATATTGTGATGATTAATAAAAGCAAGAAAAACTAAACACATATACAAAAAAACCACCTTTATCTTCTTTATTAGTGGTGGATAAGCTAATCAAATCATGCAATATTTCTAACCAAGCCTGTTACTGGATCTCATCAAACTAAATGAGCAGAACTTGGATGGCAAAGTAAGCTTTAAAGAAGGAAGTTCCTTAAGTCAGACTCATCAAGATTTGGCTTCTGGAGCTTTACTTTCTGTTCTGTTGGCTTACGGCACAGCAGAAGTACAAATAAGGCAGAACAGAAAGCTTAAAAGGCAATGAGAAGAATAACACAACTTATAAGGCACACTCTGCCCATCTGACAATTACCAGCATCCCATAAACACCAAAAAGCAATTCAGCCAGTGACCTTCAAAAAACTGGACTCCTTTGTCCAGGGACTGCGGATTCAAGGTCAAATTTTCACTAGACTTCAGTCTGAAACAGTGGCATATTAGCTATTCAGCTGGAACTCCCATAATGACAGAAGACAGCTGAGATCTGCTTAAATCAAATTACAGCTCCTGATTATGCAAAACACTATGGTTCTGTATTTCCTGACACCAAAACTACTTCAGAGTGCAGCTTGCAGATACCTGCTCTAAGATTTCTGAAAACAAGCAATTAAAACAAGAAGAGAAAAACTAGTTTATTACTCTACTCATATTTGGTAAAGAATACTTCATGACAAATTATATATATGAACGTGTCAACAGCTGGATATAAACAGAGAAGCATTTTGTAAAATATATCTCATACCATCAGGGAGTTGTTTACAGGACAAAGCATCATCAAGATCTTTGGCAGTTGATGGGTCGATGGTGAAAATGCATTCTTTCCTATTCAAGGAAAAAAAAAAAAAAAGAGAAGGAAAATTTATCTTCTAGTCATGAAGAAGGTACCAAAACACAGAGACCATCACAGACATCCAGACAACAACAATCGTGTTTTCAGAAGACTGTCTGTTGAAACATCTTCCAATCTAATCTGAATGTCTAAACCTAATCTAGGAGGAAAAAAAAAAAAAAAAAAAAAAAGGTTTTAGACAAGTGAATCTCCTGGGTTGGTTTTGTTTTGTGGGTTTTTTTTTTCATTTTACTTTTTGGTTTAACTGGTTGCTCTTAACAGCTTTCATCTCATTACTGATTTTCCTCCACGCAACCAAAGTAATTTAGCCCATCAAGTTCACTCCAAAGAAACAAGCAGGCAAAAGTCCTGAGGCCTTGCAGCTAGAATAAAAATAGATTGTTCCTAATTGCAAAGCTAAACAGAACATAATTAACCCCCATCCCCATGCATAAGAGCAGATATTACAGCATCTGAAACTCCACGAGCACAGCTAGCACATAGAGGCAGTGAAACATTTACAAGCCAAGCTGAAAGATAACAAAATTGAGTGAGAGTTTTGGTCTCAGTAAAGACGCCCAAGAGGTGCAGTACTTCGTAACATCTACATTGCCTATTACCCACCAGAGAGAAAAGCAGGTTCAATAGGAAACAGTATGAAAGTTATAGAAAGAAAGAGCTCCAAATCAGCTAATTAGGTCTAGCAAATCAACTTGGTGCTTAGGAAAAGCTGAACGCCCTTTCACATACGAGGTACTAGGTGGCACCTGGAAACGCAGCCCTGCCCTGGAAGGCTTACATATGTACGTCCTGTAGCGGTGGATGGCAGGAACACCAGGAACATACCAAAGTGGACCACTGATATGGTCTAAGACCATGCAGATGAGACAAAATTGAGCATCAGACTTGAGAATCATAATGTTTAAGAGCAGAGCCTGGCACCAGCACGATCCAACACCTGAAGCACTCAACAAACAAAACCTCCTAAACCCCTGCTTCAGGGCCTCCCCCTCACCCTGGGCTGCCCTACAGCAACTTCTTCCCCAGGCTCCTGCACTAGAGCAGGGCTCACCCAAGCATTGTGTGGAATGCAGGACTGGAGCTGAAGAGCGGTGAAGACACTGAAGGAATAGTTTTCCTGGTCTATTTTGCTTTTATCTTAACCTTTAGAATAAGTGGGGCCCCTCCTTAGTTAAATGATCCCCAAGCACAATGGTATAGGCTGAGGCTGCCAAGGAAGAGATCAGACCGCTTCTTTTCTTCTTTTCTCTTTGCTGCTGAAAACCCCTTATCGTGATGGCAACTCCCTTCTAGAGATGTATAATGAAAACACATATTATTTTTCTTACAGCATAGCCACCAGTATACTCCAAGGGTAGGAGAGGTAGGAGGGGAAAAATTACAGTGAACTTTTAAAGGAGCAAGTGTCACATGGAATTAGCAAGTCTTATTTTTTTTGCATGGGTGCTTGCACAGCGAGAGCCATGTCTCTATCTTCGCAGGCCTACCCACTGCAGTACTTAAATGCTCTAGGTGGTATCTGCTGGTGTTCAGGCAGCTGGCAGCATGTATTTGTATAATTCCAGCAGGCACACTAAATTTCAAAGACATAAAAATCACCAAAGCACTTCACTGCCTTCCGAGACTTTGAAAATCTTTTAGAATGTGCTAGCTTTCAGATTGGATAGCAAAGCTGCCTTAATCCCAAAATGCACATTAGTTTCTGATCCTTCACATGCATCTAAACAAATTAGAGACTGTGACACTGGAAGATAAGAAGTCTTTTCAACTACACCGGGACTTTGATCTGTTGCTGCTTAGCTATCCAGCACCGAGTATCAATGAATTTTTAAAGGCTTGCAAACAACCTTACGACCATAAATATATATTCCTTAAAATTCCACTTAAGGATGGAATTTCGGGGTATCTCCACTCCAAGGTACTACGCAACTTTCTTTGGAGAGCTGTGTGAATGCTGATACACAGAAACCTACTACAAGCAGTATGGGGGCATGCATGTGTGTCAGCCTGCATATATTGGTATACCAGGTCCCACTAATGCACAGGGTACAAAGGCAACGCCTCCTGGCACTGTGAGTCCCCCCCAGCCACTTCTAGTAAATCTTCCTTTAAGTTACTTAATTTAAAAGAGCAAACAGCATTGAATGGACACCAAGGGCTTGCTTCATCTATAGACAAGTGAGGAAGAAAAAGGTTTAAAGAGCTGCTTCAAAGAGACGTGGGTTTTCTGTGTCAGGGGAATAGATAGCTTATCCCAGATGTCCAGGGCCTGCAACCACAAGCATCTGCCACCCATCGTGAATTGTTGCTCCAGGCAGTTTAAAAATTAGCAGATTGGTTTCAATGAAATGCGTATTTGCAGCCTGCCCTGGAAAGAAGTGAGCATAAAACCATAGGCGCCAAATTCTGAACACATTTATACAAAGGTAGCAACTAACGTGCTGCTTTGCTGAGATGTATTTGGTCAGTCAGATCTACTACAGAGGTCAGCGGTGGCCCCAGTTCAGAAAGCCCAAACCTGTGGGGCCAGTGGGGCAGCCCCAGCCTCCCTGGGCAGTGCTTTGTGCACCGCTGCTGCCCTTTGCGACGTGTGGCTGGCCTCTGAGCAGCCTCTTAGCATGCAAACTGCAGGCACAGACACAGCTCACCGTCTGAGATACTTAAACTCACAGATGCAAAGCTGAAGAGAGGTCCAGACAAATACTAATTTAACATTTCTCACCAGCATTCCTATGTGTAGCACAGCTGGGATGTGTTTTACCACCAGGCTCAGATCCGCTTCTCCTCTAAAACTACTTCAGTGACTTGGACTTGTAGCTTGTCACAGGCAGTTTATTCTGGGCACAGAACGCAAGGTGAGGTAAGACAGTCACTGAGCAAGTAACACAAGGAATGACATTCCCTGGCATAAGGACTCTGCAGAAGTGTTGCAGAGCCAACAGCCAGGTAGTCAACGGGACAAGAGAAGCTGATTTGCAGGGAGAGCTCAACGTTCATAGCAGTGAGATAATCCTGGCACATAGGAGTACACCTCACTGAAGTTTTCTAAGCGAATTCCGCTCACCAGTAACTACGTTATTAGGTGTGATGAATTATATTTCTGGTTTTCAGTTTCTATTACTGGAGAAGTTTCAGACTGCTATAGGAGCCGAGGCTGGCATGTGGGAAAGAAAACAATCCACCGTGCGATGGGACTGAAGCGCCGAGCCCGAGGGCAGCACCCCACACACGTGCCCTCCAGGGCAAGGTCTCTGAGGAAGGCATGTTCTCAGCTATTCCTGGTTTTCCTCCAGCCCTACCGGTACCACCTTTTATCTCCAGCACAGCCCGCCCGCTGCTCTGCAGGCCGTCCCCTCCCTTGGCACCTACACCAGCCACTCCTGTACAAACCCCAGAGAGGACCCCAAAGGCAGCTAACCAAAACCATACAAGTGAAGAAATAACATTGCTCCCAAAAACCATACGAGTGAAGAAATAACATTGCTCCCAGCTATGTAGCAAGTCCAGCCTGCGATGAGGAAGGAGCTGTTCAAATTCCTCCCCTGACCATACTGCCCGACTGTACAATACCCCAAAGGCTGTGGCACAAAGGATCCCAGAGAGATCAGACCACATTTCTGACCATAACCAATAACAAAATCAACCTGCAGCGGGTTGTATGACTAAATCTCAAGGCGACAGTACTTTTTTATGCACCTGCTAACAAAGACGTTGGTTAAGCATAAGCAAATAGCCCAGCCACATGCATGCACATCTGCATTGACCACAGGTAAATAAAAATTGGCAGCTGTCTGCAGCTTCTGGAGGGCCGCCAAGGTGACTCTGTGGGTTAAGGAGCTTGATCATCCCCCTCTCCCCCTTCTTTAAAAGTCCAAAAGAAGCCATCTCTCATTGTCATTACACCTAATAAAAACCTGGTTTACTCATATCAAACTGTCAAAACATACTTTGTAAAAGTAACAAGATGTTCCAAGTCCACTCATTCCAACATACACACAACTTGGTTGGTTAAAAGAAAACAGTTTAGGAGATAGACACACAGAGTTAAGAGATTTTCTCGTCTTCATGCTAGAAAGGACTACAGATAATCATGTGCCTTTAAGAACCCCCCAGCAATGATCAAAAACCAACATTTCAGTGTGGAAACTTCCACTTTTTACAGGAGCCTCTTTCTCCAAAACATGTTTAATGCAGGTTTGCAGAGGTGGACTTGCTCTGGCATGGGGTTTCTGTCAATGGAAGAATAAAATATCTTCTCCCTTTTCCTCATGGCCAGAGGTTTCATGCACCACTGCAAGGCAATGCTTTGCAAGTGTTTTGGAGGATCAGGGGAACAGCTCGCACTGAGCATGGTGGACTTGCAAGCATCAGGAAAGCACGTGCCACAGACTGCCCAGACCCTGGCAGTCCCAGGCAGTGCCTGAAAGCACTGACCCAGCCACTTCTAGCTTCGAGGCTGTGACAAGAGCGCAGCTTGCACCCTGGCTCCCTCTGCCATCTTATAAATCAACCACCTGGGGAAAAAAAAATTGCAGAACAGAGCACTTTGTTTATTAGACAGTAACTACAGCATCAACATATACAGGATGGTATATTAATCCTAATTTAAGGAAAGCTAATTAAGTGTAGTTTCTCTTTGCACAGCTTAAAAAAAGACTAATTAAAGAGGACAAGCGTATCTGCAGAGCAGTTAGTCTTTTTACCTTAACAGGACCTAAAATAAATGGCTAGTGCAGTGCTAGAGGTAAGATAAGTCTGTTGGTGAGCTGGAATTACCGTCACGGTAATTAAAACATTCACAGATCACAAGACAGCAAGAGCAGTTTGTTTTTCTTTGTGCAAATACGTACATCTACGTAAAGGTATTTGCAAGACTCAGCAGAGAACATACTGCACAGTTGGTGCTGCGAGGTTGGGTACAATATACCCATTTTTGCTAGCTAAACTGTTCAGAATTCAACATATCAGTTAGCTTAGCCATAAAACGTAAACACATACGACACAAGGAGATTACAAGTCCCAGTGGTCAGGGCTCCATCTTCACTCAAGTGGAAGGCTACTTGGATCAAGATGAAGCATTGTGTTTGTAAGCCACAGGCTCAGGCTGTATTAGAGGCAGGGTTTCTGGCATGGCCAGTTGTTGGGCAAAGTTTGGGTGTTACCAGTGTGATTTTCTGTAAAAGCAGCTTGCTGCTGCTAATGGAGAAAAGCACCACTTTGTACACAGGAGACAGAGCAGCACTCTGCAGCCATGCAGATCCTGCTAACACAGCTGGATGACCTTCTCAGCCAGCAGCATGCAGATGAGTCAATTTGCCAGTGGAGACATGGAGCTCAGATTTTCATCACTCTAACAAATGCCAACAACCGTGAAAGAACAGTTGAGAGAACTGTATGTACCCACTAGAGCATCAGAAAACCGTCGACAAAGCAAGATGTCCTTATCCGCTGAAGTGACCGTTCATGGGAGGCAGAGTCCTAAAGAAGCATGAACCAGCTATTCAGGAACCAGGGAAGGCAGAGGATGAAGGAAGGACATCCTAGGTACACAAGCACAAGTCAGCTAGGCAGCCTGTGTCCATGCTCCCACATGCCACAGATCACCATCCCCCTGGCCCTGGCTGCAGCCACCACCAACTCAAGTTACTCACTGAAACCCCAGCTTTGCTATTTGCCTGAACTTGGACTGCTCAGGGCTGAGGTCATGGGCAGAATTTAGACTGCCAGATCTCATGAGAGAGACAGAGAGAGAGCTGGGCACCTCTGCAAGCAAACCAGAGCACCTAAGGAAAGGGCTGAGGAGGGAACCACCAAAGGTCTCACAACAGGAAACCCAGACACAGGGGCTTAAATCAAGTAAGAATAGAACCAAACATAGAACCGAGCATTGACCATTTTCAGTTGGAAGGGACCAACAACGATCTAGTCCCACTGCCAGACCAACTCAGGGCTGACCAAGTTAAAGCACGCTGTTAAGGGCATTGTCCAAATACCTCTTAAACACTTACAGGCTTGGGACATCGACCACCTCTCTAGAAAGCCTGTTCCAGTGTTTGACCACCCTCTCGGCAAAGAAATGCTTCCTAATGTCCAGTCCAAACTTCCCCTGGTGCAGTTTTGAACCATTCCCATGCATCCTATCAGTGGATACCAGGGAGAAGGGATCAGCACCTCCCTCTCCACTTTCCCTTCTCAGGAAGCTGACAGAATTATGGTGCCTGAACTTGACTACCTCATTCACCTCCCCATCCTGACTCTCTCCCAAGGGCAACTTCCAGACTGAGGCAGTCTCCTGCAATGTTTACTGGTCATTCACAAAAACCAACACATCCAAAACAACTACAAAAGAGAACAATGAACACACCAGAAACCACAGCACCCACTAGCCTGGTAAAGGTAGCCAAAACGTGCTGCCTGTGAATTCCCAGCACACAAACACTGCACAGCTGATGACTCAAGCAGCTGAGTGGCTACCCACATGCTGACCATCTTGCCCTGCCCCAGGCTCAGTGCTCACAGTCCCTCCTGAAGCACCCAGCTAAATCTTCTGCAGAAGCATTAGCCTATTCCCAAAGACTAGACTACTGCAGCTGGAGGTGAGACAGTAACGACCAACAGTTTGTTTATTAAAGTTTAGGCAGTGCAAGCCTTCTTTAAACTTGAGTATGTCAGTGCTAAGACATTTACAGTACAAGTGACTGCATGTCTAGACACTTGCAATGCATTTACATTCTTCTAGGGACTCCTTCAATTGTCCTGTTCTCTCCACTTTGTGAGTACATACAACAGCCTGGTAGGAGTAAAAGCTCAGCCTCCTGGTTTACCCTTATTAACTCCAGCTCAAATCTGGCACTTTAAAACTAAGCACATTTCAGCTCTTCAGGTCATTTCTAAGACCCTGCTGAGCTCCATCTTGCAAAAATTAAACAGACATCATTTCTCAGAGCTGGAAACAGTCAGTTTAATTTGGGAGCAGGCATCCTAGAGCTGTCAACTCACTCCAGTGAACACTACTAACATTTTTTCACACAACAGTCCAATTGTTATGGCAACCACAAAAATCAATCTTCTTCTTCAATCACAAGTAAACCCAGAACAACCATGGTGTCTGCGCAGGTTTGTTATGAAGTGCCAATAAGCATGGGACCACTCCCACTGATGTGCATCACTCAAATGGGGATGAAGTGCTCGTTCTCCGAGAGAAATTTCAGAGAACAATCAGTTCCCGAACATTTCAGAAACTTCAACATCCCACTCCTAAAGACATCTATTACATGTAGCGTCTACCACATTTGTCACACTTGACATTGGCAGATTTTATTTAAAACCCCAGAGTGGCTGCTTCCAAGACAGATTCTTAAAAGGAATATATTTTAAAAATATACCTGCAACAGAAGTACCCTGACAAATTCCTGATGGAATTCTGAATGCCCTGTAACACAATGACAGAGATACCTGACACATCACAAAACTCTTTTTGCATGGTGCATAAATTTCAAAATGAACCAAAATTGTAAAATAACTGGAAGCAAAACCTGCCCCCTCCAAACACGAATTGTTATAAGCTCTACAAAAATCCAGCACAGCATAAAATGCGTTGAAAGCCCAACTTCCTATATCAAGCAAGTACTGACCTTTTTAATTTTTCTGTGTTTATATTCTAGCTAACGTACTGTTCTGGTTCAGAAAACAGACCTTGGTCCAAGAGAGCGGCTGACAATGACTCCTGATGTATTACACACTTGCAATAATAAACATTTACATTTTCACCAAGGACTGCTCACTGGATTGCCGAACCAGAATCAATTATTCCTTCCACATATTCATAGCCTCCAAGTATGGGGGAAGGTGGAAAAAAAGAGCACTGCAGTCCTGTAACAGACCTAAATGGCTTGAAAAGCCAACGTATACATAAACGAGATCAGAGTCTCTAAGAGAGCAAGTACGAGCAGTATTTCCTACAGGTTATGCTGTAATTGTACCACAAATATAATGAGGTCTCTGCACCACCACTAACCCACGCAAGAAGGTGGAGTGTAATTGAAAGTGTACTTGCATTATATAAACTACTTCAATCATAGATGCACAGAGCTAGAATTGGAAGAGACATTAGGTCATCCAGCCCCCATAGGTCAGAGCCGGACTGCTCATGACAATACATTTTTGCAAGGACTTTCTCCAATATAGTATTACCACCTTTAGTGATGGAGTTTCCAATACTTTCTTTAGCAGTCTAAGCTACAGTCTATTTTAGGTTGGACAGGAAAGTTTTCCTCTTTATTTTACCTTACATGTCCTCATAACATCCCTTTCTATCCTTCCACCACCTTAAGTGATTCTCATTTTTTCATTTTGGTCCACATATCTTAACTATCAACTACTGTATCTTTCACAAACTTCTAGTTTCAGTGTTGGCAAATACACATTGAACAGTTAATCCTTCCTTGTAAATCAATCCCTCATCTCCCAGAATATTTTTGGTAGTCTTCTCTGGAGTGCCCCACTTCTAATCCATGCTGTGATACCTCCAGTACAACTCTGCCTCACACACCTTGCCTGTGTGCCATCTATATTTATGGGTTTTTTTCCTTTTTAGAGGGGGAGGATCTGAGAATAACCTGGGAACCAGGATCCAGGGCAGATGGACAGATCAAAGCATGCTTCAGACAACACTTCATCGGAACAGAACCAAGAGATAAATGTCGTTCCTTGTAACGACCAGCCTGTCCTAGTGATCGGTGATCAGCCTTGAAATACCACAGCAGGGATATACTGCCTCACCTGCTGAATAAGTTCTGGGTTTCTTCATCTACAGCATCAGAGAGATTACCTGGGTTGACACCATGACTTGGACCCTTCATCTTCTATTTGACCTGTCATGAGAGAAGGACAGCTGCAAAGCACCATGATGTCAAGGGAAGTGGCAGTATTTGGCACACCTGAACTGGGCCACTTCACATACATAAACATGAGAGGATAGGGCACTTTCTTCTGCTCATCAAAACCCCACCTTGTGATCACTCCCAAATTGATTTAAGATTTAATCCTCCTCTCCCTCTGCTACTCTCTCCACTTCTCTTCATAAAATAGGCAGCCAGACAGGAACAAGACTGTATGTATAACAAACTAGTCACAAAAGTTATTAAGGTTTTCCACAACTAAATGGATTCTTAACTAAGCAAGTTTAGTTTTGATGGCCTACAAGAATGCAATAATCTTGTCCAACTACACACCACCAATTCTGCTTGAAGCTGCACTTCCAATGACCACATGCACCTTCCTGTAAGGAAAAACACCAGTGAAGTTGCCAGTGTGTCTATGTACACCAGCTGCTGGCGACAACAGCACCTGAGAGCAAAGACCATGCGATTTTGTACAGAACAGTGTTACCACAACTGCTGTAGCTATAGTGTAGTAGAAAATGTTATGAAAATAGAGAGGAGGAACAGAAGAAGCCAACCAGCAGCAAGGAGCTGAATCACATCACTCTGACAGAAGCACTTTTTTTAAGTAAGTTTTATTTACTCAACCAATGGGTGAGGATAGAGCTAACGTGAACTCTCCTCACCGATCCAAGAAGGATACCATTCCCCAGACTGCCTGGACAGAAGAAATACCCAGAGCAGGTACAGCCATCATCACCAACTTCTGGAATCAGTCCTGTTAGAGAGGGACTAGATCTGATATCCTTAGACAGCACTGAGTAATCCTTTGTATGCCTTGTATATCCCTATGGAGAACATTAGATTAGTCACAGAACAGCTCAGTGAGAGGGCAGAGATCATAATCTGGCCCTGTTTGTGTCTCCACTCCATGCCAAGATAACAGTCAGGTCTGTAGCAATGTTGCTTATACATTTGCTAAACAAGTCATTTCTCAGTTTCCATCAGAAACCAGAGCATTTTTACATATCCTATTATAGCTGAGTAAGTCTTGCTCTACTTAACACTAGCTTTTTTGTAGTGGAAAATCTCCAAGAAACAAGCTGTTTAATAATGTTTTATCTGACTTGCACTCATTTCTAAGTAAAGTTGTCCACCTGCCTTGAAAAGACATCTGTTTCAGAGGCTGACTGCTTTCCTCCAACACCCCTTGCACAGCGCTCAGGGCTGCCATTTTTACCATCACCTCTAATTTTACCAGCCAATAATCCCCTCGGGCAACAACAGTAAAGAGCATGCTGTCAAACCTTTACTATAAGCACTGCTAATCCCTGTTACCAGCTGTAACACTCCTCAAGAAAGAAACAGTGGGCAGAACCTCAGTGCAGGTGCTGTCCTGCTGCCAGGGCTTTCCAGCTACAAACAGTGCACCAGAGCCTTATTCCACAGTGGTGGACACAGGCACAGCAGAGCCCCTCCACTCTTTCTTCCTTATGAACCAGAGGAAAGACGCTACACTTCTGAATAGGCAGCCAAAATCACAGTTTAGCCATCAATAACTTGGATAGGTTTAGGTCAGTTGCAATTGAGGTCACATGTTGAAACACCAAGATGCAAATTTTAACTGAAAGCTTCATTGCATTAGAGCTTTTTGCCTGCAAAACCAAAGTTCACTGACTCTGCCCTGCAAGGGAAACAAGTGAGTGTTAACTGCTAGTGCCAATGCAGTGGATCCTTGCTGTCCCCTGGTCTGGTGCCCTCCAAGCCTTTTAGCCTTGTGGAATGGACAGTTACACTGCCGTTCAGAGGGATCTCAGCAGAGAAATGGGCTGATGGAAATCTCACGAAGCTCAAAGGGAAAAGCCAAGTCCTGCACATGGGGAGGAATAACCCCATGCGCCGGTACAGGCTGGAAAGCAGCTTGGTAGAAAAGGACCTGGGGTCCTGATAGACAAGTTGAACGTGAACCAGTAACATGCCATTGCAGCAAAGGCAGCCAACAGCCTCCTGGGCTGCACTGGGAAGAGCACTGTCAGCAGGTCAAGAGATGCAGTCCTTCGATCCTTCCCCTCCACTTGACACTGGTGAGACCATGGCTGGAGTGCTGCATCCAGTTCTGGGCTCCCCAGTACCAGGGAACACAACATACTGATGCAAGCTTGCCGAAGGGCCTCAATGAGGATTAGGGAATTGGTGTATCCAGCCTACGAGGAGAGGCTGAGAGAGCTGGGACTTTTCAGCTTTGAGAAGAGAAGGCTCAGACAGAGAGATCTTAGCAATGTGAAAATATACCTGATGGTAGGGAGTAAAGACGACAGAGACAGACTCTTCTCAGTGGTATTGAGCAACAGGACAACAGGCCATGGGCACAAAACAGATGAGATGCCATTTAAAGACAAAAAAAGCCCACATTTTTACTGTAAGGGCGTTTGAACCCCAAAACACGTTCCTCAGAGGGATTGTGGAATCTCTGCCTCTGGAGATACCCAAACCCCAAATGAACACAGCCCTGAGCAGCCTGCTGCAGCTGACCCTGCTTTGAGCAGGGGGGCTGGCTGCAGCAGGTATCTCCAGACGTGCCTTCCAACCTCAACCATTTGGTGATTCTCAGGAGTTCAGAGCTGCTCAGTTGAAGTCAGTCAGTTTCTGCTCCTCAGACCACATCCATCTTGTAGATATTTCAGAGTTTATTGCCACAGCACCCTTTCTCTGCTCAGTATTTTTAGCTCATTGTTTTGTATTTTGCCAGCTGAGAAACTGCAGTTTGTAATTTTACCTTCAGCTTCATATTTCTTCTTAAAAGTGAATACAATGTCCTGTTTATAATAATAAAATCACTAGTTGGCAGGATGACATCAAATGGAAAAAGAGAAAGCAACTGGAAAATTTAGAGCAAGCAATTTTGAGTGCCAAGTTTCACATTTGTAATAGTCCAGCGGAGGTCAACAGGCTCACTTATTATTAGACAAATGGTAAAGAAATAGATATCCTCAAGTTCTTCCATGTTAGACTATATAAACCATCTCTACTTGAACAGGTTCTAGTGCTTTCCAAAAGAGTGATGTTATAATTTTCCACAGTAACACCAACAATGGGAGACAAGCAAAAGGCAGAACTGCTTTGCAAAGAACAGCCTTTTTTCTCTCTCCAATATTTAGGTTTTTGTTTCCCACTATGATCGGACTTTCCTGGCTTTAGTTTCTGTCCCAGTTAAGCAGTAAAGGAAACAAAAAGATATGAATGAAATTAGAAACATTTGGAATGAGTCTTAGAAATAGGTTTTGGTTTCTTAAGATTCCTGGCTATACCTCCTCAAATGGCTGCCTCCTCCAGCCCCCGTCTCCTGCACCCACCTCTGAAATCTGCATTTCCTCCTCTGCCCTGACCCCTCTTCTGTTCAGGGGCTATATTTTGCCCCACACCATTGAAACACTAAGTGAAAAGCAAAGCAAACAGGGAAATGAAAATTACATGTTGAAACACTGCAAAAGACCGGAAAACGATTGAAACTTTGCACCCATCAAAATTTGTCTCTATGACACTAAGCCTCCAATGTTTCTCTAAAAGCAGAAACCAAACACTTCTCAAACTTCCAATGAAAAAATACCAATTCCAGTCAACCTGAACAATAAAATGCGAACTCAGGTCCTATCTGTATTATCACATTTAAAGTCTCTGGAAGGGAAGTTTCCTCAACCATGCTATTCTGATACTTCATGCTCTCTATAAAATACAACTGCAGTACACAATGCCAACACCTAACACTTGCCTAGTGCTTTTCATTAGAAGTTTTTGGTGCTCCTTGCAAACCAGTAAGCAGGGAATGCCTGTGAAATACTTGCCTAATTTTACAGATAAGCCCATGCAGGTAAAAAGCAGATGTCCATGGCAAAACTGTACACTAGTGGCAGAGCAAAGAGTTACATCAGCTAAAAGGTTTTAAAGCTGTCCACAAGGTTTGGATCAATTCTGCCTTAAGTAATATTAACATATTATGTAAACCTTTCTTTGTGAGCCATTACTGGAGAAATGAGAGAAAAAAAAAATCTCTTGGAAGCAATTCTGCACAGGCTATGTAGGTGAGATCACAGTTGCTATCCAAACAGACTATGCATGGCAAGAACAGGCTTCCTGTAGAACTGAAAGACTTGCAGGAAGATCAAGGAGCATATTTACAAGATGGCATGGACAAAATATCCTTCCCTCCTCTTGCCCAGCCTCAGCAGCTTGGTGAAACACATTGTCTGACTTTCATCTAAAACCACACTCACAAATGCCTCCGGTGCAGAACCTCTACCTCCATGCTCTATACGCTGACTCACGAACAGACCCGACCACACTCAGGACACTGGTTGGCAGAACACAGAAGTTACCTTTTGAGGAGGAAAGGGTCATTTTCCATGATGAAAGGAAACAAGGAAAAGGTATCTCAGGAAGAGGAAACACCTAAAAACTCTAGACTTTGCTCAGGTCTTGGATCCAAATCCCAAAAGCTTAATGCATGATACTAGAAAATATACAGCACTGTGTTAGAACTGGAGAAGATTTACTAGAGATGAAAGTATTTTAAGCCAGCCTCTGATATGTGTTCACTCAGGTGAGCAATGTATAAACTGAATTAAAGTGAGGTATTTAGAAGTGTTAACATGGCTGTTTCAGGAGAAAAGATGAGTCTATTTCCCTGTAATTTATCTTATATTGTACTCTTAAGACTACTGTACAGTAATCTGGGGAGCCTGACAGATCCACATGCAGCAAAGATGGGCACTCACAGAGGCAGGTGCTGTTGAACACCGTGAGCTCCCCTGGAAAACAAGGCACAACTCCTGTGTGCACCCAGACCAGATATCCAGGTTCAGGCGTCTTCCTCGGGATGCCGCCCTGGGCCAGGGGCTACGGCTATCTGTACAACTGCTGCTGACCACAACACACTTCCTGCTGACAATATGAAAGCTAATATTTAATATCAAGTTAAAGCTGAGCTAACCTGGGACTTGCCAAGAACAGTCTCTCAAGGTCTCATGGGTGAGACCAGAAGAGATGGTGGCCAGGTCTCCAACTACAGGACTCTACTCAGCTATGATTCACAATACATTTACTAATAAAGACTCATCTTTCTCTGGGTAGACAAACCTCTCACTGTGAGGAAACAAAAGAGAAAACTCATCTGTATTTTACTTTCCATAACTGGAAGTCCCAGGTTATCTCCATATGTGTTTGACCATAGACTAGCTAGTCAGCAGTGTGGCAGTTGACATTAAAAGGATTAGTAAATTAAGCTCAAATAATTGTCTTAAAAACTTTGACTGTTAAATGTTTATATTTGAGAGGATCAAAAGGAAATCTACTTTGTAGTGTGCACTATGGTCAGGAAGGGGCAGAGAGGGATTTAAATAGCTTAACTGCAAAACTGTTATCACCTTGATAAGCCCCAGTGTAATAATTCAACAATAAAAGCAAGAAATGCACTTGGAATTTGTTTCCAAAACTGATTGTCTGACTGGAGACAAATCAAGCTCTTTATTTGCTTGAAAGAACTTGGTCAGAAGAAACAGAGAATGCTACTGAAATGTAGTTAAGAATATAAAAATAAGCACTTTCCAGTGACTTGAACTGCAGCATTCAGTATGTTTCTTTGAAGCTACTTGAAGCCCAGTCTGGATCTGGTATCGGAGTGTTACCACTAGTCAATCAAGAGTGTGATTCTCCCCTAAATTATTCCACTGTATGGCAAAGGAAATCCAGTAAAGCTGAAGCAGTAAGGGGGCTGCAGGCTACAGTGCAGGATTAGGTCCAAAGTAACTTCTGGAGCCTGGGTACAGATACAAATGGCTGCAGTTTATCAGCTTAACCACTAAAATTACTAATGTCCATGCCAATAACACAGATAAATTAAGACAGAGAGGAGCTTGCTACATATATGCAGGTGCTTGTACCAGTGCAGTGTCTTGAGGGTTCAGGCTCATGCGGCTGTTTCACCTCAGCAATATGCAAGAAAGCAACAAATCTGCCAACTGAGACAGGATGCTTTAGCATTAAGCAAGGCTGGGAGTAGAACACACCGTATGATTTTAATAATGCATTTATTGTTTTGCTTTCTTGAAGCTTTCTTTATTGTAAAGTGAGGTCCTAAACAAATTACTCTTCTCTTGCCTTTCAATCTTTCCTAGTAAAGACATCTCTGAAATCTGATACTTTGAAGCTTAGTAAATCCACTAGTTTTGGGTAGCCCAGCAATGTCAGAGCACCACCCAACAGACTGTGGAGTTCCTGAAAGCTGGCAGAAGCATCACTAAGTTGCAGGGATGGCTAATGTGAGATAGGTGGACATCACAGAGTTGCCAGGCTGCAGGGAGGGACTGCATTTGCCAGCTGCTAACCTGATCAAGAGAAGTCAAACTCCACTTGACACCAGCACTTCAAAACAGAAAAATGTTGAGACTAGACAGGAAAACACAGGACAGTCTCTACCTGCACTTAAGTTTCAAAGTAACAATGTCCAAGACCGTTTGATCTGCCAGGCATTCAGAAAATCTCTGCTATAAAACGACCACTAAAATACGTAATACATTCCAGACGAAAACATAAAGCTTTCAGATTAGGTGCCAAACACCAAGTTTTCAGTTTTCAATAGTTCTTTTGAGAAAAAGCCTCTTTGCCTCACTCACTCTCAAAATAACTGATCTTCTGGGTTTGCAGGTACTTTCAAAAGCAGTTTCTTTCCACGCTAGCACAGGTAATACAGTACATGTAATGAAGTCAGTGCCTTTTTAAAGTGTGATGAAAGCAAAACAAAATAGCACAAGCCTGCATCAACTTAAGGAGTGTCAGACCACGCTCTTTGTCATTACCTCAAATCTCTTCTTTTGGCCAGCTCTCCCGGTGAAATAGCCCAAGGCAGGTTCTGGGGAAGACATTCCAGGGCTTCAGGGGGAAAGTCAGAGAAATCCACACCATACTCCGTCAGGATCCCTTCTGTTTCTGGCTCAATCTCCCCGGCCTGCCCAAGACTTTTGGCCAATTGCCTGTAGAAAGAAAGAACGGCGTGCTTTTTTAAAGTGTGTAACTAGTACTATCATATTGTTACTGTCCCCACAGAGAGGATTCTTTCACCCATTGACTTCTCCCTGAGTTTTGGCAGAGGACTTCAGACCACACTGTGGCTTATGTCTACTGGAGATGCGAAACACTAGCCAGACAGTACCCTAGGCTGTTTCATGCATCTCAGTTTAAGGAGACGTTTTATATTATTAGGTTTTTGCAGAGGTAAGAAAGTGTCAAATTTTAGAAAAAAATATATTCAACAGGGATAAGAAAAGCAGTGCCCTCCACACAGGCAGCTCTAGCTTTACATATAGCTGGTTCCCTTGAGATCCTCCTTCCTCTCCGCACCACTGAAAAAAGTGACTCACCCCTACTATCTGAAATGGAGGGCAGATTCCCACCAGATTCCAGACAGCTCCCAGGGAGCTCAGCACACTGCTCTCCATCCCCAAGGATATGCATCTCTGCCTGGGCAAACTTGTAAGAACAGAGGTGTGAAGAACCCTTTCTGCCTTCCTTGCAGGAGTCACAGACACAGACAGGCCCACAGATCATCTTTCCAACCAATTTCCAGGTTCTTTCTAGGACACAAACATTCCCAGTAGTTTGTTCCTCCTCTCCTAGCTAAGCAGAAGCCTCTGAACCAGGAGCTAACTGGAGAGGAGCCAACGATCTAGAGGCAAGCCACAGACAGGCAGAACTGTCCCCGCATGCTAACAGTCTTCGATGAAGTATTCTGCACATGTGCGGATAAGGCTGCTGCTCTATTATGCTTAGAGAAAGTTTCCATCTGCTCCAGTGCAAACCCCAGTACACGTTTGTCTGAGCTCTGGTGTCTGAAAAGCATTCAGCTCTGGACATGGTGTGCAAATCGGGACTCCAAAGAAGTGGGATATTTATTCCCTCCCCAGCTGGTTACAAATACCGCATGAGAACCTATGTCCCATGGTGGCTCCCCTTGTCCCCCTTCTCACCCCCAGATTGCTCTACAGTACACAGAGGTAAATTATTTTTTATTTTTTAATATACTGCCATTAGGGCGAATGGCACATTACAGCCAATAGAGATAATGCTCCTGGCCCAAGAAAATTACAACTGAAATTAAGGCAAATCCATCAAAATATGACACAAAAGAGAGGGGTAATAACACAGTGCAAAAACAGGCACTCTAATAAGTGTTTTTCCACTGCATAAAATACACAATCATTATATTGATCCTTCTGCTTTAATTCCAGTGAGTGAGAACGGGCACTAATTACTTTCCTAAATTGGGGCCAAAACAGTGCAGTTGTCATTTGGACCAGCAAGATGCTCTCAGAGCTTCAAATGTGTCATAAACCCACAAAACAAACCCCAACCATGCAGCACAAGCAAGCCCATCTTCTTTATGGAAGCAAAGCTATCTCTCTTCACAACGGGAAGGGCTGTGTAATAAACCTGTCACATTGTGTAATATGCTGGAAAGGATTGTGCGCTTCGTGGCGTGGTAAATTGTAGAGTTCACATTGCCTAGCTTTAAAATAAAAATGAAAACAAGGATAAAAGATATTTCCCTCCATTGTTTCAATTTTATGTACAAACTGTATGGCAGAAATACGTGTGCGTTTGGCATCGAGGCTGAGCTCTCTGTTCCTGCAGCTGGGTCCCAGTCTGATCCTTATTTTAATGTAAATAAATGAGGCATCGGTTTTATCTCCCTCTCTCTCAGCAGTAACAGTAAAGCAGAGAAATCACCACTTCATTTCCAACGTCTAGTGCGGAGCTGGGAGATTAAGCAAGAATGAGCCCACAGGTCCGCAGGCCCACCAGCACCACCAAGGATGGATTGGAGAGAAGACAAGGAAAAAAAAAAAAAAAAAAGAGGAAAAGAGAGGACATGTCACCCTACCAAACAGAAATGGCAAGGGCTTGAGTCTTAGGTGCCCCTTCTCTTGGAAGGGCAGGGTTGGGAAGTGCACCAGGAGGGCGGCTGGACATCTGCACGACAAGTCATGGAAAGCACCTCTGAATGCCAGAGTGCTTTCCAGCTCAGTCTTGAAACCCATGTTCTCTTGATCCGTTTACTGAAATTAGATTATGAGCCATAAGGGGTTTACCCAGAGGTTTGATATAGGACTAATATTTTTTTAATAGTAATTAACATTTGATTTACAGTGTTCCAGGGAACATTTCCCAAGTACCTTGAAATAAAAAGTGTACAACTGACTTTAATTGGGGCCATGTTACAGTCACGCAGACGCGATGACTTGCATCAGAGCAAAATCTGACAGGACAGCATGTGATCAAAGGTAACGCATATAGGATCACCAATGGCCCCGGAGTAACAGCCAGGCTGTAAAAGCACTCACAGGGCTCCGCAGCCACTGAGGGTAGCAAGAATAGTTCAAGAGGCTTATAAACAACAACAGGCACAGGGCCCAGCGGCAGTCATACGTTCACTCCCAGGGAGTCACAGTATCCGCGACATCCCAGGCTTGCATGTATCTCAGGGTTTTTTTTAAAATGTTAAAAGTAAAAAAAAGAATTATAATGCTTACAGACGTAAACACTTCTTTTCTGTGACGCTGATGGGGGAGAATTACCTTGAATTCTTTGAATACCCTTAGCCTGTTGTCAGGCACGGTGGCAGCGTGCACTGAGAGGAACATGCCGTGGTAGGGGCACCGGGCAGGACACAGCTCAGGGTATTCCTCCAAATCAGCCATAGCTGCAAGCACACCAAACTGCTCCGAGTGCCCACTCACCAGAGCTTTTGCTCCCATGAGTGTGCACCCAGGGAAGAGCCACACTCCTGCTGCCATCTTCTCCTTCATGGTGACCCTGATTGCATCTATTCGGCCACCCAGTTCTATAAACATCTAAGCTCTCTCCACTCCCCAGACTCAGCTTAAACAGGCCAGCATGTTCAAAGGTTACACGATAAGAACTCTCCAAAAAGACAAAGCATAATTACATAAGGCTTGCTTCCTTTGGAAAGCCAGGCAGGCTCCCAAATGGGAGTGAATAAATTCCATGGGGACTTAACAACCTTACTCAGTCTCTCCTGGAGCAGACTTGTCCACAGCCATCCTACATGGAGGGTTTCTTTCAGCAACAGAACATCCTACACATCAATAAGCCACCATTCCTAGAGGAAACTTGTACAAGAGCAGGAGAGGGCACAGCAGGAAAGGCTGTCAGGCTGCTCCCACTGCACTGGGGCTGGAGCTCACAGGCAGAGCTGCACAGGTTTGATAAAGCCCAAAGGTCCCAGTGGAGATGGCAAGATGAATTCGAAACTTAGAATAAAATGCCAGAAAAGAAAGGAATTTAAGCCATTTGGATGGCTTTGGAAAGAGCATCAAGCGAAAGAACATCCTGCAACATTTCATTTTATTGCAAATGCCATGACAAATCTTTTCACCCTGACAGACCAATATCTAAGGCCCTGAGCTAGAATAGCCACAAGCCCCATGTGACACAGACGGATCAGTGATTTAACATTTTACTATTACTTTTTTTCTTTTTAATAGTCTCATCCATCATCATATGTGGGGGCAAAAAGATTCCACCTTAAACATCTCCAAAAGCGCAGAGATGTCTGGACTAATACTCTGAACAGCCCTGGACTCCAACACTGAGCAAAGGTCCCCAGAAAATAACTGTACATGGCAGTACTTGTAATATTTATCTGGAAAAGGAGACTATTTTAGAGCTATTTTGTTGTGCCTGCTACCTGAAGTAGGTGCAGTTAAATGGCATTTCACTGCCAGGGTAACATCACCTCACATGCAGGAGGGAGCACAGCAACACACACTCAGGGCATCACCAGCAGGACATGGAGCCATTAGTTCCTGCTCCTTCCCAGCACAAGCGGGGTGACAGGGTGGCCTTCAGAGGGGACAGTGTCTCACTGGTCACCACCAGGTGGCAATCACGACACAGAAACGCACCCCCCCTCCCCAAGGGGACCTCCAGGAACTGTCAGGTAGCTCCTGTGCAGGTGACCACCCTGGGTGGCCAGTGCAAGCGGCAAACTCATGGCCAGGGCATCCCACTGCTCCAGGCACACGTGGTTGCTGTGAAGACCAGACTGTACCATTAACTGTGCTTGGAAACCCGGCACTGAACTTCCCAAGGGAAAAGGAAAGCTAAGGAAGGTGCATGGCTAGCCTGGGGGAGTTCAGGTGCAGGATGCTGTGTACCTGGAAACACCCAAGGCATCCAGGGGAAATGACTGCCCACTATGGAGCAAGTTTCCCTTGTCGTTCTTCCAGCAGACTTAGATGGTGCAGAGTGATGACCTACAGGCTCTTTAGTCCAGACACCTTCAAAATCATGGTGGTGCTGCCAAAGGGGTATCATGAAGTCTGTGGGCAGAAGTAATGGGTGCACAAGACAGTTCAAAAAACCAAGCATGCAATGAATGAGCTGCAGACCACCTGCCCTTCTCTCCTTCAGGTGGTGGGCCATGACTGGCAATACAGCTTATAAACCAGCCTAAAAGCAAACGGGAGTTTTGGGGGCCTTTAAGAGGTTTCCTTGTCTTTCAGTGTTTAAACAAGCATGTATTTATAGTAAAAAACAAAATGGGTCACTGGGGTTTTATGGTCCCATCTCCACAAGGCACTAACTGAAGCACAACAGAGTCCCAGAGGAAATGGCTGTGTATGGAGACAATCATGGATGTTTTCTTTCCTGACAACACCCTTTACATCTTGGAAACTACCAAAACAGCCAGATGAGAGAATATACAATGCTGTCAGAAGCACAGATTAAAGACACAGATATTAGCCAATGAAAAAAAAAAAGACATTAGCCCATCTTCCTAATTTCTCCATTTCTGCTGAAAATGGGGTTGTTCATGACAACAAGCCAAGCAGTACAATCACCCTCCGGTCTTTTCTCTGTTGGAATCAAAGACTACAAAGAAAATCTCTGCCAATAAGAAAGTTAGTCACAGTGAAGTTCACAGCACAGCCAGCCCCTAGTTAAGTGGGGCTCAGAGGGAGGCCACTTCAGTTCATGCCCTGCAGTTTAGCTAGGAGATAGAGTGACTTAACAGCTCATGTGGCTCTCGAGGAGTACATGTGAAACTTGCTACTACTGGGCACACAAAGCAGCTACAACTGATAACAAAGCTAAACTCAGGGAAACAGGGACCTCAGTTTAGTTTCTTTTAGCTCTAGGGCTGATAGATCTGTGCCAACATACCTACTCTCAACAACATTTAAAAAAAGTTTTATGTAAGTTTTAGGCTTTACCAGGAGTTTGAGCTGAGGACTCCAAAAACCACGGTGCATGCTGACACAGTATGTGAGCTCTGCTACCCCATCAGAACAGCTTTGCAAGGGGAAAAGAAAAATTGGGCTTTATGCCCAACTCCTATTACCAAACATGCTCCAGATTACATCCAGATCCCCATCACCTGTAAAATTTGACCACAACATTACCACAGGTCAGAGTTACCTACTCTGGGTCACCAACTAAACCAGGACTACTCAGTTTTTCCCAAGATAACTGAAAGGATTTATCAATGTCCACCATTTCTTACTGAGACCCATTCAACAGGAAACAGCATGGTCACTCCAGGTGGGAGCTTGGCACACTGCAGCTGTTCCCAAGAAAAGACTGAAAATGCTGAAAACTACAGGGTCTTCCTTGTGAAGGAACTTGTAGTCTGGATCCAGCCCAGTACAGGTCATTTGTGTAGCCCTGGCTTAAAATCTCCTCCTTCACGGCAGCGCCTGCAATTCGAACTCCAGAAACACAGAGTGCAATACCCTTCTCATCTACTTCAGAAATCAATGAATCTTCTCTTGATTCTAGTAGCCTTCCTCGAAGCAATGCAAATTAAACCCACAAAAATCTGTGACTTCTTTCTACTTCTTATCTGTAAATGCTTAAAAACCAAAGATGAGCCTCACAGCTACTGATCTTCCTCTGGCAGAGGTGAAATGCCTACACATTGGGTACTACTCCTACACAAAGGAAGGAAAGATTGAAAGGCTGCCAGCACCCACAGTGCTTGTGCTGGTCAGGCTAAGTACCTGTGTGTGTTCCCTCCAGACTGCAAGCTCTTCTGAGCAAAGACCATACGCTCATTAATACTGTGATGTGCCAGCACACTGAAGCAAGCACCAGAAGAAACTAACATTATGTAGCCATGAGATTAACTGGTGACAAGCTGTCCTTAACCTCATCACAGTTTATCCACCAAATACCAGAGGGATACAAGACAAGCATCTTGTTAACAGATTCCTGTCTCTACTGCATGTATCAAATTAAGTGAAATGAAGAATTCCAACTAGAAATCTCAGCCATCTCCACTTCCAATGGTAGCCACATACCCTGTTGCAAAGTTGCTGTCTTCTTTCCAGTCCACTATGCGACAGATGAAGAGCATGTTTGAATAGTCCTCAGGCCTCGTCACAAAGTCTGGAGGGCAATCAGCCAAGGACACATAAACCCTGGGCACTCTGTGGTCCACAGGTGAGAACATGGCACACCTCTTGTAGAGTTCACTGTTCTTGTCTGCCAGAAGCTTGATGAAGCCTGTAGCTGCTCGGGAATGCTTCTTTTCCAAAATATAGACCACCTGGAAGAGGCAAAGGTTTGCACAGTTAATGCCTTCAGAGAAACCTATATTCTTTAACAGGGATACACAGAGGCTTAGCAGAATTATCTGGAAAAATCACAAGGCCTGTATCATGTTTTCCCTGTGTGTGTGTATGTGCATTTTTTAACTGAGTACCTATTTACAATGTATTTTCCTTGCCATCTTGCTCATGGCTATAGAAGAGGAAAGTGCCTTCCAAGTGCTAGCTCTCTACAGCAATTTTCTTGATTACAGAACAAAACCAGACAAGAAGCAGATGCTTCCAAATGCAGGGAATTAGCCACAACATACAAGCAACTCCTGTAATATCTTTCATTTGTATCCTCGGCCTGTGATTTCGGCATTTAGCACAGAACAAGCCAGTCCAAAAACAGTGCCGCTGGCAGATCCAATGCTAACCACAGGAAAGGATGTGCTGTGGGGAATTTGGCAGTTGTCTCCTCCTCTCTGTGCCTTCTGAAGTTAGGGGGTATTTTACCTTTATACAAGACAGCTTTGAAAAGAGTAATAAATTACAGTATCACTAAATAATTGTTCCAGAGGGGTGTTCATCCAGGCTATATTTTTGTAGCCCATAATAAATCACCGGGTAACAGAAATATTATAGCTGACTTCCTAAGCTTATACAGAAGAGTCCTTCCAGAAGGTTTCAGGAGCTGCACCTCTGTGCAATTCTGAGCACTAGAACTGTCATGCTGGATGAGACCAGAGGGCAGCCCAGCCCACCACGGGGACCAGAATCAGAGGCTGCAAGGGAAAGCACAAGGCATGAAAGTGACCTGATCCAGCAGTCCTCTTCTTGTCTCTTAGCATTCAGAGCCTGACTCAAATCTTGAACCAACAGCACTAGCAGCCTTTCCAAAGTCTCTAAAAATTAATTCTGACAACTTTGGATATCCTGACACTCATATTAGTATCCAATCCTTTTCCTGGATCTTTCTAAGTAATTCTGCACAACAAACAAAGGGAATTTAAACTAGGATAATTGGTAAAAATAACAAGACACTTGATTTTTATCAGATTGGACAATTACTCTTTTTGAAACGGGGAATGATATTCAAAGATCAACAGACAAAGACTACAGGGCGGCCAGGGCTGGTCTCCTTCAGCCTGCGGGAGTGCACGCATGCTCACTTGTCCCTCCATGGAGTTACCTTGGCTGTCCTTTGAAGAAACTTATCTGGGAGGAGTCTGAGATCATTCACCTTAGGTCCATCATCTTGCTTTGTTTTGTGCACACCAGGGATCCCAACAGCCTTTGCTGCATCAAAAAAACACAACAGTTACTGTAGCAATTCCCATGACAAATTCGTGTGGGGCCTTTGCTGTGCACTACAATACAAGGTGCATGTAGTAGACTTATTTAAAAGGAAAAAGATCTCTCAAGTGTTAGAATAGCCAAGCATGAGGCAATTACTTCTCCAGACTACCACAGAGAAAAGATATATGTCCACTTACCATATAGATCTGCTGAAAACCAACAAAAATCAAAATAAATCCCAACTTTACAAGTAGAACCATACCAGCCATAATAAACTAAATGGTGGAAAACACATTCTGTTTATTAAATACTAAGAACTACATGAATTTCCTGGTATTTGTTAGTTGAAGTCATTAACTTCATTAACTGAAGTAGTCCTTCAAGTACATACATTTAATATTTAATTTCCTTTAAAAATACTATGCAGGGTTATAAAATGCATGTTTATCTTTGAAACTGAAACCGTATCTACTAAGCTGACACTCTTTCACTGTGGATCAGGATTATGAAAAGGTTTCATGAAAGTAATCGGTATATATGACAAATAGCTCCCTCCCCCTGGAATCTCTTGACCAGATGCCAATAATCTTTAAATCAACTAATTTCTAGTTTGCAGTTTTCAAATATTCAAGTGTCTGAGTTTGGAAGTATCTGCTACAGGTGGCTGGCACACCGAATGCATTCAGCATTTACAAACTTCCAAAGCAATTTTTGCCATGGAGAAGGCTGGGACCAGTCTCTTCTTGAGCCGCTTCCCTGCTGCGGGCCAGTGGTTACTGGTCTGACAGCATTTTTTGGATGGGAACATCCACATACTCGTCTGGAGGGCTCGTGGAAGATGGCTGCCTTTTTCTACTTGTATGGCAATCGCATCCATCTCAAGCACAGGTGCTAAAATCAGGCCTTGAGTGTTCAAAAGAAGTTTTGCTTTCTTAAAGAGAGACCGTGACACCAACCAAGTTTCAAGGGACGTGGCTGTCACTGTTTCCCTTAGAAGACATGAGATAAAGCAGCATTTCGCTGAAGACCATGCTAGAGCAGGGCCGCAGCGCTCGCGAATGCAAGAAAGACGCAAGGAGGGCAGCGGTGATGCACAGACCCTGGCCCCCAGATGACACCCATCTGCCCCGCAGGGACCCTTGATGGAGGCTGCTGGTGACATGACAGATGAAGGGGGCTGGGCTGCGGGAGGGGCGGCTGCAGCTGCCGGCAGTGCCAAGCAGTGCCAGGGCACTGGGGACTGACACTCGGGGGGGAGCCGGGGGGGCAGCGGGGGGGCAGCAGCTTGCCCCGAGGGGAACGGCTGTGCACCACCATCACAAGGGCACGTTCACAGATGGTCCTGCTGCTGCAGACGGCCTGGGTTGCCTTCGGGCAACGTCATCCCAGCAGTCGTTTGACAATGACAGCTACCGCTCTAATGACAAACGCTGGTTCTCATATGCCACTAATTATCCCCAGCTTTGCCTTCTGATACAAAGCTCTTCAGACTTCGCCTCTCCCCAGAGACCATCTTTTTCAGAAGAATCTAAGTGACTTTTATTTTATCTTTACCGACTTGCTAGCGAGGCCAAGAGGAGGATGGACAGATATTCAGGGGTTTAAATAAAACTCTACTTTCCTAAAAAAAGCAGCAGTAGTAGCAGCAGCAAACCCATTTCTCTTTTACTTCTCCTACTGAAATGGAGTCAGATTTGCCACAGCCAAGGTTACTAAGGGATAAAACCACCCAGAGTTTCATGGTGACAAACAAGTTGGGGGAAAAAACTGCTCAGATAATTATAAACAGTTTAAAAAGTGGGGATATCCAATTTACCTCATTTGCTTACCTCCTCCAAGATCTTTGCTACCTGAAGGTCATACCAGGCAACCGGTTAGTAAAGAATAAAAGCAAGAGGCCATTTTGTTTTCTCATAAATTTTCAAGCCATCAGTTAATAGTCATAAGTTTACCGTGTGCCAACCATAAAGACAGCTAGGACAAAGAACAGGATGATCTGGAACAAAGAAACCCTAGCAAAGCCAGAGGGCAAGGGAGGTTGGTGGCCTTCCAAAGGCCATGCCTTCAGGCACACCTGCCACTAGCCCAGGGCTTTACTGGAGTAAACTTCTCCCCACAGAACAGCACATACTAGTTGGAAGAGAAACTAGATCTAAACATGTTTGGGGAAAAAAGAGCGAGCTGCATTTGCTGCTTTCCCAGCATAGCAGAACAGCAGCAGCAACTCGAGGTCCAGCAGGCAAGAATGAGAACAGCACCAGGAGCCATGTGAGGAACATGCCCTTGTTAGCGCTGCCTTCTTTCCACTTATCCTTCCAACTCCCAGTTCTCCAAGCAGTTGCTTGGATTTTTTCACTGAAACAGCTTTCCCTGAAAAAAAAAGGAGCCAGCAGTGACATCTTGAGAGATATCACACACACATGCAAAAGCACAGAAGTACCAGGACGAAGCTGTCAAAGGGAGCATGGCAAATTGGTGACCAGAGCTCCCTTTGCCTGGGATGAAGAACATGCAGGGCTAGGGCACTGCCCCCTGTCCTGCTGAAGCTGAGCCCCACGTGAACCCAGTACAGATACCAGAAAGCTTCTAAATTCTCACTGTGGCACGTGGTAGAACTTCCCTTTTCCCTTCACAGCCAACATTAAGCAGGTGGCCTTTGGCTGGCTGGAGAATCATCATCTTCTTCAGGGGTGTCTCCAGTTCCAGCATCCCTACCAAAAAATCCTGGGATTATTAGAGACCCAAGCAGACAGAGCCTGGGATTATTAGAGACCCAAGCAGACAGAGCCTGGGATCTACAACTATACCAGCAATAGAAAGAAAGAAAGCAGCAAATCCCAGACATCTACTTAATTCCTACCCATCTTTCCTAATCAACTTCAGTATCTAAAAGGTCATCGCATACATTTGCTAATGGGGAATGCTCCTGAAACAAGGCCCAGGGAAGACGACACACAAGGAACTCTACTCCTGGGGCCAAGAGAAGTGGACTTCTCTATAGCTTGCAGTTGCTGCTTTTGAAGTCAAAATTCTGTCAGTACCAGGGCTACATCTAACACTCGGGAGCCTACCACAGCAAAGCACCAGCAATGAGAGCTCCCTGTGACAAACCCGCTGCTCAGAAAGGACAGCTACCCAGATCCAGTGCCCACCTGACTCAATTCTCAAATTACTGCACAGAAATCTCAGTCTCAACAGCAATAATCAGCCACAAGAGTCTGATACCCAAGTCCCCTAAATACGCTTCTGACAGTCCCTCTCCTTCACCGCACAGCCCCCTTCCCTCCAGTGAAAATGGAATTCGGTGGGTGGGCAGAGGGGAGGTATCAGGGCCCCACTGGAGACTGGTGGTCTAGAAAATCTGAGCTGGGAGACACAAACATCTCCCACAACAGGGCAGAGCCACGGAGGCAATCCCAAAGGAGAGCTAACTTCTGAGAGGAGCAGGATTTTGAGCAGGGGAGGTAGGAAGAAAGTCCTTGCATTATGCCAAACTTAAAATGAATTATTCTGACCCCTTTACTGCAGTGGTTATCCAATGACCATTCAATATTTCCACCCTGGGCAAAGACATGTTTTCTGAGAAAGATTTACTATGTTAGCTTGGGCAATACTTCATAAGCTTATCTTACAGTGAAAACACACTTCAGCAACTAGGATCCAGTGAAACTGCATTATAATCTCAGTGTTTTCCTTTCAGCGATTATCTGACAAACCAAAACTGTAATAGTCTTACTTAAAAAAAATTAGGCACTAGATACAAAAAGCAACTCAAATTAGTTATGTTATTACCAACAAAACAGATCCAGGACACATGGAATTTGCCTCTCTCTGTAAGCGATCAGTTTAGGCAACTTCAATACACACTTAGATTTGCCTGACAGGCATTCCTAGGTCAAACTTTTTTTTTTTTCAAAGCCCCCCAGATTTTCTTTTACAATTAAATTACTGTGAGATTAAAAGGTGGCCAAAGCAGACCAAAAGTCATCAGACTAGAATTCTGATTACTTGTGACAGATCCAAAATTATTTTCACTGGGTTTGCATTGGTCACTGGAAATTTGCAATTCTGTCCAAAAAGAATACAATTAAAGATGCAATATCCAGTTGCAAATGAAAATATATCGCAGTTTCAGATCTCAAAAACAACTCACTGGGAAAAAAAAATCTCCCTCCCTGGATGGAAAGAAACAAGTTTTTTTTAAAAAAAAAAAGTTTAATGTTTGCTTCTTTAGCTAGACAAAAAAACCCAAAAATATGCTTGAGAAGTTAGTTGGCTTACTCTACATGGGCATATCTAAGAATCCCATCAGAAGGCAGTATTGATAGGAAGCTTTAAAAGAAGAAAATACTGCTCTTCAGCTTACTGACACTTACTAACAACACTTAGGTTCTCTGATGTCTGCTTCAGTAAGCAGTTTTCAGCATATTATGTTTTAGTACCAAATATATAAGGGAAGCATAAAACAAACCAATTCATTACAAATATATCAAGGATTGTGTGTCACATTCAAAAAGGATGTGGTTTTGGAAGTTCTGTCTATATCAATGCAAGGGACATGGAAATGAAAACTCCCTTCAACCAAAAAGAGATACGTTCAAATGCATGCACAGATTTGCCCTGGGTTACACTGTTCTGCTACAATCTTCATCTTTAGGAACAATAAGAAGGAAACATGTTGCTGTTTAGAAGACTGTACAAGGGCTCTTCACATTCTGCTGCTGATGTTTATTGGCACATAACAGGTTTTTCCTCCGGAACACAAAACTTAATGGTATGAACCAGCGGTTCGCATCACACTCAGTCCTTCCTTCACTAAATAAACCAAAACATAAGGTTTTGAGGATCAAAGCAAAGGGATCTGGTTTCTTAGAAACACTTGTTCCTCCCTGGATGATTTCAGTTCCTACAAAGTTATGTTGGTACCTAAAGAGGTAGGAACTCTGAGCTTCTCCTCATCTTCGCAGATTTCTCCCCCATGGAGTCCACAGTACAGAGGTCCAAGTGAACCCTCTCTGAAGTCTCATCTTGCAGACCAAAGAGCCCCTCCTCCCTACACAAAGTGCCCTTTTGCCAGGTACCAGGTACTATTCAAAACTGGAATTTATTTTAAACAGGCTTTATAAGAAGGCTCACTTAAGAAAATATCACGCAAGAAGCAGTACTTTGTGAGTATTTGTATCTCCACACACAGAGCTCTCCCCCTGTGATGGAGGGAAGAACAGGCACTTCACTGTGATGAGACTGTTAAGCCAACAGCTTTGGAATTAAATACATGCAGCCTGTTCAACATCAGCCTAACAGCTCCTGTGTGCAATGCAAGAGGGCTCTGCAGGTAAGAAGCAAAGCTGCTCCAAAGCTGTCTCAGGAGCAGCACTCCTGAGTGTCTCGTCACAGACCTGTGCATCTAATGAACAAGATTGACTTCCTTAGAGATGTTTATTTTGAATTTTCATTTAATCAGACTCACCCTGCCACAGCTGTTCATGTCTAAACACCTGAACTCACACACCTGCATGCCCAATGGCACAGTGAAGATGAGGGCCAGGAGATCAGATGGTCCACAAGGAGACTTTTGAAGATGCACAGGCAGGAGCAGACCCTCAGAGAAGTGAAGGAAAGGCATAATAATGGATGCGTACAGCAGAGAGACAATCATCTCAACACAGAGCAAAGGCAATGTGAAGAGGTGAGTATAGCTGGCTTCCTTAAACACACAAAGCAGCCAAGCATATAATTATTTACTTATATTTAGCCACCTCCCTCCACAAGGAAGGATGGAGGAGATGGCAGAATGATGAGATAGGAGCGTCACTTTTCCTTGGAACCCTCAAAGCCTCATCCACAACAAAGATTCAGCATCATTTTGGGAAGCTACCGTCCAGCCCAACAGATCAAATCAGCTGCCTCAGTAGCCACGTAACATTACTACAACCACCACACAGGTACTCGGGGCTCCTGGCCCTCTCATGTCCTTCCGAAGTTGCCAGTCAACAGCAGGGTTGGAAGCTTTATTGCGACAGACTTAACCCTCCAAAAAAAATCAGGTAGTGTTGCAGTCTACATAAATACGGTTTTGTTACATTAATAGCAAGTAAAAATATAATGCTACAGAAACATTTCCATTGAGTATTTTGCCTATCTACTTAACGTTCTTCCTTCCTGCATGTGCATTTGTTCCCAAAGTGTGTGTGTCCAATTTCACTACTGCATGGAAAATATGTTAGCTGAATGAATCCTAATCTGATTCATCCCGGAAACCTTGCTGCTAACAATGACCGTACTCTAATATGTTTATCTTCACACCCACCATTCATTCTCAGTATCATGCCCTCTCACTTACTTGACCTAAACTTGTAACTCAAAAGGAGAAACACAGGTGAATTCAGGAACATGTGGTAGTATGCTGAACTTAATCAAATTCCTGTTACCTAATTGTGTAAGCAATTGGGTTGTTTTTGTGGGGTTGGGGTTTGTTTTTTTTTATTTGGCCTTACTTAAGAAGTCTTTGGGGGTCAAGATAACTTACTAGGGAAAAACAGCATAAGAAGCTTTCCCAACATTAACTTCCATTGCAAGCTTCAGCTGTGCAACAGAAGAATAACTGGAGCTTATTCAGCCCACAGCATTTAATCAATGCAACCGTAAAACCCAATTTGTTCAATAACAGTAGAACACTTTTCTTAAGTTGCTATACTGTTTATTCTTCGAGAAATCTATGCTCTCATTTAAGAAAAGTTACAGCAACAACCAAAAGAGCTAGATCCAAAGACCCACAAACATGAACTTAGGATAAACTAATACAGAGCTGTCTCGGGCAGCTGAAAAAGCTCCAGCTTCTCTGCTGGTTTTCCAGGCTTCAGCAGAGTGAAACCGATCTGATTTTTGACAGTTCCACCTCAAGGATTTCTATTAAAAGCCGTGTAACTGAGAAGATTTCCTGGTAAGCGTTCACTCTGCTGTGGCCTAGAAATGTTAAGAGCTATGCAGTAGAGACGAGCCATCTCCAGAAAGCTGCAGGCTAGGAAAGAAGCGTGAAGACTCCTTAAAAGCACTCAGTGAATGGGAGCCTCTGAAGAAGGGGGAAAAGAACAGTTATTCCTTCCAGCAGTCAGTGACACTGGTGGGCTCCAAATTTGTCAGATATTTCATGGCAGCTAAACTGAATGAAGGGGTAACCTGAGCAGAGCACAGGGACAATACGGTGTCCAGATTCTCGTCACCATCATCCTTTCCCTACCAGCCTTGGCCAAGGAGAGGAATAGCAGTATCTCTCTGAACTCTGCCTTATGCCAATATGACACTGCAAACTGCAGAAGGACTCCAGGTGCCAGATAAAGACACAAAAGGCACCTTGTCAAGCTTAAAAGAAGAGAGAGAGATCACAAAAGCAAAGAGGGGGCATGGAAGTGCATGAGGAGGCGCAGAACTGCAAAAAGGGACTGAACTCCAGATTATCAATACAGTTTTCTTCTTTGCTAGAAGGATGCAAAAACCTTTCTACAGCATCACCTTGGGAAAAGAATGGCTTAATGCACTATCACACAACCATATAGTGAAGTTACCAAATGCCACCATTTCTGTCAAGCCAAGCAATCCCAAAATACTCAGTAACAGCCTCCAGCCAGGACCAGAATGGACACCAAGCAATTTTAGGTTATAATTTCTGACCTTACCAGGGCTACTAGAGACTGACAGTCTCACTTGACTTGAAAAGAGATTGACCAGTGTCCACACAGCCAATGCTGAACTGACAGGGAGACAGGAGCAAGTTCTGCAGCATCTCCAACCCAAATTCTGTTGATTCTACCTGTTAGCCATCAGCTATTTGATTCAGTTTTCCATCACACAATCGGCTGAGTTAGCTGTCAGTTTACTCCGCATGTAAACAAGCTATTTTTATTCAAACTTCATTACATCAAAGCAGTGAGTAAGCCTCAGACATTCACATATTCAAACTCTGATTAGCAGAAGTGTAGGTCTAAGTGGAAATCCTGAACAAACACAACTATCTGATCACTGCCAGGGCAGCTGGTCCACCAGCTTGATGATTTCTGTGAGCCACGCCGTGGGAAGCAGGATATTTTGTGTATCTGGTAAAGTAAGACCTCTCATGAGAAGAGCTGCAAAAAGCTGAGCAAACTAGTTTGACAAGGATAGCTTTTGGCATAGTGACACAGTTTTACAAATTTTTATATTAATATCCTTTTGCTAAAAAAGGCTGAGGCACTTTTATGAGCACAGTTGCCATTCTCAAGAGTGCAAGTAACTGCTACTGTTCAATTGCTGATGTTTCCTTATCAGAGAATTTTGATTCCAATATTTAACAAGAGACAGCTCACATTTGTATGAAACTCATGTGACACGCAAGTCTGTATAGGGATACAGCATTGTAAAGTATTGTGTACAGAACATTCTGCACTTTTCCTGGGTTGAGAGGACACAGAGAAGTTTCTATTTTTTATTACATATTGAAATGTAGTATAAGGAAAATCCTTCTACTGCAGCAACAAGTCACAGAAGTAATGTATTCCAGCTCAGCACTAAGTGGCAAGATAAAAGTTACATTACTTCTGTTGCGGTAGTCAATGTGAATGAGGATTAAGGAAAAGAATTACACATCTGGCAAAGGTCATGTCAACAGGCAGATGACTTCTAAGGACAGCAGTGACACAGAGTAAGCTGAGGTAACACAGAGGTAAAACAGAGGACTTGCATGACATTTACCACACACTACAGAGAATTAATCTTTTCTGTGTACACAATATTGTTCAGACTAGCACCAGGATGCTATTTCCTTGTCCTCTGCCTGCATTTCAATAGGGCGTAGATACCCCAGAGAGGGTTTGAAGGACACTAGTAAGGGAGCTGAGAAACTTTCTTCAGGGTCCTTATTGTTACTGTCTTTGTAAAGAAAAAGAACAGAATGTTTATTCTCCATGTGGAGATATTTACACCTTGGAAATGGAGCTGAAAAAGCAAGAGGAAAGAGATTTCCAACCTTGCTAAAGAAGACCTGCCTCCAATGACCAAAACTTAACAATAAGACAACTTAACTTTGGAACAAGGCAATATTGCTTTTTGTGTAGAACAGCGTGCTGAAGAGGAAAAGTGATGCTAGCTCATCACTTCCTACATCAGACACTTTTCTGAAGATAATCTGTAACCCAACTACTTTGCAAGAAGAGTTCACTTGACCAGGACAGCTGCTCACAAGTGTGTCCTGGCTTTGGCTGCAATGGAGTTTATTTTCTTTTCAGTAGCTGGTGCAGTGCTGTGTTTTGGATTTGGTGTGAGAACAACATTAATAGCACACTGATGGTTTTAGTGGTTTCTTGCTAATTTTTATACTAAGTCAAGGACTTTTCAATTTTTCAGGCCCTGCCTGGGAGAGGGCTGGAGGGGCACAAGAAATTGGGAGAGAGCACAGCCAGGACAGCTGACCCAAACCAGCCAAATGGATACTCCATACCACAGAACATCATGCTCAGCGTATCAACTGGGGGGAGCTGGCCAGGAGGGACCGATCACTGCTTGGGGACAGGCTGGGCATCAGTCAGCCGGTGGTAAGCAGTTGTATTGTGCATCACTTGGTTTGGTTTCTTTTCCCTTTTGTATTGTATTCCTCTCTCCCCCTCTCTCCTTTTAATTACAATCATTATTATTATATTTTAATTATTAAATTGTTCTTATCTCAACCCACAAGTTTTACCTTTTTCCCCCCCCTCAATCTCCTCCCCATCCCTCAGGTGGGTGGGGAGTGAGCAAGTGGTACTTAGTTGCTGACTGGGGTTAAACCACAACACAGAGAAACATCAATTATGAACTTTCACTTAAATATCCCTGAACAAAGCAAGAATGATGCATTTTTGTGAGCACAAGAACTTTCAGAAAGTACATGGGCTGAGAATTGGGCTGAATGTGATGGTGTCTTCACTTCTGTAAACCTCTCTTGCTTACCCCATCCCTTCTGGGGTCTTATGCAGAGAAGGGCAGGAAGTACAGCTCTGATAACTGCAGCACTTGGTGATGACACATCCAACATCTGAGTCTCAGCCTGCAGCCCCACGCAAACAGTTTCTACCAGTTTGCTTTAAGCCCCACAGAGGCACAGGAAGCCCATCATACAATGACTTCAGGGAAATTCAATCCACTCAAATCTGGGCCGTAATCAGTGTACACAATGCTTCAATGCTTCAGAGCTTCTGATGGCAAGAGCCAATCCCAAATTCTTTGCCCCAGCGTGTAACTAGAGATGGAGGGGGTGACTGTGCTCTGAAGAGTAACAGTGCCACAACAAGGGATGGGACACAAGGCCAGGGTCAAAAAGATATCAAAAAAGCCTGCACTCCCAGTGTTGACCCAGAGTGCTCTTAATTCAAATGACATGTCTACTTTTATTCTTCGTGGTTTTCATTCTGACCATCAGCAGCAGAACAAATGAGCCAGCAACAGAGACAGTGTAATGCTATTCCTCTGTCACAAAGGACAAAAGCCATCTAGCAACTGAGAGGCAGCAATCTGCAGAGCTTGTGTATATGCACAAAGATTTGAGCACCATATCAACGTGACTGGGGGTTTTTGCCCCAAAATGAGTAAAATTTACTTTTGATTCTATTAAAGTAGCTATGGATATTTTTCACCCTCAGAAATCTGGTGGGGTTTTTGCTTAGTTTGGATTTTGTTTAGGTCATATATATGGATCTGTTTATACATACACACACATGTATGCATATACATACTTAAAGTGCACATGAGAATACAATAGACTGTTTCTTGATTTTATTTTATTAAATATGATAGCATCTTTGTTCAGCCCGAAACCTTCAGACTTCCCTATGCTAGGGAAATAAAGAAGAAAGCCCAGTACAAGTGTTCACTTATGAGTTGCACTGGCCAAAAATTATTTCTCCTGCTCCTTTCTGTGCATAAGGCCATGCAATGAGTCTGTGTCATAAATCCTACAAAGCAATGCTCTCAGGGAAAGTAAGGAAAGCACTGGTTTTGGTGGGTCAGCAGGAAATCTCCCCATGGGATCTCATCTCCCATCCACCTCTCTCTGTTTTGCTGCAGTAGTCATTTCAGGCAAAAGGGATATAACACAAAAGAAAAGGCTCATATGCAGTTTACTTAAAAGAAAAGTTCAATGGGCAGCATCAGGCAAGCAGCCCTCCCAGGGCAGACCCACGTTACAGAGGGTCCATCACGTCCATCACTACAGTTCAACCCTGCAAAGCGCTCTGCCTCCTGATGCCAGTACCACATTTCAGTGGATGGCCTTAGAAGTCAAGAGGGTATTATACTCTAAGGCTAAGTTCTGGCTTGAAGAAGTGTATGTTTGGTCCTTTTAAAAAAGCATTTTGAGCCACACCTGTGAAGGCTGAATTTGGCAGGATCTTTTCTTTTTTAATGACAGTTATCACTGATGCTAGAATAACTATAGCTGTTTTCCAGGCAAGACTTAAAATATGGGTAAGTGATGATATGAGAAATTGCATGAAAGACAGGAAACAAGCCAAAGCAATCATCAACTGCTCAAAAACACCTTCAGAAAAAGCAGCATCGTAAACTTTATATGTATGAAAAAAAAAAAAAAAAGGCAGGCATTAAAAAGCAGAGCAAGAAGAAACTCGAGAAAAATCCATATGGGTTATATAGCCAGAGAAGCTGAAGCAACTATTAAAAGAGGCGATAGCAAAATACAAACTCAGCAGAAATCTAACTGGCACACTCACACCAGCCACAAGGCTTGTTAAGGATGAACATGGAAAGGCCTTGAAAACAGTTGGCTTAGGCAACTGCAATGGAAAAGTAAGTTGGATTTCAACTGTGTAGACAATAAGCTGATGTAACATTTGCCCTACAAATATTCCCTCAAGATAGAATTAAATGGCAAAAACCACTTGGCACAGATTTTAAGAGATGTCTTGATAACCTCCAATACAGATCACTCCAGAGCATTTCAAGGAACTATGATGCACCAAGAAAAGTAACTTTCATCAAGCCTTTACACTGAAGTACAATCATACAGGTAAAGTAAAATATTGGGTCAAGTCTGTATTTATTTTTAGATGCTGGTATCAAACTAGAATGTATTTCTCTGAATTTTAATTTGGCATTGCTATCAGAAGAAACAAAGATGCATCAAACACGACACATGACTCAGGAGCATTTTAGGAGATTTGAAATTGTCAAATCAAAAGTGGCAGCTCAACAGTATGTAGCTATAACACAGTGTCCAAGACTGCAAAAAAAGACGAGGTTAATAACTGGCTGTGTAAAACAAAAAAAGACAAGTAACTCCCAGTTCAAGCCCTATGCTGGAAAGTAACAGAACAAGATGGAAGTTGGTTCACACACCTTGACAGTAACTCAGAGACAGTGGAGGTACCCAGAAGGAAATAGCATCACAAACTGGTGAGGTGGCAGCTCCATTCATAAGCTGAAACCAATGTTTTGTTTATAAAAACTGCAACACTTCCACTCATGTAGTTTCCAGTTTTATTAATAGACAGGTGTGAAAAACTGAAGTCTACCAACAGTATAGGCAGAGGTCTGTGCATCTTCATAGAATAATAGAAACCTTTAAGCTGGAAAAGACCTTTGAGATCATCAAGCCCAACCATCAACCCAGGACTACCAAAGTCCATCACTAAACCATGTCTCAAAGCACCACATCGAGGCATTTTTTAAACACCTCCAGGGATGGTGATTCCACCTCCTCCCTGGGCAGCCTGGGCCAATGCTTGACCACCCTTTCAGTGAAGAATTTTCCCAAATATACAATCTAAACCTCCCCTAGTGCAACTTGAGGCCACTTCCTCTTGTCCTATCGCTTGCTACTTGGGAGAAGAGATCAACAACCACCTCACTACAACCTCCTTTCAAGTAGTTGTAGAGAGCGATAAGGTCTCCCCTGAGCCTCCTTTTCCCCAGGCTAAACAATCCCAATTGCCTCAGCCACTCCAAGACTGGTTCTCTAGATCCTTCACCAGCTCTGTTGCCCATCCCTTTGGACACGCTCCAGCACCTCAGTGTCCTTCTTGTCGTGAGGGGCCCAAAACTGAACACAGGGTTCAAGGTGCAGCCCCACCAGTGCCCGGTACAGGGGGACGGTCACTGCCCTGGTCCTGCTGGCCACACTGTTTCTGATACAAGCCGGGACGCTGTTGGCCTCCTTGGCCACCTGGGCACACTGCTGGCTCACGTTCAGCCGGCTGTTGACCAGCACCCCCAGGTCCTTTCCCACCAGGCAGCTTCCCAGCCACTCTGCCCCCAGCCCGCAGCGCTGCGTGGGGTTGGTGTGACCCAAGCGCAGGACCTGACACCTCACACAGGTGGCCTTGGCCCATCGATCCAGCCTGTCCAGACCCCTCTGCAGAGCCTTCCTGCCCTCCAGCAGATTGACACTCCACCCAACTTGGTGTGATCTGCAAACTTACTGAGGGTGCACTCATCCAGATAGTGGATACATCCTAAGTTATTGACATCTTTTCTGGACAACTGGGGCATGCAACAGGAATGCACCAGAATATCTCTCTTGGCAAATTTTTCAGCAGCAGCTGAAGGCATATGTTAAATGTGCCAATTGCCACAATCCTTTCAATACACAGCATTTCAGGAAAGGATTTAGTACTAGAAAAGATATGCGAAGAGCAGCGTAAGCATAGTTTGGGACAGGGGAGCCTATTTTATTTTGCCCTAAGCAACACTTGATGGTTTGGATGGAATTCAGATTCAGAATAAAATAGGTTTGCCTTCAAAACAGATCGCATAATTGGCTTTAGGTTTTAGTGTAATTTTCTTTTTAAATGGACCAAATCTTTAAGTTGCTCGTAAGTCAACTGTTTGAAAACAGCAACCAACCTACATGCCCCCAAGGAAATATATCCTTATCCCCAAACTGAGACACGTAGATTGGGCCAGCCAAGCAGCAATGAAGGAAACTGCTACAGCAGCATCTTGAATTAAACACCAACCAGCAGTCCCCAGACAGCCCTGAGAATTGCAAATCTAAAGGTGTGACTCCTGTTTCACAGATTTACTTTGCATCAGTCAAAACTACATAAAACCCAGTCCTTAATATCCATTCAAAACTATGAAGGCAGTTTAGCAGAAAGGGATAGAAGTTTAAGGCATTAAGCTTTTATGCCTGTATTTTATATCTTGCAGCAAAGCAAGGCAACAAAGTAATACTTCAACAGTTTGCTCAAATAAAGGTTTAAATCAGCAATCTGATCTACTCACCCTTTTCACTGGTATCCAGGGAAAGTTTCTTAATGTCATCAGTCAACATATCCTGCAAGTGGTCTTGTCCATGCTCTGCATCATTATCATCAAACTGAGCTTCTATAATGACATCCGGACTTTTAGCATCGCCTTTCGATGTCTCTTGAGGAATGCAAGTCCCCGACATATCCTCAGGGACATCTGATTCATGTGTGGCTTCTGTTTCTTTGTCACTACCATCTGGCTTTATTACCTGAAGGAGCAGGGGATTTAAAAAAAGAGGCAAGCCAAATCACTGGACTGGAGAAAGAAAACATTATCTTTCCTTCTTCATCTACATCCCCAAGGAGCTGACAATGAATTGTGGGTGGCTGGTGGCACACTGCAATTGCTGTGTAATTAGCCACAGATATTGCACAATCAAAAGAGGTACCTCACTAGGATAAAGACAGGAACGGCATGGCTTTTGCAATACCTCAACTGTGACAATAATATATCCAAAGCGTATCTAGAGCATAACCATACAGTTCCTGCCAAACCTCTAATAGGCTCTCCAGAAGTTGGGAGTAAGCACAGAGAGGGAGGAGGATACGCTACAATTTAATGAGTTGCTTAGACCATTGTTCACCAAGATACGCTAATCATCCTGGGAAGTCCCAAAACTCAAGCAGTTCCAGTGAATGCTGGGATCGTGTCAAAGCACATCTCTGGGAGAGCTCCCCAACACACAATTAGGAACAGACTGAGAAAGTACAGACCTGAGAACACTGTGCCCTGCGACCTGCAGAGGAACTGGACTGTAGCAGCTCAGTAAGGCACCAAGCTTTACATTTTTTTAGGCTCTGGTCTTTTTGTTAAAGGCACTCAATTATTGCTGTTACCTACACAAATCTCCTAATTCAATTATTGAGAGGAATGAACTCAATTAAAGTACAAATTACCTAACCATTAACTAACTGACAATTCAGATAAGTAACTCTGACCAGCTGTAGCTACAGCTTTGTCCTCACTTCAATATAGCAGTGGCACAGGGTGGGGAGAAACCGTATCTGTGATCAGACAAAATCATGGAGAACCCATGTCCCAGTAAAGTAGACACCAGACCTGGATGGCATCCCTCACTGCATGTGACAGAAGCAGAAATAACTCCACCTCGGTATATAATGATCAAAACTGCTGATACCATGGATACACATGCTTTTACTAGCATACTCTGTGGGACGAACAGCAAGTTGCAAGCACCTACCTGGCCCTGGAACCTAGAACTAGGTTTTAGTTTCAAAAGTGTTTCAGCTTTGCTTAAGCTGTGGTACTTCAGTAGGAGATTCATACAAGCATGGAGTAAGAAATAACCTACTAAACATTAAAATCACAAAGAAACTGGGTGACCCCACTCCAACATCCTCCCAGCAACTGAGCTCCTCTCCAGCTGGTGCTGGTGTTCACCAGGCAGGTAACTCTCTGGGGATGCTCCTCCAAGGTCCCCAGTCCTCAACATCACTAACCCAGTACATGACAGCAGCAACTCATGCCACTAGCGAGGCCAGTGAAGGGCCCTTTAAAAAATGCCATTAAAAAAACACCAGCTTTCTGGTAACATACTTCATGTGACAGATATAGTCCCTAGAAATAAGCATAAATAGCCTCAGCAGGACCTAGCTGAACATAACCATTCCAAGTATGAAAAACGCAATCCAAAAAGGTCCACAAATTATCATTTAGTAAGTGAAAAGCAAACAGATCAAATCAGACCTGTACAGGGAAGACTCAAAAGTTTACATACACAGAGCTACAGTCATGCATTCAAGCAGTACCCATTTCTTTGTAGTCTTTTCATAATACGTAACAGAAATACAATCAATTTTAAAACAGGGTTGAATTCAAGTCTTTAAAAGAAAAAAAACCCTCAGATGACATGACTTTGAACTCTTGTTACCTTTTGTGACTCTGCTTTCCATCTTTATTTTTGTTTTTTAATATGTATATCATTTGTTACCATAGCAGATTTTGACTCAAACATTAAATTGTGACAAAAAGGGAAAAAGTTTGGCAGAAGGTGGGAAAATGGCTGATTATTAAACCTGGCTACATTTGGTACATAAAATACTGACACACAATGGTCTGGGCAAGAACAGTCTATTAGATTAGAGAGCTGACAAGGCTCCACACACTAGTGACTCTGCCAGTGTGCCTATCCAAAAAGAAAACCAGTGTCAACAGTAATGTTTGGACCCTGCCATGGTCAGATGTGGATGTGTTCAGCTCTTAAATTTCAATTGCACCAGATGTGTGCAAGTGTGCAACTGCAGCAGGAATTCATTTTCTTCAACCCCTTCAGGCTTTGTCTGAGTTCCTTTCTCTCCAAGTCATCCTTTGCAGAGTGAGAGATATGTTTCAGGTACTAAATTACAAAGCTTTCTATATGTAACACAGCAAACAACTTCAACTATACCTGAATGATAGGAAGTGCTTCTCTAAAGATGCAGCACTGAAAATCTTATGCTTGAAGAGTTTATGTTGTATTAAAGAAGGTAGCATATATGGATTTCTTTTTAAATGCTATATGCTAAAATTACCATGCTTCCCTCAAACTACAAGGATACACACTGCTGACGCTAGCTAGCATGATGCTCCAGCTGTGACTACCTAAAACCCCAGTCACACATTTCCTTATGGATTTGCAAACGGATTTTTAAGTAAAGTTTTCCAGAGTCCACAAAATCATGACCTCCATGCAGCATAGAGCAGCAAAACGTCCAGATGCTGGCAAGCATGGGCAACAGGATTTGTTTTCTTTTTAAGGCCAAGACAGATCGTTTAGGCTGACCTCATACATAACACAGCAGGGAATTTCACCCAAGATTTCTTACATCACACCAAAAATTTAGGGAAGCTGTACATCACAGGACTGGAAAGCTGCATAAGACTTTACAAAATTGGGAGCTCAGTGGATACAATTACTCCATTTAAGATGATCAGAGTTGCTGGCCAACATGAGCTCATCACAGAGATTCCAAAGAGCAGGATCCTTCTGTATATTTGCAGCAGCAAATCTGACCATGACAGAATAAGCATTTCTTACATGCAGCATGTCAGAAACCAGAAACTGATGATATTGCACTCTCCTATTTCTTATTATGCTATTGAAGCTCGTACATGACATACCGCATACAGCTAGAACATATTGGTATCAGAGACGCAGAATAAATTAAATGCACAATTGGCTAAGTCTATCATATAGTCATATGTGCAGTAGAGAGCATCATTCTCTGCCAATGCAGCTGACACTGCATGGACCAAGGAGGAGGGGATTCCCGCTTGCTATGTATGCAAGAAATGTATGGCCCTACTACCATGCAAACATCCCAGGATGCACGGTTAAAGCCCCTTTAAAGGACCTTAACTTCCTGACCTGGGAAGTCAAATGTCAACCTTATGGTTGTATTATTTTCATATGTTCTTTAATAATAATAAAAAAGTGTTAATAAGCATTTTGATTAAAGTCAATTGCTTTTTGAATGTCTGATCCTTAAGATAGTGGCTGAACAAGTTTTCTTCCAACTTTAAACAAACATCTATTACTGAACAAGCATCAAGTTTCTGCCCCATAGTGATTGGTTTGTAAAGTCACAGATGACTGAACACAAGATCTTTGAATGAAAATCCCATTTCAACCATAAATATAATAAAAAACAGCTAGTGGGCAAGAACATCCTGGCATGGATACATACAATCTGGACAGCAGAGTGACTACGTCGCTGCATCCAGCCCAGTCTTGAAGTAGCCATCAAACGAATGATTGTCCTTACTCGGGAGGAATTTGTTCCAACAGAAAACTTAACTGGGAATCTGTGCATCCGCAAGTACAAGGGTTACCTCCTGAGCTGCAGGAGAAAATGCCTTCTCTGCCAGAATCAATCTTATATCTGCCCTGTTAGGTCCCAGCTTTTCACAGACCTTCAACCTAAGCCTCACATCCACCCACGGACAAAGCCCAAGCCTATTTTCTCAGATCAGGTATGGGGTCTTTGTTGCTGCCTCCTCAATGGCAACAGCTAACAACTCATATATTAGCCTATAATCTCAAACTATTGAACCAGACCAGTGATTTTCCATCATCTTTCAGCTATTAACACCCAGGCTTTTTCTAATAAATGCACCAAACCCTGAAAATGTTTAAGCCTGAAACTAAAGAGTTTTGCTTTTCTTCCTTATTCATCTCTGATCCTTACAAGCAATCCATGAACCCTCATAGGTCTGAAGATGAGACATGGATGACTGCTGGACTAGACACACTTGGACAGATGCATCTTGCACGGCTAAAAACTTCCCACATAGGGTCACTGTTTTCAACAAACGCTTCTGCAAAGATACCTCCGCTGAAAGCATGGATCATCTTCACTACAGCAGTTCTGGACACAGGTTAAATAAAAATGAAATTCTTCATCTCACTCAAATTGTTGGTAATAAAAAGAGTATTTTCATAAGGATACTGGGAAAGACTGGAGATGATAGAGCACACCGCCACTTCTCTGTTGAGTCAGTCAAAACCCAGCAAAATGCCTCATAATGAGTAATCAAACCCAAAATGTGTAACATCCAAAAGATTTTAGAAATGACAAGCCACTAGTGGTAAAACTTTTCACTGGGGCAGACAGATGATGCACAGAGGCTCCTCATGCTGCTACAGAAAGGTGCAGCAGATTCACCAGCAAGTGGAAGCTGAAGACAGATTGACAGCAGGCAGGCAGCTCACGTTAAACAGGGAGGACTAAACATGGGAACAGCTACAAGGGTAATAATGTCTTCAGCCCAAGCCTACCTTCTGAGGTTTGCAAACCAAGGTAAAATGCCTTTCTTCCAAAACACTTTGGTCAAACACAAGTTCTACTTCAGCTATATTCAAGTTATTACGCTCAATATTAGGTAGGGAGACAAAGTTTAGGTCAGTTGTTGGTCCTCTCTGCAGCTGAGCCTTAGTTAAGCAACAAGCTTGAGAAACAGAAACAGGTTGAAAGCGGTTATGTCAAAAGACAGACAGCTGAAAACAGGGGCTTTGGACCAAATTACCATCTCACTGTTAAAAAGACCGTTGCTACCACAACACTAATACAAACACCACATTTCATACCAATACTGTGAACACCTGCATCTATTAGTCTCCCAGCTTTTGCCATATTAAACAGGCTTCACTTAAAAGCCGATTCTCTAATGTTCACTCATGAGGGAATAGGAATGGAGCCTGGCTAACATGAGGATGCTGTCACAGCTCATACATACATGCTAGAGCCAAGCTACCATAAATATTGCAAGGAAGAGCTTTGCTTTTCTGAAAAGAGCAACCAAACAAAGGCTGGCTCACTCTAGCCCCTTCTTGGATAAGAAAAGGGTGGCACTTCCAATAAGAGAAAAAACACCTGTCCAGTCACCCTTCCTTCTCTTTATAATCCCACCTACACCAAACAGCTCTGGCAAAGACAACAACTCAGCTCTGGCAAAGACAACAAGGGTGACCAGTCTCAGCAGGAGCAGTTATGGCATTACTTTTAAAATAACAATAAGGTTAGATAGGGTATTTTTGTTGTGGTTTGGAGTTGGATTTTTTTTTTAATGGTAATAATCTTTTAATTCTAAATCTCTGAAACACTTGCTAACAGCCCACAGGATAGCTAATTTATATCAAACAGCACATTACAGTTTACGTTCCAGGCATCACATTGGATGCAATAATCATACAAACGTTCAAACTAGAATCTCTCCCTCTTGATTAGGAAAAGACTACTTGCTCCTCCCCAGTGGGCTCTGCTGTTCCCAGATGTCACACACAGTTTTGTCAAAGCAGTCAATACAAAGCCACCTTGCTTGCAGATTCAAAGGGGAAAACTATCCAAGTACACAAAGGTTCCTTGGAAAGAGCAATTTTTCAGAGCTCTGACTTACTCCCACTGCAGTAGGTGAGAGGTGTGAGAGAAACAAATGATATCTAATGCATGTATTTGAAAACAAAATATAGAGACAGATCTGCAATATGCCCATCAAACCCACTGAGTCCCCAAAGCCACCTACCCTGCCCTCACCAGCATCCTGCATCCTGCCTGCTCAGACTAACCTGCAAAGTGAGCTTTTACTGCAGAGTTAATTCAAGTAATCTGACTGAACATCCAGGTTTAGTCCAGTCTGAGAAGACACAGCAGAGCGCCCTACATCCAGGCTTGTCAGGCAGCTGCACAAGTAACAGAATTAATTGCAGGAAAAAAATCCGTATCTCCAAACAGCCACCTTTTCTCGCTACTTCATCCTGCTTCCACCAATAAACCTTATTCCTGAACCGTTCACTCATCTTCTCTCTGTGCTTCAGGCTGTACCTAAACATCACAGGTTACAGCGTGTCCCCTCCAAGACCAGCTCAAGCCCTTCTCCTACCACTTTGCACAAATAACCAGAACAACAAGTGGAAAAGCAGTAACAAGGAAAATTCTCAAGACTGACCTTTTTGAATCCTAAAGCCAAAACAAGAACTGCTACCTCGCCATGTATCTCCACACTCCCTATCTGGTCTCTGACCTATCATTTGCCTCTAAAAGCTCACGTTGCCCTGGCACGCATCCCACACCTACAGTCTGCTTCCAAACATGTTTTTCAGCACTTCATTACAACCAAGCACGACACTTGGTTGCCTCTGCCCCCTTCTCTCCTCTAGTCCTGCCTTCACCCCCGTCCTGCTACCTCTCTGTGGTCTCCTCAGACCCATCTCTCCCAAGTCTGGCTCTTGCACCGCCGCCTGTAGGATGCACGGTCCTAGGAGCAGGACCATGTTCCCTCAGGTTCATTGCATCCAGCTCTCCTAACAGGATAAATTAAACAGCTCCATCTGTATGCTCCTGCCTTTTTTTGTACCTTCTTACGAACTGCTGAGAAGCAGGAAAACAAAAAGCTGTCAGAAGCAGCTGCTCCCTGCTCAGCAAAGCCATGGCACCGGTGGCATGGATCACGCCACTCCAAAACTCTAAAGAGGAGCCACTCCGCAGCCTGCAGAGGAAACATCTGAGCTCACAGTGGACCCCTTGCCCCAAGCTGCTTTGGAAACAGAGCTGGTAAAGGCTCATAATAGGCCCTGGCAGGCCTGTACAACCTTTCCCAAGGATTACTTGGGAATACCTCTGACAGGTATCGCTCTGGGCTTGGGGGGATTCACACATCAGAGCTGTTCTGTGATATTTAGACATGGTGAGGGTAACTGTGTCAAGGAGACATGGGGAAGGACAGTGTCCCTGAACCCACTTGCAGGGAACACAGTACTATCTCCCCTGTAGACGGGCCAACCTGGTAAGGACTCCCACCAGCATTACAAAGAGCTGTGTATTATTATAGCCCTATCAACAAACTTGTTCCACACTTTCCACTTCTGCTGCCATCCCCCAGAACCTGATTTGGTGCTAAAAAAACAGCCTCTGTTTTCAGAATACCTACTGCTGTTGCACTGACCTTCCCACACACATTCCCCAGAACACAGGAGTTCCTGGAGCAGAAGCAATACAGCAAACGTGTCCCGGCCATGGCTTCCCAACCGCATGCTATTCTTTTATGCAGCTATATGTTATCGCACTTAAAGCAGTGACGAATGCCTAGCCATAGCCCATCATCTGACGGCAAATCTCTCTAGTGAGAGAAGTCTGACCCCAGGGAGGTGCAAAATATCTAGTTCGGCTTCCAGTATTTAACAGCACCCAGGAATCAACTTTCTCCTACACACTCACCAAATCCGATGAGGCACACACATTTCCTCCATCTCCTACAAGCAAACTCTTTTCATAAAAGAGGCCCCTAAAACTGGCAGCCTCCCTGCTGGACCCCAGTGAAATGTTCCTTGTACCTTGGGTCTTTGTATTGCCTGCTCCTCACAAGACCTCCCACTTTGGTGCATCTCATGAGCTGTGCGTTGCACTCCAGGCCACAGCAAACTGGAAACAAGAGTGTAATGCACAGGGCCCAGCTATGAGGTTGCCAGAACATATTGGTTTGAAACATCACAGAAAATATTCGGCTCCATATTTTCAACAGTAGCCAGGAAGAAAATGCATGGAACAATTTTAAGAACTGTTTTTCAAAAGTCATTTAAATCAAATTATGCCACATGCACACTGGCAACAAAACCCTCTCTACTAACTGGAACTGGGTTTCTTTTCTTTGTGTGTGTGTTCTTTTCTTTTTGGTTTAACTTTAAAAAAAAAAAAAAAAAAAAAAAAAAAAAACCAAAAAACCTGTCTCCCAGCCATCTTCTTCTGGTAATGTGGACAGGCACTGTAACACTACAGGAATGGGTGCCAGGACAAAACCTACGATGCACAGTCCCTAGAATAAATCACTCAAGAGGGGTGGATTAGAGGATGAGAGCAACATAAGGCTACATCTTCAAAAGGTATGATTCTCTGAAATCATTGTGCATTTTCAGCAAACTACTGCAGAAGGATAACCGGTTTGTATCTGATGTAAAGCAGCAGATAGGCTTTTGGATGATTTGCAACTTCAAGACAATACCATGAAATCAATATATATTTTTAAAGATGTAATTATTACACAGTGCTTGCATGTAATCAGAAAAGAATCTACTTGTGCTGAGTGTGTATCATTTGAAAGCTGCAATGCCAAGCATATCCACACTGCTGGCTTGCACAAACCCAAAATATTATCCATTACTGCTTCTTTTTTTTTTTCTTAAACAATACAAGTATGTATGAAAAACATATTTCCTGGAAACAATGATACTCTTTGGAGACTTATTCAACATTTCATAAACCAAACAAGCCTGCACCCGCACGTGCCCGTAAGAGGAAAGCAGGTTGACAATGCAAACTAATCAAAATGTACTGGAAGGGCTATCCAAGATATTTGCATACCTATACCTCCCAAGGCTATATAGGTTTGAAGCCTTGTTCAGAACTGTGTGAAAAGTATTTCCCATATGTCTAAGAAAATCTCTTACTGGTGATCAGCACTTGTAACTCTAAATTTAAGGCAGGAAACAAACAAATCAACTGAGAGTTAACACACTGGGGCTCACACCTTAAGCCCCTCACTTCCTTTTTTGTTCCTTTTGATCAGGCTCCAAGTGCCATCTCCCAGGGGTCTCAGCCCTGTGCATGTTTTGACATACTTTCAAAGCCCAGAATGGTACACCTGGGACAAAGCACACACTGTTCAGGAAGTGCACAGGGCCAAGAAAAGCAATAGAAATTTCCACAGTTAACTTGCATTACTGGTTGCCAGTAAGCCTCTTATTATGAAAACCCATAATTGGAAACTGTCATATTACAGAACAATTTATGGAAGTTTTCAGAGTATATATGCCCCAGTGGGAACTTCCTTTGACTGGTGTGTTCCATCAGCCCAGGTCTGCTTATTTATTCACACAGTGTGAGAAGAGCATCAGGAACCTCAACAAGTCATTGCTGAAGCACCACTGACTCCCACTCTAGGAGTGCTTCAGATGGTTCTTAGCTCCCTAAGTCTTACCAGTCATCCATCTTCATGGCTGCATTCAGTCAACAGATGGGCTGCCCTATCTTTATGTCATTTTATTTTCTGCAGGAACATTCTTGCACTTACATTGTGATCAACTGTTCCTCTGAGGACACGGAAAGAAAAATGCAGCTGCTCTGGGCTGAGTGCATCCCACTACGTCTGCCTCAATCCCATCAAAGGAGCTCAACAAAATCAGATCCTGCTCCTACAGTCTTTACTCTGTCACACCAGGGAAACTGGCATGGACATTAATTCCTAAATCAGATTTCAATTATATCAAAATATGGCTCCAACCAAGAAAACAGCCTCCCCCAATGCCAGCACGATACTATTAAAGTAAACCACCCAAAAATAGCCAGTGCTTCCTTTGCAGACAGCCATGTTTTAGTGTGAAGATAAAGGGATTTCATAACAGGTGCTGGAGGTGCATCCCAGGAAATTTGGAGACTTTAAGCAACAGAAGACTGGAAGCCCACTAACACTACATTTTCCATACAGGAGCCAGCAGGTACCATCTGCCAGAGCAGCATCTCCCTACGAGCAGCTCCATCCTCTAGGAAATGGGTTGAGACATCAACTGACCATCAGGTTAACTGTATTTTGGCATGCTGCGCTGCTGCCAGTTCCAGTCCTACACACCAAGACCACTGTGAATTCAGTAGCTTGCCCATCGCCCTGGGACAGGCCCTGAAAAGCCTCTGTGCTCCAGGGAAGCTGTGGCAGAATAGCGACAGCCACAGCTAAAGAGGACCACCCACAGACAAAAGGAATTTGAGGAGATAATCCCTGCAAGCATGGTAGTGGAGGAAAAGAAAATCAGATGATTCACTGGGAATAAAAGATAACAGCTTCCTCTACTGTTGACAGCTTTCTGTGTCCCTTAAAGGCATTTCTGAAGAGAAGACAAACTGTGAGCCAAACTTACTCCATCAGACTAGTTATCAGCAAATTCTGACCCTGGACAAAATCTCACTACAACATACAGCACAAAGTGCCTGTGGAGGAGAAGAGGGAGATGACAGCAGCACATTTTGCTCAAAGGTTCCTGCAAATAAAAAAGGTTCTGGCTGGGTTATCAAACTGGGAACATTCCCAACCTGTGACCTAAACCTGTTACATATCCATTTATTTGGGCTTCCTGACTTAGAGACTCAAATGCACAGAGAAGTCCTTGAATGCCTAGTTAGAAAGTGCAGGTGCCTTCATATTAAACCACTGTTGCAGCCAGGAAATCCCAGACTTCCATATCAATCTCATACTCTCAGCAGGTTCTTTATGAAGTGCATAAGGGAAGTAATCCTGTTCAAGGAAAATAATCCTGCTCTCAAGCGCCCAAGACTTTTGGTAAATCATTCAAACCATCTCAACTAGTTTGCACTACGACGCTGTGCTAGGCAGATTTGCATATTCTGTCCTGAAGATATTACAGCTGAATTTTACACGGCTAGAAAGGCAGAGTCCAAGTGTGAAAACAAGGCTGAAAATAGCAAAGCAGCTGCATGGATATGCGGTAGAACCGCAAACAAATACCTGAACAGTTTTCATAAATTAAGTATCTCTAATTACTCTGCTTCATGGGTATCAAAGCAAGGGCATGCCAAAGAAGAACAGCTGGGGAGGCAGGTGTCCCAGGAGAAAGTGAGGGAGGTATGTCTTTGCTCAGAAAATGGGGATGCTGTTTGGTTGTTTAGACTCAGATGTGAGGACTAATGCTTCCAAATATTTGACCTACATTCAAAGCATTACTTTGAGGCTTATCAGAAACACAAACACACCAGTTAGCCCTCTATGAACAGAGGGAGGCCTTCTCTCTTCTTCCCACCCAGGAACTAACACTTAACCACACAGACCATGTTCAGGGTTTCACAGCCACAGGTATGACTTTCACAGCAGGTACTTGCATAACAGAAGGGCAGCATCAGTTTATTTACAGCTGCTCGTTGAAATTAGGACAAGAGAGAAACAAATGTCCCACTGTTTCAAAAACTAAGCACCTTTTTTTTTTTTTTGGTCATTGGGGGATTCTTACTTCTACACAAAGCTAACAGGCTTATCACTGATCACAGCAATTATTGGATTCCTATTTAAAGATCACCTGAGACATCATTCAGTTGTATCACACCTGGGAAAGTCATTAGAACAGCAAAACAGAAACAAACTCATGAATGACTCCACAATTACAACCACAGCATAGCTACCTCTTCATAAGTTTCAGGCACTTATTAATAAGAATTTTTGACAATTTTGTTATCCATGCCTATCCAAAATTATTTCATACATTGGGCAAAAGATTTTAAACCAAAATTTCATTTAGAACCAAATTATCTGATTCTGAAATGTTCAGGTAATTGTCTATTACAGTAACATAAACCTAAAGTTTTTATTAAAACTTCTTCACTGAACTCACCTCTGTTCACAAAAGTGTTCTCCGTAACTACCTTTCCGCTATGACTTTTTGCTGTTACATAGCTTCATTTATACACATACAGCAGCAGCAGCACTAAAGAACTAATCTCCTTCTGTGCTGGAAGGCAAGGAAATGCCCATTGAATGTACAGGTTCTACACACAGCCATCTCTGACAAAATGCATCCTTCCCAGTGTTACTTATTTTCTAGTTGTGCTCAGCTGCCCCAGTCAGAACCAGGGACACATCATACTGGGTGCTGCACATTGTTATGCTCAACAGAACTCTTAGGAAGTTTTTACTGAAGAGGAAAACACATTAACAGAAGGGAAGAGATGAGAACAAGGTTATACACATATTGCCTTTGAAAGGAGCCCAGCTTAACGGAAGTTAAACCACACTAGGGGCCCAAGCTGTACTAAGGATGCTTCTTGAAACGGGTGAGTGATGCTCAGCATTTTGCTGAGGACTTAATACTGCTGCAGTGTTTTCTCTTTCTCATGAAAACAATTAGTATCAAAGGTTTCCTCTTGAGACGGTGCAGGGAAAGAACTGCTGGCATTTGCGTCATATGGTCTGCTCACATACTTTATGACAAATCTATTACAAAGCCAGCACCTCAAGCGAAATGTCTATAGCTCAGTTTGCTTGTATTTCCCTTTAGCAACACAGTATGCTTCATTAAACTTTGAAGAACTGTTTATTAAAGAGTAAAATGCTATCAGCATCCTCCACCAGGCTTCTCAGCTTATTTTCATGACGTCAATATTCAGGTTTATTTAACCAATGAAAATTACATTCATTAAAGATGATCCTCAGATCATCCCCTGCAGCACTGAAAGACGCAGTGAATAGGAATGGCATACTTGTTTTACCTATTCCATAATTTAAAGGTGGTATCCCATCTTCGCAACCAGCAATTTGAAGAGCCTCTCTGCCGACCACTGGGAAAGACTGCACTGCAAACTTGGCTGCTTATTGATGCCAGATACCCTCTGGTCTGTTTTTCCTGCCTGGCAATGAATGCTGTTCTACCAAAAGCTTTCCAAAGAATGAATCAAAAGTTAACTCAATCGTTAAAACTCAATTTAAAATGTAATGCAGGGCAAGGGACTAATACTGAGGGGTTTTCTCTTCTGCTACTTCTTACAAGATGAGTAACACTAACAAGAGATTACAGTGTATACTTGTCTGTAACCTCAGCTTACAAAGCAGTTCAGGTTTTCATTCCCTCCCTCAAAATTCATTAAAAGCCTTATTTGAGCTGAGATTTTGTATACAATTTTTTCTGCCAAGAACAAATTTTTACAATAGAGTTTTAAGCTCCTGTAAAAAATCCAGAAATTTATAATGGAAATACTGACAGAGCCCATAATCACAAGTACAGAAACATTACTGTGATAAGTAGTTCATCCCATCCAAAAATAAAATAAAAGTTGGTGTCTCAACCCAATTCCACATTCATTCTGTAACAATGGCCAGCTATGAGATCAGTAAAAACAGGTGCAAACCAAAAATACTGGGGATTTAAACACTGATGATGGCAGCATAAAGCCATCACCTTTGGTCATTAAACTCTGATTGTGCAACATTTTTCTTTAGAAAGTCTTGCATTACTTTATAACTCATTTCTCCTGGGCAAACTCTTCTCCTAGTGGTCACCACAGGCTAACCTGGCAAATCTTTGATTCGTGCTTCCAAATTCTAATAGCTTAGCCATTCCCAGAAATTATTAATATACTATTTATATTCAGTTTGTCACTTTTATTCTTGGTTCAGTCTGATAAAGCCCACCACTATATATGTGCATCTCAGTACATGAAAGCCAGCTATTCCCTGCTGAGAGACTAAAGCTCTGCCCTACAACTTCCCATGAGTTCTTGCCTCTGCCTCCGGATAAACGTTTCTGTTCCAGTATGAAATGGATGGCTGCACACTGTAACAAACTGGAATCACTCAGGCTACGCAAAAAGCAGTGATGAGCTACCTGCAACACTGCTGGAAGAGTTATACCTCAACAGAAAGAATCAGTGTCTGCCTGTAGCAATATATCTTATATATTCCAAACACGCTTCCAATTCTCTTAAATATGCAGTAAACACCATAATGCAAAGTAGAAATACAAGAAAAATTATGTGTTTGGTTGTGTTAAAGAGTTACAAAGCCATGGTGCTAATGAGCCCCGCGGGGAAGCATCACATCGTCAAGCATTAACTCCATTCAACACTCTTGCAAACTGAATCTGAGAACAGCAAAATTCAGAAGCACAGCTCAAAAACATGTGACTGAACTAGCCTTGACACCTGCTTATGTCATTAATAAAATATTTCATCTCTGAAGAACACTGGGTCTCCGAAAGTGCCTTAACAGGTGCTGAAATGTGTTAGTCATCCTACAAGAACTCTCGCTTCAACACTAGAAATTACAGAACAAGGAAATCACATCAAACCTTTACAAGGTGGCCAGCTCAGACACTGAGTCTGGACTGTGCTACCTCCAAACATTCATTACTAAAATTACAGACTGCTACTCCTTTTTACCAGAAAGGAAGGGAGTATCTCTCCCTTGCAGTACATTGTATACAATTATTGGACTCTGAGACAGGCAGCTTCACTGAGCTTTCAATACACTCATTAAACAAGCCCAATAAATTTAAAGCTGCTTCATACAGATCTGCTGAACTCAAAGCAATCTTCACTTGTTCAATCTTCCCCTCTGGGTAAAAGCAAGTATGGGATGACATTTAACAATTTTCCCTACTTGGAAGAAGTTATTTCAAGAATAACTACAAAGGTAAATTGTAATACAGTAAATGTGTTAATGATAAATTGGTTAAGCAAGTTGACAGAAGAAAAGAGGCAAATTTGCACACAGTAAAAAGGCAGGCTATTCCAGAAAATTGAGAAGAAAGTAAATTTGTGTTCATTACAATTATTTATGTATCTTTTCATCAAGCTGTTTCCATAACAACTTTCTGTCATGTAACTGAAGAGGTCTTGAGAAGTATATTCTTGAAACTCCACAAGAGACAGGACAATCTCAGCTCCACTTCATGACAGGAAAGTTTGGAAAGCAGCCTCTGAAACAGCACCACCACTCTGCAACTCACCAACTGAGTTATGTTGTCTTGTAAAAAAAAACGAAAAAGTTAGCCCCTTCACATACACACACTTTTAAGATAACAGGGTTTCTTCACAGCATCAAGTTAGGCACTGAAGTACTTTGTTATGATAGTTTTATCACACTTAATCCAAATGCTCTGGATTATTAATCAACTCTTCTGACAGGTCTCCAATAATGAAACACACCATTGCAGTTACAATGACTCACCATTCATCCTAAGCTGATAAAATAGAAGACAGGCAAGTTCTCAGACCCTACCCAGGCAGCCCACAGCTTGAGGAAACCCTTTCCATTTGCTTTCTCACCAGAAAAACAGGTATTTGTTGGCCTTGACATCCACCGGTTGATGACAGCTACCACATCAAAAACTATTAGTACACAAAACATCTACATTGTCCCAAGAGCTACTGAGGACATGGAAAACCAAGTTAACTCCCTCTCAAGTTAAAACATTTTGTTTTCTTTTCCTTTTTGCTTAATACCTCTCTAAATTCTCTGCCTTGCTTTGAAATGTCTGTTCACCCTTAAAGCTGCTGTTTTACCATGTACCATGCTACAACTATGCCATAACACCATTATGAGAAGCAGCAAGCACTTCACCCCGCAGTTTGTTCTTGTGCTGCTGAGGATCCAAATTCAAATCCCACTTCTTCATTTGGGACCATAAAGTCACCTCTTCCACCTCCATAGTTTGACTATGCTGGGCGCTGGCACCAGGGGATGGAGGACACAGAGAGGAAGTAAACGAAGGAGATAACATGAAGGGTAGAGGTCAGCTATGTGAAGTGCTGAAGCACGCACACACTCCCCCACACCTCAGCCTACCTGTTCTTGCCCACAAACTACTGAATAAAGTACTTTATAACCCTAGACCCCAGTTATATATGCAGCACTGGGGGAAGTCGAATGATACCAGGAGGTTGCACAGGAGGCACCAGGAATAATTGCAGTTCTTGCTTAAGCAGTTATAATAAGCTGGGGAATACTTGCTCCAAACCCTGCGACACCCCCCTGCACACAGGCACTGCTCAGTGGCATCAGCAGCTCCAGGGGCACTCTGCTGGGGCAGCACCCCTCAGAAACCCTGGCCCCCCTTCACTGCCCTTTTCTGAAGTTAAAGCTTTTGCTGCATGTTGCAGATGATTAAATGGCTTTTACAGTCCCTGATCCAAAACAAATTAAAAGGGATACAAGTCCAAAAACATCCGGTGATAAGCATTTGTTCTGAGTGAAACAATTAAACGGAAGGATTTGTCTCGTTAAACATACAAAAGGTTATCGATAACCTACCAGTTCACATCATGTCTTCCAGCACTAGGGAGGGACCGGTTCCCACTCTGTAACAACACACCTGTGCTGCCAGCCATGAGCAGACACGGCCACTCACCGCCACCAAAGGCATCCTTCCTCCAAGGAGCATACTCAAACCAACTGAGAAAGGCTTCTGAAGAACAACGGCTATCTGCAATGCAAACTTGACTTCAAACCAAGTACATGATCAGACCTGCTTTCCTTGTAAAATCTTAATGGGGCTCCACCATAATAAAACCAAGCAAGTTATTAAATTCTTAATTAACAATTTTCTTTCTAATTTGACCACGTTGTAAAGTTGTTTTAAAACCTCCCAGAAGTTGTTTCACTGCATTATGCACAGTCCTACAAGTACAATTACTAGCCAAGCTCTACAACATGAATGGTTTTCATGATTTCTTAACAGAATATTGCTTTCTTTCCCCAGCACAGTCCATACACCCCTGGTTTATCAAAACCTTAGTCTAGGCTAGTTAAAAACAAAACCAGTACTTAAAAAGCTGGATGAAAACGAGTTTTGCTTCTCACACCATTAAACTGCATGCCTCTTATTTTATCCTCTCATTGTGACTTTATAAGCTGCTCCCACCAAATTCCACTTCAAATGACACTGAAGAAAACTATGAATAGGTAATTGAAAGATGCAACTTAAACCTTTAACAGCTGCAAAACTGCTAACAATATAAAACAATGAGCCAGAATCAGCAAGCTCTAAAAAGTACTGAGATCTGATCTAAAAGAATAACAGAAAGTTGCTATGGTGCTCTGCAATTAGGGGTCAAGGTAAATTAATACACAAATTTGTCTCACTATACAAGCTATACTCACTCATATGAATATTTCACAGCAAGTCATACAAAATATATGGATATTGCAACTGAGGCACAGTGAAACAAGCATGCTATAGCCCCCAAATACAAGTAGTCGTCTGTCTTATTTTTGTTTAATGATAAACACAGAATTCTAGTAGTATGTTACTCCAGTGTATGAGCTCAAAACCTTGCAAAGCTACAGTTCAAGTAACTACACATTACTTGGGAACTTAAATTGCTCTTGTTCCTTTCAAACAGTCAAAAATTGTCACACAAATACCAATGTACTCTTGACCTCCACAGGGAGTGGCTCATTCCTGTCTAACGTGCCAGCAGCGGCTTGAGGTGAAGTTTCTCCATTGCTGGCCTAACACACTCATCTGTCATATCAAAACCGTCACATGCACTTATACGATTTACAAGATTCTAAAGATATTCACTTCTAATGAATATTAGCTTTTCCAAAGCAACACCCAAATGTTTAAACACATCCTGAAGACTCTGGGTGTTTCCTGGGTTTTTTCCCTCCCTTTGTAGCTAAGTGGAAGCAAACGTGTCTAGTTTTCATCCTGGAGTCATCAGCTGCAAAGCTTCAGCCTAAGAGAAAATTCTTCAGGTAAGTCCTTCCACATGCTGTTGTACCATGAAATGAAACCATTTCAACACACAGCATTTTACTTTAATTTGAGAAGAACCACTGAAAAGACTTCCCAAATTTTGTTCATAAAACGTCAACTTCAAAAGAAACCGCTAAAGTGAGTTTTCTGCCCATAACAAGTTTTATCGTAGACCTGTGCTCAATGCTCTAAGCTTGTAACACTGGAAGGTTGACTAACCTCGACTTTAAATACATTTACACAAGCATAAATATCCTCTAACATGTAATGTATTAAAGGCATGATTTAAACCTTCTACAGTGAAAATTCTTAAAAAAATCATCTGTCATCACTTTCATTTATCAAAGACACATGAACTGGGATTCTCTATTCTCAGCTCATTTATTCTGTGTTTACTTCTGCGCTGTGACAATATCAGGAAGACTATGTTGGAAACATCTGACTGGTTCAGGGTAGAATTTTTTTCACAACCATGTATCAAAGATGAGGGGAAACAATATTTTTACTGTGAAGAAAAGGTTGTGTATATCTGGTAAAGAAATAAAGCAAGCTTTCCTTGGTATATCTTGGGAAAGAACACAGGTTTTGTTGAGCCCACGTTATTTTTCATTTCAGAGCCAAGAGGATGCAACACAGTCAGGAAGGTATTTATTCCAATGCTGTTCTCCCTAACTCTGAAAAATAAAGACTTGAAAAATTATAACAGGTAGCATCAACTAATAAAACAGCACCTGTGGCAAATTTAAAATTCAATGTTGATGTTTCATCACTTTTTTTATGTTATAATCCTATAATGTACAGTACCTCCAGCCACAGACTCAGCTGGAAAAACACTTTACGCTAAAAATGGTCAATGCAATTTAAACAAAGAGCATTTCCTTGGTTTTCTTGCTAGCCAGGGCACAGAAACCATGCTATACACCTCCTTACATCTGCAAAGGGCAAACCATTTTCTTTAATAGACACAAGGGCATAGAGCTACTTCCAAGAGGCAAGTATTTGCTCTCACCCTGGTCCCTCACCTCGCCCAAGTGTCATGGATCAGCCTATGCAACCAGCTACTTTTATCTGAGAAGCTAAGGCCAAGGCAAGGTCCAAGGCATGGCATTTGGGCCACGAGGAGGGGTAGGAGGGAGCACACCCAGCCTGCTGAGCAGCAGAGGTGTTGAGGCAAATCTGTGAAGACAAAAGGATCCGGATGTGAAATATCCCAAGAAAGTATTTGACAAATACTTAACGCTTTCTAAAGTAATCGATCCTTAGCTGGTGAAACCACAGTGTTTAATCAGAGAGGGTGATATGCCGGTGTTGGGAGCTCTGTTGCCTAATACCACTAAAATCCCTGCACAAAGAGTTATGTATATTTTGTTGTCTATCATTTTGTACAACGCCCTTCCCTCAGGCACTGGTCCTCAGAACGCATTATACATTGTTAGAGGAGATTAGTTTAACTGCAGATTATTTTTTTTATTTTTTTCTTTCTTTCACAAAGCACTTAGAGATCAGTGCTTGGGAACGGAAGCTCTGAAGCACAGTCTAACAGTTTATTTACGATCATAGCAACTAATTGCTCAAAGACAAGCCTCAAGCCCCAGGACCACCCCCATGTCACCGAAGTTTGCTGCAATGATGTGCCACTCATCCCCCAGAAACCAGGGCTGTTAACTGGCTTAAGTGGCTTTGCTGGCGCAAGAGGGTGGACAGCTGAGTAACTGACCACTGAATAATGCTGACTCCTTCAGTGACAAAAAGACAATGGCCAAAAAAAAATAATAATAATTTTGACATGTAGTAGTGGTTTTGTTAGCAAAATGTCTGCCCAAGGTTTCGGTCAGCTCATAGGAAATTACTGTATAGATGGAGACACTGCCCTGACAAGGGCAGAACTTCCCCTCCCAGTCTTTCCTTTACTTGACAGTGACAGCTGCCACCACACCTAGTCCTTGGGCTCCGTTATATCTTAGCCACTGATAGGAGTCACCCCATGGGAAAGTAGGATGGTGGGACTAAAATGATGTCAGGTACCATGAAGAATATTTTCCTTTTTTGCTTTACAAACTTTTGAACCTTACAGGAGGGGAGCCATCCGCTTTATGCTTTTTTTTTTTTTTTTTATGCCTTTCTTTTTTTTCCCCCTGCAAACGAATTTTAACAATGCATATCCTGCCAGGAAACGTTACCATGCATTAGTGATAAAGCGTTACATAAAAAGGTAAATTAAGTTTCCAAGACGCGAATCTGAGCTGATAAACATATTACATCCACAGTTCAACAACTGTGCAGAGAAGAAAAAAGAATGAACAGTTAGAGAAAGCTTCAGGAATATGAGGGGGAAAAACAGGAAGAGCAGATAAAGTAATGCCATGCTGTCAAAACACTGCTCGGTCTATGCATAAAGCATAGCTACCAAACTAAATCAGATTAAACTAATGGTCACACATTAACCTTGGATATGTCTACATGGTACAGTACAGACCAAACAATTGAGCTCAAGTACCCGATGGCTTGCCGACACAGCACTCTCCCATGGCATTAGACCCCTGCTCAGCTAGATAAATAGCCAGATGAGCCATTTATTCTCCCCTGGGGTGGCAGTGGTGATGACACTGTGCAGCTCTTCAGCACAGAAGGCAGCAACAGTGCTCCTGGCCAGGTGCAGTCACCAGAAAGGGCCACTGGTGTGTTCCCTCTAATACGGAGATACTGAAAGAAATTAGCAGGGAGGCCATACGCTGCCGCTCTAACACCAGCAAGCCAACTATACACTTAAAGGACAACTGCGGGAGAATGGCTGAATGGAAAGGCATTCACAAAGCTCCAAGCTTTGCCAAGAGCATGAGCCTAAAGGTCACGGGACAGGATTTGGGTTAGAAAGAGACTGTGCTGGGCAGCGAGCTGTTCCCAAGGCAATCGGGCTGTGCAGGGTATGGGTCCTGCAGCAGCATCAGACACAGCTGGGCTCTACCAAGATTGGTTGTGGATGGGATCCCTTGGAGAGGATGCTTATCGCTGCACAAGCTCTCATCCTTGCGCTGAAAGGAGAAGAGCTGCAAGTCCAAACCTAAGCCAGACCATCACAGCAGCTGTACTGACTACAAGGGGCTACAGCTGCAGACCTGATCTGCACAGAAAATAACAAACATTCAGGCAATCTGACACACAAAGGGGTGATAAAACCCTGGATGAAATTCACTTTACTGGGGGGGACAGGGGGGCAGAAATCAAGTAGGGCATAGAGATGAGTTACCTGGCTACTGCACTTAAGTACTGCACCAGGACCCAGCTGCCTCCCCATGCCCAACAGTCATCAGGCGAAGAAAGAGAAGCTGCTGAGATGACCTTCCCACTTCACACAGCTCCTCTGACTTCCCCCTGACAGCACCAACCCGGCAAACACGATGCCAAGAGGGATTTAAAGAGACCACAGGAAAAGACATGCCAATTTCTGTAGAGCTTAGACAAAACTAGCCAATGTTAATTCCAGCAAACAAGCAAAAAGCACCGAGAACAAGAACAGAAGGATGTCCTGGAAGCTAACTAATTAGCAGAAGCATTACAGTGAGGACTTCCAAGCACCAACAAGAACTAAGCAGGTTATACACCTTTATGCAGGATCTTTTTCAGACAGAATAGAGAACAATGTCTGGGGAATTCTTTGCCAGTCGCTTTTTGCAACCAAAATACACAAGTGCTAATTAAATCATGCCAAGTCTTCATTTTCACACTTCCAAAACTGCTCAATGAAAAGTATGTGTTTTGGCACTGCTCTCTGTTTTAAAGTAATTTAGACAAAGCTAAAACCAAAGAAATGCTTCAACCCCAGGAGGTGATATAGCTGAAGATGGATGAATCGTTAGCATACTGGAAACCTAAAAAAACTTGTAAGAGACACAGACAGACCTACTTTCATGGAACAGTTATTGCCTGACATGACAGAACACAGAAAACAAAAATAAACCAATAGAAACAGTGAGAAAGCAAGGAAATACCCTTTTGGCAGAGTTGATGGATCAGCCCTCTGTCCTGCAGTATTCTCCTAGAACAGTTACCAATCCTTTTTAAAAAGCCTCCAGGTAGTTAAAGCAGGGACAAAAACTGGAAAGTGCAGACAGAATCTGGGACCTTCAAAAACCCACACCAGTTGCCTTATCAGTAAGCACATGCTGAGAAATAATGTCAAGTACACAACTACTGAAGCAATGAAGTATTTGTGGGAAAAGATAATCAGGAGGAATTTTAATTTATCTTTCAGTGTTCTGAGTGGCACCTCTTAAATAAGAAACCTGACTGAAAAACCATCACTTGCAATTCTTCAAGATGTTGCAGAAAGAGATGCTGCCACAGTTACAGGTTCCAGGGCATTGATTTTGTGTGATCATCGGGTGAAGGATAATATCAAGTAGCAAGCAAGACTCCCTATGTCAGCAGTGCTAAGAAAACTGCTATTGATGCATATAAGTCACTGGCCACCCTCCACTGCGCGACTGCACCAAGAACAGATTCCAGACACTCCTAGCTCTTGTGATGTGCCTAGCAGTTGGGATGTTGGCTTCAGAAGTTTGAGAAGGAAATCCCCTGATAGCAAATAATGTTACAATGACAGGTGGGAGTGGGAGGACAGGAAATCTCCTCAACATTTTGCCTTATCTGGAAGAAAACACAAGAACAGTGTTTAGGAGAAGGTGCAACCATCCTGGCCCTTTGAAGCTAGCGGCATGCTGATTCAAAACCAAACTATTAGACTTCAGGTGCCTTTATCTTAGCTAGTTACAAATTATCTTGTGCCAACAACAAATTCAAGGCATCTCATCCCTGATGACAAATATCTTCCTTATCTCCAAGAACCACCTGGTTATAAATGGGGTCCCACCTCCTGCTCCAAAGAACCTGTTGTAGAAAAAACCCTGTCACTCCTCCAGCTGCTGCAATTCTTCATTTACATAAATCACCTCTATTTTAGACTCCTTTTCCCTCTGATTTATGGCTTTAAGAAAAATAAACATGAGTTAAGGAAATACAAGAGTTAATGAGCCAGCCTTAGTAGCTTTGACCACATGTAAATACTGCAGCCAATTGTTTTTTCTCAGCCAGCTTATGACAAGAACAAACATGCAAATAGACATGTAGCATTTTTCTTCAGAACTTAGGATACAATCCAAATCCACCTCACCTAGGGACTTTAAAGATTAACAGCTTTTCAGTGTCATAGAAGCTCTTCCTTTCTCCAGTTATCAGGCTAAATTAGGGCTACAATCTCCTTAAACAAACAGAGCTTAACGTTCACTGCACAATTTTTAGGCCAGATGGAACTTTTATCATCAGCACACTTCATTTAAACTTATTCCTGATTATGTGGATCTGAAATAAACCCAGACTATTGAAAAACTGGACAGTCTTTCAAGAAAGCGTTTGTAAAAAGTTAAGTGAGTTTAATGTGCGTGACATTCCAAAAACCAATCCCATCACAACAACAGGTATCCTGACTCTCTCTTTTAAGGTGTGGGCTCCAAATACTCATGTGATATCACCAAATAAGTCTCCAAACTGGCAAAAACCAAACAGTTCTAAGAAATACTAATTCCACAGGAACGAAGAACTAAGAAAAATCCAAAATGATAGTGGTTATATAAGAGATTGGATTAAGAATAATCTACTGTGATGTCTGCATATTTACAGAAGACGTGGAAGAATAAAATAATCACTTGAAGAAAAGTTAGTTGTTAAAGGAAACAATTTGCTGTACTAGATTATGTTCATGTGACCAAGGGAAAAAAAATGCGCAGGAACAGAGATCAGGTATTAAATGTTGGCTTGACTCCTATTCTAAAGTAAGATCAGATGCCCCCGCGAGCGCTTCCTTCCATTCAAGACAAAGCTCTTCTAGCAACACACACTGAAATTTAGCGGTATCTCACACAGCCTGAAGTCACCCCCATCACAAGGGGCTTATCTGCCATTATTCCACTGTGGATATAACAACTGACCGTGTGCGAGATGAATGATTATTTAATGCTTGACTGTTCACATAAGGGTAACATTTTTATCTTACTCTGCATCTATGCAGCCAAACCACATCTGCAATTTAATTCTGTCCTGGTAGGACATGATGCAAGCAGTCAATAAAAAGAAGTTTGCCTTCCTACGTAACTAAACAATTTGCCTTTTAATATCACTCTTACCAAGCACAGAAGGAGGAACAATAAAGAGGACATCAGATTGTTCAAAAAGCCTGTACTTTTCTTGAGATTTTATTATTCAGGATCCTGGTTTTAGCTTTCCCATCAGAGAGACAGAGGCAGGTACTGACAGGAAAAGTCCTTCTCAGGATGGTAAGGTTGTTTGCAACATCCAAAAGAGCTGGTATTTCTGCCTCCTTATTTTACACATCTGGGGGAGGCAAGGGCTGAACACAGCTCTGGGTCACAGCAATCTCACACAACCCAGATCATTATAGTAATTTTATTGTTATATACCATAAAAAGCATGCCAGGTCTTGCTATTAAAAGTCACTGTATTAAGAGGTCAGTTGAGTCACTTCAAGTGATACTTGATTAACAAAATGTGAAAGCAACGTCTGCAAGAAGAGCAAATGTAATGCCACACATGTCTTGGTGAGCAACACTTCCTATCTTCTCAGCTTTTTTGCTATCAATGTACTGCACTGCTATCCCACACCCAGTCGGTCTGGAGCTAAACAAAGTCTGGAAAGAGTCATGCCAGCTCACAGCAAAGGTTCATCAGGTCCAGCAGTGTGGAACAGCATGTGGCCATCCAGAGAACAGCATAATCGGAGAGTAAGGAAGTAATGAAGCTTCTCCAGATTCCATCAATTTATAGTTTGGGGATTTGCCAAGATGGGGAGGAGTACGCATGCACACATATGCGACCATCAACTTACAGCCCTCACTGTAAAGCCTACAACAAAATGAATTAAAAAAAAACACCTACCCCTCTTCCCTACAACATCCATCAACCTTTCAGATTTGCTATGGCTCTGCTTTTCTGGACATCTTTCTAGCTGGCTTCTCAGGCTTCCTAGTCTACTCCTGAATATCATGAATTACACTTCAACGTTTTTAGCAAGCCAGAACACTTATTTCAATAATGACTTCTCCAGAACTTTTTTTGTTATGAATGTAATGTTTCCAAACAACATTCTTGATTGTTAGACTCCAACAGTATTGCTGTGATAACCCTCTAAGAACCCCATCTCCTCCTGAGTTACTGTTATCCTTACGTTAGCTGGGAGATTTTGAGAAGAAACTGACTCTCAGAAGAATTTGGTTGAAATGAATCACTACTCATGAGGGCAAATCCAAAGCTAGCATCGCCTCCGGACAACTAATGGTTCATAGGTTTTCACCAACAGTTGGAGGCAGTGACTTGCCAGCATACATAACTGTGTTCAAACTATACATGGTGATATTTGTGATATCTGCTTGAATCAAATGTTCCTTTTTTTGCATATGTTCATAATTATGCCAACACCAGTCACAGCTGGGAAAAGTGAACTGTAGTTTATGTCTTCTGTACAGAAAGCATTTAAATATTTATCACTGATGTATGGCTCTGGAAGAGGCAGCTCTAAGATCTCCTGCTGCACTGCATTGTACCTGACACCTCAGTGTTGAACAGAACACGTGCTTTCACGAGCTATAAAGAATTACTGTTGCTATCACTTTCAGACACTTCATGACTAAAATGCTGGACCCATCACCCGATTATCCAGCAAAACACACTGTACGTAACTGAACAGGTCTACATCCTTGGCCTTGGAGACTTTCTGATAAGATCAAAATAACTGAAAATAGTGCATAGGAGCACTTTAAACTGAGGAGGAAATGATTCATGAAACAACAACAACAAAAGATATCACAAGAAACTGGCAGGTTAATCAGTCATTATTTTATGTACATGTACAGTATATGTTATTATTATTGCTTTCATATTCCACTGCTGCAAGTAGATGCAGAACTGGAGATCTCTCCTATATACTGTAGCAAACAATAGGGGGTTGGACCCCAAAATTCCTTTCAGGCAGTTTTGAGCAGCAAAAAGTCCTCATCTGGGTACTATTTTCAGAATAAGACTCTAAAATTTCAGCCATAGCATGCAATGCATGAGACAGTTGTCATGAAAAACATTCCATGTTATAAAGTACTACTCTACTCTAAAAGCACCAGAGATTGGGCCAGGAATCCAAGCCCCAAGTGATATCAAATAACTTATTATGCTATTTCTTTCCACCAAAGAAATTACATCTTGCAAGAAAAACCAAAACAGATATCTGAAATCAAACAAATTCTGTCTAGCAATTAAGCAGATGGTAAAAGAGCAAAAAGAGGCTGTGAGGAAAGATCGGTTAGGTTTATCCTTTATACTGATACGCTGCTTCACTCCTTGATGAGCCTGAGAAATATTGCTGTAATCACTGTATCAACATTTTTTTGCCTTCCAGTAATTATGCCACTGTATAAATGAAGCTCCTGAAATTGATGTAAGCACAACTCCATAAAATAGAATAAGAACTCATGGGTGGAAGTTAAAGTAGTAAAAATCAGTCAAGAAATAAAAAAGAAAAATGGTGCTTTATCAGAATAATTGACAAGGACTGAGGTAAATTCTCTGTCGCTGGCTCTTTTATCATGACATTCTTCCAGCAGATAAAGGCACAGATTCAGGGAAGCCCTACAGCTTGAAGTAAGAAGGGGACAATTTAGCTAACTGCAACGATACTCTGACCTCATTTACTAAGAGTAGGTTAAGTACCTGGAAAAACAGTCTAAGTCAAATACCTTACTTCACAAAAGCTAAATATTTGAAAGTTACCATAGCACCTCAATATTCCCAAGATGTAATACAAGAGGACAGGAGAGGAACTTCTGAAATACAGCCTCCAAATGCGGTCACCACAACGCAGGCTGCTCGACCCTAACTGGAAGCTGAAAGCCACCTTCCTGAGGAGCGCAAGATAACAAATTTCAGGGACACAATGTCTTTCCCTCAAGCCAGTGGTGCCACACTGAAGTTACTGGCTCTTGATCAGAACTAATAGTAAGCACAGAAACATGAACTGACAAATCAATCATTGCTGAACAGCAAGCAGCTCTCCCAGAGGATATACAAACAAACAGAGCTTTCAGACCAGACAGAATAAGCACAGGGAAGAACCACAGTAGCTCATCCAAGCATTTGATACGCGCGCTGGGAAGGACATGATGGTGAGAAATTCAAGCCTGATAAATTTCCCACCACTAAGCCAGGAAGTAGAGGGCTGAAAGAAAAAAAAAATTGCTGTCCTTCTCAAGAAGGTATTACATAAAGTATAACCACACATCTAGAGTATTTCACCGTCCCCTTACAGTTCACGATGGCATTTATACCTGTATGTAAGGTTATCGCCATTACAGGTTCAGCAGAAGACAGTATATCCCTGGAGAAACTGCTCTCCAGCCAGTGTTTTTCTCCCACAGGCACCTGACCCACCTTATCTTGTGCAAGGCAATGGTTTACCAGCAAAAAACTCCGCTCAGTTCTCAGTGGAGCACAGACTAATGGGTTGGTAACAGTGAACCATAAAAAGGATCAGCATGCACTTCTCAATCCTAATATGTACGGAGCCTGTAAAGTCTCCTCTGAGAGCATCAGTTATACCACACATCTGATTTACGTTTTTCAAGGAAATAATTGAAGTTGTTCAGCTTGTTCCAAAAGGCCCAACGGGAAGGAGAAAACCCTCAAGACACCTATGTGGCAGCTTTGCAGCAGCATGAGACTAAACAAATGGAAAAACCTAAAATAGATTGCAACAGTTTATCATTAATCAGTATGAATTACTTGGCAGAAGGTACCATCTTTCAGTGCAGCTTAGTGGCACCTTTCCCACAGAACTAATACAAACACAAGTGCATGCTAAGAGATTCAGGGAGCAGGGGAAAAGGGATGTCATCGCTGACTGAGTTGCTGATCGCAAGAAACAAAAAATAGGACTACACAGGGTAGCACCTGTGTGGCTGAAAAACATGACTGGCATGTTCCAGCTATTTAATTTGGCAAGGTTAAACTCACCACGGAAGAATCATAATCATACTACAAAACACTGAAGTCTTCTGAATTGCCTCCTTGCAGTCAGACACCACTTCACCAGTTCTATTTATTCCAGCATTTACCCCAGACAGGGAGAATATTCTGAACCCTTCCTCCTGATTTCATAAAAGAACATTGCTGTTGAAAATAAATATAAGGGGGGGAGGGGGGGGGCATTTTATCTTTGTTTAGAGCCAGATGTAAACTGAAAACTGCAGACAAAGCTTCTAGCTTAGGCAACCTCTATCAAGCCTACAAAGAAGCCTTTGTGCTGGCAGGTCCTGGCAAAGGATTTAAGCACCCAAACTATTAGATTTTTCTAACTATATGAAATGGTCTGATAGAAAAGATAGTTTATGTACATGGATTCAATGATCCAAACATATAGTAATCATCACAGCTTTAGTGAACTTTGATTTGAACTGTTTAATAGCTATCACAAATTTTACTTTGACCCTCAAGATTGATTTTTCAGAGGTTACATAGATAGCAGCAGACCTCTTTCCTATATTTGTGTATGGATAAACTGGTAGTATCTTAGATCCCATTTACAATTCCCTTTTGCATAAGGTAGTTTTGTATTTACATGTGTCAATACTTACATCATTTACTCATTTTGTGCATACTTAAAAGGATAAGACAAGTTCTAATATGTTTCAAACCATCATTTCCATTGCTATTAGATTTAAACAGAGAAGGTAGAAGGTTCAACAAATGACCAGCCTGAAGACCTTGCATTTGCAAGCCTGAAAACATGTAACTCCAAACAAAGACAAGCAGAGAAGGTAGCTAGAATGAGTAAAAAGCACCAAGCCAAAGTAGTTTAGACCACTCCCCACCCTGCTGGAATCACCCTCACTATTACTTCTGTCCAAAAGATAATACAATAGTCTTTACATTCTCAAGAAGACTTCAAAAACCACGTTTGGAAAACAATTTGCAGCAGTTCTGTCATGCTTACATGTGTAAACCATGTTAAAATTGCTAACTGTAGCTTAAATATCCCAGCAACTAGAGAAAAGTAGTAAGAACTTTCCTTGCACAGCAGTGTTAAAAGATAAACCCGCAAACAAGATAAAATTATCCAGATGTTTGAAAGGACTTTGAGTTTGATCAGTGAAAGAAAAAACCCAGAGAGCATGATCTTAGTGAAATTCTCAGACTTTAAATTGAAAAATGGATTGTCCCACACTTGCATTGCTCCAATCATTTCACACATTCTTCACTCATGTAAAGAAGGGTATTACCACAAAATCTGGAGCTGTGACAAGATAAGCTTTCCATGGACTGAGAACCCACAAATCAGAGAGAGTTAATCATTACTAAAGCTTTGTGAACAGCACTTGTCAAATACACAAGCAACTGTAAACACCTACACAGAGCTATCGAATGCCACAGCATGAAGACAGCTAAATAACAGATATCAAAAGTCACCTCTGACAACCATGCTTTGAACCAGCCTTGTCATCTGACTTCTCCATACAGTGATGAAGGCCATTTCATGTAAAAAGTGAGGTTTCAACACTTTAGGTATCACTTCTTCCAAACGTTGTAATGGATAAAGTGGTTTAATCTACAGCAGCATTAACTACAACTTGGTTAATCTGATTTGTAGGAAATTCTCTATTCTCTGTCTCAGGCCCTATGTTTAGTGAAGAAAATAGTAACAAGCTAAAACAGTAATAAGCTCTTTCTATCAAATCACAGAAAAACATACTGAACTGACCTTCCATTGCTCTTTGGGAAGCAGTTTCACTACTACAATGTCTCCATTCAGGGCTCTGTTGCGAGCAACCACTCCATCAATAAAGATATCGCGGGTCCCATCCTAGTCAAAGAGAAAGAAAAATAAATCACAGTTGTTAAGAGGTTTAAAACAATCGTCAAAAAAGACACACACCCTGGTGAGACAAACACCCTGCAGTTGGGCACAGAAATCAAATGGATTCACCAGATGTCCTTCAACACGCAGTATCTTTCAGCAAATAAGCTCCTTTGCAGTATGTGCTAGCACAGTAGTTCCACACTATTTATTTCAGAGCCAAGCCCTCAAGATGTATTGTCTGCAAGCTCTACTCAGCTCCTCTGCAGTTAGTCTTGGGAATGGGTAGAGTCTTCTGCAGTCACAGTTCTTCACACATCAAGTTCCCAAACTCAAGCACTCAAACCAATTGTTCAAGACGCATTACAGTCTGCGCAAAGTGCCCCGTGCAGAGCTGCCTGCTGCTCTCCTGGTGAGATGGGTAAGAAGGGACATGGAGCTCCACTATCAGCACGTCAGTCTGTGAAGGTGGCCTGGAGAGTGACTGGAGATGTAGTCTCTTTGTTTTTTAAATTTAGAGTTGACACCATATATTCTGCATTTGGCAGAACTAGTTTTAGAAGAGATTCCAAAAAAGAACTACAGACTACAATTGCACAACAGAGGATCTTTTACTAACAGACATGTTACAACATCTTCTCTCAATACTCTAGGTTAACATCCTTGCACAAGAGCCTCTACTAATTGCACACACTATGATTACCAACCCCAGACATGTCTGGCATTTGGCTAATCTAGATTTAGTTTGGAAGATCTTCTGCATTTGGTGAACAAAGATGAAGTTCCCTGAAGATGCCAACACAAAGGTTTTAGTTTTTAAAGAATTGCCAGTTTTGTCTTTTTTTAGCTAATTATTAACAGTGCTCTTGCTGCTTTCATTTGTTTCCCCATAATTCAGTATATGAAAAATTCCATGTGTCTGTTTACAGTACCATGAACGTGTCAAAAAATGTGAGCGTTTAGTATCAATATGAGCAGTCTATATATTTTTCCTGGAGAGCTATCTTTGCACAGTTTTGAGGTACAAAAAGAAGACAAGTTTCTTTAGATTAGTACCCCATTGTCTTTCCATGAAAAAACCCAGCCTCACAAGAATTAAAATCTTAAATCACAACTTCAGTCACTTCTCAGATACACACCCGAGTCTCATATGCTTGAGTAAATCCAATCAGAACTACCAGTGTGTTCAGTCTCCAAGAAAAAGTCTTTTATAACCTGAAAACACGAAGCCGTAATATCACATAAATATCTTACTCTGCTTAGATACCAAAACAATAGAACGGCAGAACCCCGTCATGATGTGAAACTAAGGCCGTCCTCCAAGAAACCAAATTACTCTTAGAAAGAAAAGCAGCAGCAGCTCAACAGCTGTGTGAAAGCTGCCTCCCATGACAAGATGCAGAAAAATTGCAAAGCCTCTTGGACCTACATAATTCAAATTGGAAACTGTTCTTTTCAAAAAGCCAGATTTTTTACACATGGTCTTATTCCTCATTTCTCTCCACCCTCTCCCTTCTGCCCCAACTCTTTACCTAAATCCACCACATACATAAAAAGAAAAGTTCAAAGTCACTTTTTAAGGAAAATGCCTGTTTGTTTCTTTTACTATTTTTTTTTGTCTGTATTGTGTAGCTGCTCTGCTCTGCAAGACACAGGCTGGCTTTCACAATAATTTGTCCTATACTTCTTTTCCTCTTCTCCTGTGCCCGAGAAAATGCAAGGCAGACCCTCTCCCCCAGCCCCTGTAAAGGTGCCCTATGTGTCACACACACCTAGTTAAAGCTGCATCTCCATACTCTGCAAGCCTTTTCTTGAATTACAGCCAGTCATTCTCATCCCAGACAACATACCCATATATATACACACATTTATATATGTGTATGCACACCTATTTTACAGCAGCTAATTTCAAAGCCTGCAATAAAGCTGTAATTAAGAAATTGCCATTAGTTTTGGGGTTTGCCTCCAAAAACAAACGTTTCTGTATCTCAAGCTCCACACTCATGATTGTTGGGCAAACTTACACACTTCCAAGGACACCTGCATATCCCACTTTTTCCTTCAGCATCCCTTACTCTGCACAACCCGCACTCCAGAATACTAATGCAATTAAAACGACATCAAATCACAACAGAACACAATCACTTGCAAAGTCTCATCTGCCCCCAGGGTACTGTATTGGCCACAGTGACTTCAAGAATTCTGCAGCCCCCATATCAGGGAGCACAGCTGGGGCTTTTAGTGCTCCGTGACCTACCAGTTATCACTGGCAGTGCTCTCTATCCCACTCTGACAAGAGGGAGATCTGCAGTGATTTCATCTGCTCTGGAAGTGTCTTCCACAAAGCACAGCACAGCCACAGTCCCTCCATCACTCACACTCAGCAGTATCATTCTTCACATGGACAATGCTGTCATTTCAAACCACACTACTGCATGCAGGGAAGACACAAGATGCAAGGCAGAGATTTAAATGCTCATTCTCTGGGTAGCCTTCAAAAGAAAGGCCCTGAGCCCTCCTCTCAACTGTTGATGCAATGAGACAAGCAGACAGAGCATGTCTGCAGCAAGAAACAGCCTGGGACTTCTGGTGTTAGAAGGTGAACAGCTGTTGCATTTGAACTCCATGAAGCCATAGCCAAGTCAGAGCTGAAGGGAAAGGGGTACAGTGCCCTAGTCACCAGCAGGAGAGAAGGGGTGATTTTTCACAGCTGCAGCTTTTGCAGCATCTGGCAATGATGAGAAGCCCTGCAGAACACGAGGGCTGCAAACCCTACATTATGGCAATTAATGTTGTATGAAGAGTAAGCTTTCTAAAGCATTTGTCTTACAGTGAGGACTGTCCACACCAGCCAGAGTCATCTTCATGCAGGTGTTGATTCTGCTTGTTATCAGGGGACAAGGCTGGTTGTGGTATTCAGCTCCACAAGGGGCAGAAAAGTAGAGATAGCTGAAATAACCACCTCAGCTAACCCTCCTTAATGTATGTATTCCTGAACTCAGAACAGCGAGCAATCAACGGCACAAGGCAGCTGGATACTGGGGGTGGCTAGGGCTAAAACTTCACATCCAATTAAACTCATGTGAGTCGCCAGATTTCTCATTTAACCTTGCTCTTTGTAATTTCAGAGACAATGTTTAACAGCTTACACTTACCACACCTACAAGGACACCTGTAAAGGAAGGATCACGGTTCCTTTCACTTACACACTTTCACAGTGCTGCTCTACTGATGTACTGGAGAGCTGCTCTGTATGTACATTTTCCTCTAGCTAACCTTAATCTACTTTGTGCAATGCCGACCTTCCTCCACCCCTGTAACGCCAGCCTTCTCTGTCAAAGTGGGCTCCAAAACATCATCCCAAATCGACAACATGAACCAACAACAACTTGAATTTCAAGGCTTTCAGTCCAAGCTCCAAAACAATAGCACTGCCAGTAGTAGGGACAACAAAGTCAGTGTTTCACTGTCTCAGGGCAGGCTCTGCCTTCTCTCCCCCACACCAAGAAAACATTTCAATACAAAAATCCCTCTCATTGATGGTAACATTTTGACCAAGTCAGTTCCAGATAAAAAGCCTTGGCTGTGCCAGCTGTGAGGTCACCTTCCCTACTGGAAGTCCCTGAATTTGCAAGAGCCCTTCTTTTCTCTCAAAATAAGGAACGAAGAGAGAAGAGGCACAAGCCAGTCCCATCTGACAGAAGCACATCCCAACCAAGATACGGTTCGCACAAAAGCGGGCACATGAAAAGGAATCACGCATATTATTTCTGGAATTACTTTTCAAATTAGCTCATGCAGCAGATCGAAAATGGAGAGCATATTTGTTTAGGGAAGATTAACTTAAATCAGTGGAAAATCTATAAAACCTCTGCAGCCATAAACCAAGGGTTTCCAGTTACGCTCTCTGGTGGTCCTCAAACCTGACTTCAGCTGGCTTCTGTGGGACCCAACAGTATCCCCAATTTCAGCACAAGAAAGAAGTTCTTTGAGGGATGAAAAAACAGGATTTGTTTGGGAATATTTAATTTAAAAGAAAATCTAGATCATGTTCATTTATTCCAACTCATTCACCTCTGAGTGACCTTTCACGCACAGCATAACTCCTATCTTAATGCACCTTTACTTATGAACTTTAAAGCATTATAAAATTACACTTACTGGAGATGGAATGAAGGCTTCATGGTACTTCTTAGGATTTATTCTCAAGGGTCCCTTAAAAAAAAAAAAAAAAGGAGAAAGATTATGCCTGAATCTTACATCAGTTAAATTAGAGAGCTGTGGGTAATATATCTACTGTGAAACATGAGAGATACATCTAAATTTCCATTATACATTTCAAGTCTTGACAACTTAGCATCCGAGCAATTTCAAGGCAAAAGGCAGTTTCATGATAGGCTTAAGCTGATCTACTGCAGTCTGTCATCAAAGAGATGTTGAATCATTAATTGTTGCTGCTACTGGGTGAACCGAGGATCCAAGCCCTCCTGTTCCCTTCACACATTTTCTGCTGAGCATCCACCACCCTCATTAACAAACAGACAATAGAAACAATTTGCTTTGCTCTGTTTTGGAAAAGTAGAATATTGGGTTTGCTTATTTTGGAGGAGGGGAGGAAAGAGGAAAAGCTGGCGTGCTGAGCTTGCATGGCAGCAGGTATCAGCCTTACAAGGTTCTGGCTGCTTAGGCTGTTCCTGCAAACAGGCAGTAGCAGTAACTCTGTGATAAAGAATATTTCCAAAGAAGAATCAAAAGGATTTTCCAAAAACAAACATTTAAAGTCTACAGGATCAAATCTGTTTAAATGTGTTTAAAGTCACATTACCTTAAAAACATTTGAAACTCTTATGGTCTATCTGTTTCTGCTTTGTTATCTGCCAACTCAAAGCTCAGGTCACCTGCAACAACACCCCATCACCCCTCCAAAGTAAACCAGTTTGCTGCTTGCGCTCAAGTCCATACAAGAGAAAGGGAGAGCCAACGAAGGACTTACAGGCTATGCAACAGTGCCGTTCCCAGCCCAGGAAGGTCCTGGGAATTGTGATGCAAGTGACTGCAGTTACAACTGACAGCATTAGATTGTTATGGACATACAAACAGGTATCTGCCATCAGACAGGCTTCTGCTTTGGGCTGAAACTTTAAAACTTTCTCCACTTGTGTATTTGAAATAAAGTTGGCCAATTTGTTATATGAACAGTTTCCATCTGTTTGCACTTCTGTGTTAAGCAATCATAGGAACCTCTCACAGGAATTGCTTCCTTAAAAATTTACTGCGGCATATAATTTTTTTATGTATTCTGGGAAACACTCAGACGATAGGAAAATAAAGCTGATTACATGTGAAAGTTTTGCTGCCTTGAAGAAGAATTTGCAGATTTATGAAGGTTTTCCATTGTTTTTATTTGCTTAGGTTTGGAAGTACCAGCACCATATATTCTATATTCTTCAGGCATTATTGGAATACTTTGCTGCAATGTCTTATTTTGTGCCTTATGTAACTAGTATTAATGAGCACACCAACCACATGGCAAGCACGACCCAGGACAAGGGCATGAAAACAAAGACAACCCACTGGGAGCAACCCTGGGGATACTGTATGCTTAGGCAAAGTAAGAGCTAAATCGTTGTCATCAGCCTTTATTAGCACTGGTACCCACTGATGGAAAACTCTCAATGGTCTTTTTTCTCCTCTTATTTCCCAGAGTCAGCCATCAAAAACAATACACTGTTAGTAAAGGAAGCTGTTACAAAGAGAAAGGAAAAAAATGAAAAGGGATGGTTGCTCTGCTTGACAAGTCGTCAAACAATTCCCATACCAGCATCTACCCACCAGCTCAAAGCAGGTGATGGGATATCCTGTGTTACTCTGCAGAATCCCCTTGAATAGTTTGGGACAGCTGTCAATCAGCCAGGTGCAAACATCAGGTTTTGTGTCCATGGCCCAGAAGGCGTCAGAGCAGCTATGTGCACATGGATGCCCAGCTCCAGCAAACACACAGAGGAGCAAAGTGTTACCACGCTTACCGTGCAACAGGTTTCTCTCCATTTTATATGCACTACCAAATTATGATCAGCATTAGAATTCTTACATCAAGTAGCATTAAAATATTTCAGCTCTTTCCTTTAAGCAAGGAACTCCCAAAATTTATCTTAGAAAGCAGATGGGCCCTATTATCTGTGCCTATGAAAATCCTATTTACGATGTTGTACATTTCACGCTGTGATATCATATCTGGAACCAGTCACTCTCTCCATCTGCAACGAACAACTGTTCTCATATGTGCATTAGGGGGTGAGGATCTGGCTGCAGAGTCTCATGATGTCACACTAATGTTGTATTGTTTTACAACAGCCTGCAAGTAATAGCTGCTATATTTATCAGTGTTTTTATGTCAGTAGGGCCTTTGTTTTGAAAGGTAAGAGAAAGGTTTGCAGGAAAGTTTCTAAAACACTTTCTGATGATTCAAGCCAGTTTCACATACATTTGCCAAAAAAGTTCCTAACCTCACTGAGCTCCCCCAGCAAGGTCCAAAAGGGTCATAATTGCTCAAGTTGTTCTGCTAGAACCAGTGCAGGCAGTACTCAGAATAAACTTCAAGCACCTCAAGTCAAGCAGTTCATAGCAGTTACCGTAACACATATGCCTAGATTCATTTGCATGTACAAAACACAAAAAAAGGCCAGGGTTCAAGTACCTGCTTGCTACCAAGGCCACCTTTGAAAAAACCACCCATGCCAATCAGGGAAACCCCAGCCTTCACACCCACAAAAGAACAGCTTTCCAAGGAAAAGCACCCTCTTAACTGCAAAGCAGGCTCTGCACCTCTGTGCCCTGCACACTCTCCTCACTCCACCTGACCCCAGAAGCCCTGCAGGGAGGGTCTGGGAGACGCTGGAGGCGTGGAGGAGACACGAGTTTCTGGCTGGTGCTTCACAGGATGATTATGGTCCTTTGGGTCAATGTTCCTTAATACATAACCTGACTTCATCTGTGTGTATAGCCAACACCATCCGCTTACATAACTACACAGAAGTTATTCAATCTTGTTTGCCTTCAGACCAGACTATATGATCCCAACCAACCTGATTCACTTGGTGTTTGCTCATTGCAGACAGTTTTACAGGCACAGAATTGGGAAGTCTATGCACTCTTAAATGCCTGAGCTCAGATCCCCTTTCTTTTGGAAGGATGCTTCTGCACATGTCACATGATTAAATGAATCCAGAAATCCCACAGGGCACACTTCTCCATGCTACTTATCAAAAACTGAGTTATGTCAGATAAAGTACCAGAAGCCATTAAGACTAATATTGACAGACATCAGCACCCATAAAGATAACACTTTGTTCTTCCTGATCTAGGACTGCTTAATCTTCATGGCACTTGTGTTTTATCTGAGTGAACTCCACGTCTGCCAGTAGTTTCCAGTAGTTTCCGTGGGCTGGGTTTTCAGGCACATTTAGTTGCGTAGCTGCATTGCCAGGGTCCAGCAACATCCTCAGAGTTCACAGCAGGGTCTTTTCTCTTTAGCAACTCACTCTCAAGTTCTCACACAAATCTATGCAGATCCAGCCCTTCCAAGACACTCCAGGGGATGGCCTGTGCTCAGAGAGTCATGCTTCTGTCTGGCTAGCTCTCAAAGTTTGCTCACAACCATCAGATTCAGAACAATAGGTTTGCTTCGCCTCTTCCACAGGCTCTTGTGGAGCATTTTTGCAGGTTACCATGCCAGACCAATGCCCTGCTTTTGGGGATTAACACAACAGGTATTTGTTCACTGTGTCTCTTGCCAGTGTACAGAACAGCGCCGAGGATTTGTCCATTCACTAAAGTTGCTTTCAGGATCTCACCAATCCTGGTTAAGACTGCAACGATGAACGGTCTTGATGAGATCATAATGACGAGTGAGCTGAAGATAAGAGATATTGAGCTGGGATGCCCATGATAAGGCACTCAGCCCTCAGTGACTAAATCCACCTTCCACAGCCTCAACTGTTTTCCCGAGATGTGGAACTGGATGAAAGGTAAACAGATACAGCCTACAAAAGCACATATGACTCCTCCAGTTACGCAGCACATGACCTGGAGTAGACATTACACATTTACAAGAACTAAGGATTCTTTTGCCAGTAAGCATGTAATCACAGGTCCTCTGGGACTCGGCATTTCAATGGGATTCTCAGGTAGTAGTCATAGGCTGATGTGCCTCATCTGCAGCTGCGCTCGACCTCATACACACGTGCTGCACTTAACACTATCAGGCTGTGTGACCAAAACCACTCCTGAAGGTAAGGCAGAAGCTTTAGTTACTGTCATATGCCACTACAGCCCCGGGGAAAGTCACAGCTTGAGGCTCCCATTTCTTCCCTCACCATTTCCTTCCCATCGTGGATGTCTGTGACAGTCTTCAAAAAGACACTGGCCTAAAGTCTGGGTAGCCCAGGAGACCGCTCTGATCATCAGCGGGGATATGCCCCCCACATAGTCATTTTTCTGAAAGAGCTTATCAGATTGGTCTTCAGGATGAAATCAGGCAATCTTGTGTGTGGAATCCTCATAACACCTCCAGAATTTATGGGATTATATTATCACATAAGAATTACTACACAATTGTAACAAGAAATCATACAAAAAGTGAGGCTGCCATTTGCAAGTTCAATGTATTGATGAAAGTAAGTATCACAACCTCACCAGCATAACAACACTAATTAAATGGCAATGCAACAGTGCGTGTTTGGGTAAACGATGCCTCAGCATCATTTGTCATGCCCCCACTGACTCCCACCTGCCTTTTTCCCCCAGCCAGTCTGATCTCACTGGGACAACCAGGTGTGTCCTGAAGAACATTACACCATGTTGAGGACTGTACTACAACAGTGGTTCTAGGATGCTATTCTCTCCTCCTGCTCCTCAGTGAACCTCAGCCCTGCCTGCCCTTATGCAAAACTCCTTCTGAGATCCAGCTACCCACACAATTAGCAGGTCCACCCCCACATTTTTCTAGATACTCAGAGAACTGCTACCTAACTATGGCTGCAGTTTTGCTGCTCCAAATGGAAGTCCAGTCTTTGATCTTTAGAATCTGTAAAACGAGAACATGCTTATTGCTAGCTATTCAAGGCAAACAACCACACATACACATGCAAATTATTTTCTGTATCTCAATGGGCTCTTCAGCTCCATCTGCTACCTGTGCCTTACTTCAGTAAACCATACACTGTCATCCGTGGCTGGTTCAGCCCTATAACCTCAGGGGAGTGCGAAGACAATGACGCAAGCAAATCAAGGGTGCAGTACCACTGCCTGCCCATTTGATATTAATTTAACCAGCTGCATTGTATTTTATAACAAGTTATTGCAATGCCTCGGTAGGGCAGTGAGACTCCAGGGACCACAGCACCACCTGTACCATCACTGTCCCTTATTTTTGTGGGAGGGAGACCTCTGGGAAGAGTTGATAGATTGCAAAAAGAAGAGTAGGTCAGGAAGTGGAGGCATCTGCACCTCATTGCTGAGGACTAATGAGCATTTCTGTGAGGAATTTCAGCAAGAAGTATCTTGCTAAGGACATTCATTTTTACTTACACCGACAAAGACAGAGGCTGCCAAGCACCTGCTGTGTTTTAAGCATCATTTGTAAAAGTAAGTGTCCCCACAATAATGACTATCATGGCTAGCAGACCATCCAACCAGAACTCTGCAATTCATCATGAGTGTGGATCAGGAATTTTACAGAACATGCAATCAAATCAAAAACCATACTTCAGCTGAATGTAAAAGATTGCATTCCACTTCTAGAACCTTCTGAGAAAAGGAAAAAATTTTCATCTAGCATCTACAAGTGGCACATCAGTTTCCTGTCATGCAACCAACTGATACTGATTTCCAACAACTGCCAACAGACTTATCACAAGAGCATGGATGTTGTATGGTCCAGGCACCTGAATTAGCTCTCCCCTTTTCAGTCCTGCTGAAACATCTTCTTTTGACATGTAGGCTTCAAATATACTCTTCTTCCTCCCTCGAGTGGGTTTATTTAGATTCTTTCTATCACCTGATGTTGGGAAAGCAGCACAGGATCCTCCTGAAAAAAAAAAAATTTATAAGTGTTATCTTGCCCACCAAACATGTCTGTGTACCTTAACAGCAGCTGTACAGAGGCTTTGAATTCAATGCTGAACTTCTGAGACAGTTTGCTTAGAAATCCTGGCACCCGACTTCAGAGCACCAAAAAGCCTGGAATAATCATATTTTACAAATAATTGACAGTCTTTTACAGCTCATTTTAGAGTTAAAAGCATTCATCCCAGCCCATCCTTTAATAGTGCTGAGCACATGCTTCAAGGCCGCTTATTCCTGAAGCATGTACGCGCTCTGCTTTAATACCTCTGGGAGTTCCCAGTTGTCTAGGATTTATTCTGTTGTCTGAATTGTCCATTGTTTCTGTCTGCGATTCAGAGAGTTGCCTCTTCCTATCGAAGTTCTGAGGAGTTCTTGCAGATTCAGAGTTGTTTCTGGTCCTTGCAAACCCTCTCTTTTCTGCACCTGAAATCAAATACAGGTTTGAAATAACAGGGGAGGGAAGAGGAACCCCACTACCAGCTTGCGGTCCTGGTGAAGCTCATGGTCTGCAGTACTTCAGTAGAAATCACAACTGTGAGTCACGCTTTTTATCCAAAAGAAACAATGTCTTCATTAGTTCATTTGTAATCTGTTGGCTCTTTGTGCCTCTTAATCCACCACGAACTTATTTTAGCATAAATAAAACTCTGGAAATTACGATATTAAAGTTGGATACAACCCTTCCAAAATCCTGGGAAATTCATTAGGGCATATAAAATGTGAAATTGTTAAACTGTTTCCAAAGCCTCCACCCCATTAAGCCCCCAAGTAGTGAGAAAATATAACTTCCCTACAACTTAATTAAGTAGTTCAGGAATCAAGGCGGGGGGTGGGGTGGAATCTCAATAACCCACTCTGGAGTAATTAACTTTTGAGCTACCAGAGGCAGCATGGTACACAACACCACCACAAAGAAATGCCAAGGCTCCAAATGTCCAGCCTGCTCAGAATAGGTCATGATCGTATGAAAATATTCTGCAAAGACTCACCCCTTCCTTCCCTGCCATCACCTCAGCCCCTTCCCTAAAGCCAGGAGAGCAAGCAGCAGCTTCCAAAGCATATGCCAACGCTGTTCCACGGATCAGCACATTGGAATGCAACCCAGCACTGTGCAGCTGCCCTCTTGGCCCTCCACCTGGATACTGAACATGTCATCACAGCTTCGCCTTCCAGCCCCTCCTGGCTACCCTCCCTGGGTCCAAGCTTGTACCTGCAAGTCAGAAAATGTGCAATGCCAACTTATTTGCTATGGGGCTATCCAAGTTACAAGGCAAATTTTTTACATATGGTATCCTTCACAAACGAAATCACAGATTGCTTCATAGAATTGAACTGAAGCAGCGAGAAAAAAGTTTAAAAAAGCTGTACTTAAGCAGAGATCTTTAAAAATATGGTACAATGAGAGAAAACTGCTATTTTACCCAGTCACAGACAAAAAGCAACTTCCATATACAGTAACAGGCAAATCAGCTGGAGGAGGGAGGGATGATCCTAATTCAGGAGATAAGACACCAAGACAGGCAGCGGGACAACTCAAGGTTCTGGCTCAGACCAGTCCAGGAAAAGATTAAACATCACAGCAGTGCCTCCAAACAGGACACTGAAATGAAGAAGGGGCCTCTGAGTTCAGCGATAAGGGCAATGTAGTTTGGCCTCTTTCTACACAAGCAAGCTTTTAGTACTGTGCATATGCTTTCAGGAAGGAGACTGTCCAAGGGAGGTTGCAGCTGTAACACAGCAAGAGCGCAGCCACATATTTAGGTTTCAACTGACAAGAACGAGGCGATACTACCTGTATGGACCACACGATAAGACAGAACTAAAATTAACTGATTTGCAAATGCCCTAAGGGTCAAGAAATCAAGTTCAAAAACAGATACTGAAAATAAAATCATGGACTAGAACGATCTGAGCAGAACAGCTTTTGAATTGGCAACAAGGTCTGCTCCAGACAGAGCTTTCAGAGACATCTTGGTGAAGGAATCAGACTTAAACCGCAACAGGCAGGATCTTAGGAACTCTGTTAAAAAAGCAAGGCACTAGGCTGATTACCCAGAAAGGTCACGCAATCTGCTTCATTGGAGGTTCTTAAAACTAGGTGAGACACACATCTGCCAGAGTTGATCTAAAAAGAGTAGTTTTTTCCTTGAGGTAGTGAAATGGATTACACGAGCTCATAAGGTCCTCTAAAGTCCTTGTTTCTATGACAGCAAGTCACAGAAAATACTGTGAATTAAAGAACTTGGGATAAAAAGAGGCTAAATCTTAACATGTAATTAAGAGAGCAGAAAACTAAAATGCAGGAGGAAAAAGAAAAAAAACACCTAGTGAGTTGGGAAGTGAGCTGAGCCAGAATTAGGCACTGCAGAGCAAAGTTGCCCCAGCACTTGCCACGGCCATCAGTTCCAAAAGTCTGGGGCCGCTACCGCCAAAAAAAAAAAATGCACAGCAACAAAGGGTGCAGAAGCATGCTTCCATCCTGAAACAGCAGACATGCAGAGACTCACTTGCACTTGTCCAATACTTAAAGACTTTGGCTTGTACTCTGGTGGGATTTTTCATCCACTCAGACTCAAACACAAACTCAAAGAACGAATTTACTCTGCTTCGACATAGCTGGCTTGCAAGTCAGTTTACACACAGCCCCTTTAGATATTCAACCCTGTTGGCTGTGACATTGATGGCTAAACAAAACCACCTGTTACAAAGCCACAGACAACTGTCACAATTAGCATTCAACTGGAACACATCAAATTCTGCATGACACTAATTTCTTGTATTTCTCCTTTAAAAAGAAAGAGCTAACTACAGGTTGCCATCTGTTTCAACTAGATTCAATATATGCTTCTGTAATGCACCTGCCCCTTAAAACTGGAAGTTGGAAATAGTCCTTATGATGGGCTTTCTTGCTGCCCAGCATTAATATTCTGATGGATAAACAGACATCATTCCACACAGCAAACTGTAACTTGACTACTCTATAGATAACATAGGATATACTGAGACTATCCTTTCTGAAATAACTATCACGAACTTAGTTAAACTATTCCAGCACCAGGTGTGTCAGAAGTCTTACTTTTTCCATGGTGTTAAGAGTCACGTGAATTGTAAGATAACAAAATCTCTTAGGGTAAGATGTCACACAAAGTAGTAACATATTCTAGGCATTAAAATAATCCATGACTAAATAAACTAAGTAGTAAATACATATAATAAAATGAAAAATAACCTCAGCAGAAGGGAGACTAAGTGCAGTGACTGAAATGAAGTTGGTTGATACACCCTATCATGAGGTTTGAAGCAACCACAATGCACCAAACACATCTGCACATGCAGAACCACTCAAGCTTGAACACAGAGCAATTCTAACGCAAGATACACGAGTATTCGCAACACACAGCAAATGTAACATATTTGGGTACGTTTATCTGGCTGCACAGATGATGTAGAGCTGCTCTCCATGGATGCAGCCACCACTTGCCTGGGAGTTCTAGATGTTCTGCCATTCCCAATGGGAAATGATACAGGAGTAACAATTTGAGGAAAGGTGGTTGACTGTTCATTACTTGAAGTCCTCTGAAGGGAGACTTGGGCTGAAACACCCAACACCTGTATCGGCCAAGAAGGCTCCCTACAAAGGTGACAGAGGGACACCTGAAGAGGACCAGCAATTCCATACACAGAGCAGAGAACCTCTTCAAACTAGCCAAGGGGAAGCACTTGGGGGAAGTAGAAACACACAATTCCCACCTCCACGGGTAGAGGCAGGAAAAGTGGATGGCATCTGTGGGCTTTCAGAACAGTCCACAATCAGTGACTCACTTTTATTCTCAACATGGGCACCAGGAAAAGGAGTCGAAAGGATGGAACTGGAGGCTGGCTCCACAGCAGGAGTCCAGTCCAGCATTTGGTGTGCAGGCAGCAGTGGCTGGTTGAGCTCCGCTGGAAGGACAACACTGGAGCTTGTTCTAGAATCCAAACCATCACATCTCATCTCCGTCACAACAACAATGACATCATGCAATGGCACATTTTGGTCTTTAAACTTAAGTACCTATTAATCTTCTCTTATTTTGGAAAAAAAAGAATGCAGACAGGCAGCTTCCCAGAATAATTGATCTAGCTTACAGTAAGAGAGTAGGGTAGATGTTTTAAATCAGCTTATTTTGACATAATTTATACAAAATCACTCTATAGTTTACGTTTTGAGAAGTACTGCATTTAATTAAATTTAAATCTATTAGTCAGTTGATCAACTAGATGGTCAACTAAATCAACTAAAATATTCAACTAGACATGAGGTTAGCAAGGCCAGTCTTTAATTTTGTATTAAAATTTGCATATTGCTTTACACGAGAAAAAAACAAGACCCTCAATTTTATTTACCAAAAATAAAACATTTCCAACTGCCCTCTAACACCTGACAAGCTATTTCATTGCTACCAGCACAGAAGGAAAATATTCCTCATTGAATTTTCATCAGCACATCCATGACCTCCCATCCAGGATCCAGCAAGAACTAGTTTTATTTAAGCAATCTAAGTGAATTCCAAGATATGGACATCTTAGTATAGCTTTCCCCTTTCTTGTCAAAGGGAACCTACCTTGTCGCTAGGCATTTTTACCTCTAACTAAGCGTCCAGCTTTATTACCATCTACACTATTTATATTTAACCCAGCTCCCTGGGGTGGGCAGGACTGAGTACCACAACCATTGTGCAGATAACCCTCTGCAGGTTTAGGACTCCCACCCCACTGGCAGCTATCTCAACATGTAACGGTTCCTTTTATGTTTTTTTCTTTAAAAAAAAAGGAATTAATGTTGAAAGTGTTGGATGGTACAATATTGTTACAAACTTTTCCAACAAAAAATACGTCCATCTGCTACTTTATCAGTCCATGACTGGGCATCAACACCTTCACTAACTCTGCTATTGCTAAGAGGATTTTCCTTGTTTCCCAGCATTAGATCATGATATAGATATGCAAAGGAATCTTTCAAATACCCCCACTTTACAGTTAGCATAAGCATGAGAAGAAACAGAAGCATATCCCCAGAACTGATAACACGCAATAGAACAATTTGTTATCAGTTAATGAGACACTCTCAACACATGGTTACTAAATATTTGTCTGTATTGCTACAATGTTTCATTTCATTGCTGACACATTTCAATGACTTGAACCAATTTGCTTCAAACCTTCCAAGAAGTTCCCTGACATTTAATTCTTCAAGACAACCCAGCTATGCACTTAGTAAAACTCTGTAAGGACATGCTTATGGGCTAGAAGTCATGGCAGCTACCAAATGAAGGGTCACCCAACACTACCATACCTCCAAAAGCAGGAATTAACCAACTAAAGGCAATGAGAACAACTCTGATGTCAGCCCCTGCTTAGTCCTACGCTCCCATTTAAATCAGACTAGGTTAAGCGTGGCAAGAAAGCTAAATAAAGCATGTTCCTGCCCATCCTTACTAGAAAGTTAATGAATTAGAGTCCAACCATGTGGCAGCCCAAGGCATCACCTCACAGATCAACAAGTTCAAGTTGGCCCTTGGCTCCTGGCAGAGTTGGCAAAGCAAATCTTAGAAACCATCAAATTTGGTCTTTCAGCAAATGAATACTCTCCATGATCTGCCAGGAAGTCCTGTCCACAACTTTATTAGCCACTATGGATGCTGATATATAACAGGGTGTATTAATAGTCTCAATACAAGAGTTCAGCCAAAGGAAACTCTGCCTTGTTTTGGAAAAACATCTGGGACACAAAAAAAATCTCAAATCCTACATAGCCACTGAACAACCCACCCCAGGTGCTTTTGTGAATCCCTTTGTGAAGCTTTGATGAGCTGGGGGGATGCAGTTCCCGACTGGCAGCTCTGGATAGGCACAGACCTAGTGTTGACACTGTTGTACCAGGCAACTATTCATTTCATTCTCCAAAGTCAAATAAACTGTACTAGCAAAAGCATGCTTTGCCAGCACAAACTACATTAACATCAGGGTGGTTTTGCTAGGAACCCTATGTCTTCCCCTTTCCTATGCTTAAACAGGCAATTTAAAAGCTACTTGATATTTTTTGCTGCTCAGAGAAGCCTTGAAAATACTTCCCTCTCAAATTTTAAAAGCCAAAATAAGTTAGATTGTTTGACATTCCTCGTGCACCAGCGATACCCAGTATATGCCATATTATATAAGTGACTAACTCAAAAACTCCAAGCGCTTAAATGACTACTACAATATTTGGGATCAAGTTACCACACACAGGCAAAAACAACAGGCAAAACCAACAAACACCACTGAAGTGATCTCAAATGCAAGTTATGTCAACAAAAACACTGGTCACAGACAGGCCAGAAGTAACTAGCTATTTATGTTTTGCAAAATATTTTGCAGATTTAAGAGATTAAATAACCCACTAATGGTAGCAGCCAAGGACTTTTTTTCTCTATTTTGCTTTAAAAGGAAAAACACAAAGACAGCTGTTGGTATAGCTGCTCAAGGAAAGAGTTCTGTACCAGGAAGAAAAAAAAAAAAAAAAAAAAGACACTCCTTGGAAGATATCACAAGCAAAACCCTGTGCTCGAGCCCTAATAACACAAACAGGATCAAAACCCATCTACCACACTCCCCATGAGCTCAGCTCCACTCCAGCCTGTGCTAGGAACAGCTGTGCTTCAACACTGCTCTCAACATGAATTACAAGTTCAGCATTCTCTGACAGCCTTGGAACAGAACCACCTCCATGCATTTTACAGTATCTTGAAGGATACAGGTTAAATAAAGTAGATGGCTCAAGACTAAAGACAAAGCAATAGAGAGAAATGAGGATGTAAAGGGAAAGAATTCATTAGAGATGTAGGAGTGGAAAGGCAAGACTTGAGATACGTTATCAGTTCAGTAAGGTTTCATTGCAGCAAAGAGACTTTCAGGAGATAAAGCTGGTAGGCGGTATTTCAGATGCTCAGTCTGGGATCTAAGAGAAAGTCTGAGAGCACATTCTCCTTATCATGAGCAAATAAAACAAGATCCTTCTTCTCTGATGAAATGTAAACTCAAAGAATCCTAAACTGGAAGTTCTGCAGCACACTCCTGTGCTCCGTCCAAGCCCGACCACAGAGCTAAAGGGAGATCCTACAATGCTGCTGTGAGTCCCTCAAAAATAACCAAGTATGTGAATGATTTGAAGTTATCTTAATGATTGAAAAGTACGGCAGACTTCCGGGAAAGGGAATATTCTTGACGGAAGTGGAGAAGGACGGTGATAGGACAGCACTGTAGGGACTTCAGCAGATGGCAGATTGCATAATTAAGTTTAAAGTTAATTAAACAGTCATTCAAAGAAGAAAAACAATGCAGACCTACATTTACATGCACGAGCTCAGCCAAAATGTAAATTCTATGCAAATGTCCTGAACTGAGTGGATGATGTATTGAAATCCAGCTGCCAGAACTAGCTCCCATGCCCACCAGTCTCCACTAATTGACCCATTACAATGGGCCACCAGGGCCCATCCACGGTGTAAATCTGAGCTGTAACCTTCCATCCTCAAGACAAACCAAACTAAAATGAGAAGACAATGCTTAAGTGAAGGCCTGTCCACACCGCTCATAAATGTGATTGCAGGAGTGATTCAGAGCAATCAGTCCCTCTAGCAACAGCCCAACTGGCTACCAGCAACCCTGTACAATGTCACACAGCTGCGCCTGTGCCAGTCACTGTCTGGCTGTAAGTCATTGGTGTACCCAGGAACAGATCTGGAGAGCCCTCTCACCCTGCCTCTTTGGAAAAGGTGATTCTCTAAACATTTCGGGCAGAAAGTCAGCCACAATCTGCACAGAAGCATCAAACATCAAAAAAACCCAAGCACCAAGGGAATCCTTGCCACATGGGGAACAAGCTGGCTGCAGAAAGACAGCCTGCCCCCAGCCCGTGACTCCTGGATGGGGAAATACAGGCTGCCATGGTTTGAGTTTATAGGGCCATGAGCTGCTTTTGGAGGTGACCACTACACTGCGGCTGGTTGTAAAAGATTCAGACATTAGGCATTCTCGCAATGAGCCACGGAGAAAGAAACATTCCTATTTAGGGATGGCAGTAGCACAAAAGTGAAGTGCCATGGCCATGGATACTCAGGAACGTCAGGAGCAGAGACAGATGCTCATTCCCAGATCCATAAAAATGAGGTAGGAAGCACACGTTGCCACTGCTCTTTTGCTTTAAGCTGCACGTACTTATTTAAAACTTGTTCCGTACTGAAATCTAGGGGCATGCAGCACAAGGGAAAATGAAAACGTCCTTGCTGACTTTGGCTTTCTGAAAGGGCCTACACTTTGAAAAACTGAAATGAAGAAAAATGCACAATGGATTCTTTCTGCTGCAGAAAACAATGCTGTGGAAACTGCTCCTGACCGCCAAGATCATGTGCCCACGACACCATGCTTCCTCTTCCAAAACACTTCCAAGCATCCTCATGCTGCAGGATTTTGACTTCAGTAACTCAGACAGTAATTGCAGTTTTATTCAATTCCTCAGCAGGGTTTGTGTTGTAGGAATACTACATGAGTGCAAGAGCCAAAGATACCATTCCAGGCTGTGAACTAAGGGCTGGTGACGAAACTCATTTAGTAGCAATAGACTAAAAGTTTATCAAAATAGTTACTGTGCTCCAGCTGTGTGCAGCAGCACAGTGGCGTTGTCAGGGAGGGGATACAGCTCCTCTAGTTTTCAGGACTCTCTGTGAACCAGCTCCACCCTGCTCATGACCTCCTAACTACCTACTCCGCCTGGTGACTGCACTCCTCCAGGCTTCCACTCCTGCCTCGGGATGTGGGTCAGGGCTGCTTCCACTGTCCCCTCATCCTTCCATCCTCCCAAAGCATCTTCCGCTTCCATTACCTTGTGCTCTTTGTTTTATCCAGCAACTATGCTGTGAAAAGGCTTCTTCAAGACTTGAAGAAAAATACTTTAAAAACTTAATATTGCAGAAGTTCTCTCTTTGATTTCTGAGCTTCAGTAGTTTAAGGGAAGCAAGTTGCTCAAAGATCAGAGGAAGTCATGAGGCTTTGAAAGGCAAAATACCTGATGGGAGGTGCTAATGTACTGGAAGACATTAACAGTTGAAGAAATGAAAGAACTGCTTTCAGATTCATACCTAGCCCAAGGATACCAAATAAGCTGCAGAATAAGACGATTTGCTGAAGAACCATTCCCCATACTGCCCATTCAATGTAGTAGGTACATAATTCACAACCCTTAGTAACATTGGGGGAAAAGTCCTAAAAACATACAAACTGAACAAAAACACAGTATCGCTGCAGGCTTGTATCTGTAGAGAGCCTGAAATATTCTCCCAAGCATGACCTGCCCCATACATCTGTGGGCTGCAGCTACTAGTGTTGACACCTTCCTTCAGCACCCTGGAAATTTTTATTTTTGCCACAGAAGACATTATTTTATGCAATAGATCTCAACATTTTGTTTTCCATCCTGCCCCAGCCAAGTTTCAACTCTCTGTAGCTCAGGTTTCCCCACAAGAGGGAGTTAGGGACATGCAGCCCAAAGCATTTCATGAAGCTCGTTTGCAGGGGGGCTTGAGGTGGGAGGGCAAAACGTAGACACCAGCACATAGGTCAGGAGAGGCAGAAGCAGAGGCTGGAGAGCAAGACAGTGGTGAAATCCTTGCAGCAGCCACAGACTGGGAAGGAATCACAATTAGCCACTGAAGCCAGCTGCAAAGCATCTGTCCTACCTACCTGGGTACCCACAGCGAAGGAGATACTTCAGAGATTATCTGAACAACGGACCAGACCGGACTGGGGTGTGTGGGCTGGCTGACCTCATGGATAAAAAAGGACAGAGGGCTTTTCCAAATTAATTCCTGTTTGAACGCCAGCGTATTTGAGGGGTAAAACTTGTTATCAGGGCTTTTAAACATGCCAGTGACAGCCCACATACCACAAGCCTTAGTAAAACTGTTCCAATGGTCATTTACCCTCACTGCTAAATTGCACCGTATTTCAAGCCCAGATTTGTTTAGCCTCAAATGTGTTATATCATAATCTGCTCAACTGAGTAGCCTATTATTGAACATCTGTTCCCGATGTAGGCAATTTACTGAAAGCTCCCTTCCCCCAAGCATCTCTTTGATAAGTAAAGCAGGGTTCCTCAAATCACTCACTCATGATCCCAGCATTTTAATCTTCTTGTGGCCATCCTCTGAGTATTCATCAATTCATCACCATCCGCCCTGAACAGAGGGCATCACCACAGGATACAATACTCCAGAAGCTGCTGCCGTGCCAAAGACACACGCAGTCCATACTCCATCTTCCAATTCCCATGCTCATACATTACCCTTTTGGCCACATTTCACAGGAGGGGGATGTTCAGCTGACTAATCCATCAAAAGCTCAGAACTTTTTTCCAAGCTGTTGCTTCCCACACTAGGTTCCTCGCACTGCTAGCATGGTTCTACACTGGCCCAATAAATAGATCTTGTTTTGCCTGCTCCCAGTCCACCAAGTGATCCAGATGGCTGCCAGTAACTGCCCCCATAATTCAATACTCCTTGTTATCTCCAAGTCATCCAAAAAGCCTTTCAACCCTACTTGTATGTTTTCTTCCTGATGATTGACTGAAGTACTAAACAGCACAGGGTCAGAACATGACACTGCAGGAACCAGACACACCTGTTGGTAACCATTCTCAAGTTATTGCTGCATTTAATTAGTTCACCTAAACAGCTTTTAAACCATTACATACGTGCTGTGATTTTATTATGCTAACACACTAGCAACCACATTCATACCTTTATCATCAAACTTCTAACCTCATGAGAAACTGACACTGATGAAGTTCAACAGGACCTCTATTGCATAAACTGACAAGTCACACTAAAGAAAAGATGTAAAACTGATTAAAAAATCAATTCAGTTCTTGTGTTAGCTTATTATTTTTCCAGGACCAACACCACACTGACAGACATAGTTACCTGAGCTACATAATGGGGGCTAAAGAGAAGAAAAAACAGTCAAAAAAAAGAAAGCCAGGTTAACAGCAACAAGTGTTTCCACTGATGAACATTTTCACACAAGCACTAGTAGGTGAAAGAAGCTCCTTCACGGAGATGAAAGGTTTGCTGCCAAATGGAAGGGCTCCTGCTGCAGAACTCGGTCCCACTGCAGCACAGTGCACTCAGGACTCTGGTAAAGGGCATGGAAGACAGTTATGAGATCACACACAAAAACCACAGTCCCTGCAAGGGCAGGATCTCATCTCCCCAGGAGAGGATACATCAGATATTAACTCACATACTATAGCTGATGTTAGCCAAAAACATTAGTTGCACAAGATTCAGGAATGCAGGATTTTTTTTCTATCAAAAGCAAGAGAGAAATTTATGTTTGTGATGACGTTGCTAAATCATTAAAGAAAGGAGCATTCTATTTTTCATGTGTTTCTCAGATGGGGCCATACAATAAATCCAGTTTTCCCTCCTCTCTCATATCTTATTACTATGATTAATGTCACCTAAGGAACATTACATTGCACCTGGCAAGATTAGCTACATTTTAAAGATTTCCACAGCAACCAACATTCTCCATTTATTGAGCTGATTCTGTGGCCTTTACTAGATCACTGGCTTATATTTACTTGTGCCAGACAGGGAGATAACAGCATTCTTAAGTACTGAATTTCACCACGCAAGAACTGGAAGACTCACCACTAAAGTAGCATTATCTCAAATTTGCCTTACAAGAAGGGAAAAGCAGAAGCTGTGGTTCTTCCTCCAACTGCTCCCAGAGAAACAAAAGCAAATACAGAATTCACTGCAGTATACTGTGGAAAGACAAAACCCGTAAGATTTTGCCATTGTGTTAAGGCTGGTATCTCTTGACCAGCTGTGCCCATCAAACATGCAGGGAAGCCATTCCAGGGTATTTCCTTTACCTGTACTGAAACCCTTAAATGTCAGGGTTGCAGCCACAAACATAACACCACCATCCAACAGCAACAATTGTTTTTAAAGCTATGATACTAAACACCAGCCTGCTTGCCAGCAACACTCCTCCGTGGAAGCTGCCCAAGTTGGTTAAGTACCACAGGCTGGGCGAATAAATGCCAAGCGTCAGACAGATGATAAATCAGAAAGCACTGTGGAAATCTTACGCCATTTCAGAAGAGGCATGTTGTTACCCAGGAATTGTCTGTTTCTACTCAGGGGGCATGCTGACCCTGACAGATGGATAAGATACCTCCATCACATCACAAACCCGTGAAGCTTGTAGCGAGAGGAGCCTCAGGAGGCTACCTAGCAAAGCTGGTGGTGGTGTTCTTCCCAAGGAGGATATCTGCAGATACAAACTGAGACTGTATATTCCGCCCATCAAGTCCGAACCAATTTCATACCAAACAACCTTTACAAGCATCTTGCTCCACCCAAGCTTTCAGCATCAATAAAGCCATTTGCTCCCAGGTACTCAAGCTCCCAAGATCCTCTACAATCAAGAATGGCTGGGAGATGGTGTTCCCAAAGACCATGCTGCACTCCACATTTGGAGGACAGCTCTCTTCTGCAGATGTCTAGTTTTTTAGGCTTTCCAGCAGACTCAGGAATGTTCTATCAAACAGTAACATTCCCTCAAAAACAGGCTGTGAAGTGCACATACTCAAAAAGCAACTGAAACCTGGCTGTCCCCAATAAAACATGCAGCTTGGTCCACACTCACTGATAAAGCAATGCATCACAGATATTTAAGATGAAGTTCCACTTAGCAGCCATGCAAATTTCAATGACTAGCGTGGGACAGACAGATGCTGCAGAAAGAGTCAGTACTTCTGTCCTCAAGGAAGAGATGGTTTTAAACCCTTTTATGACAGAAACATCAGTCAGTCTGAAAAGTGATTTTGATGACTATCTCCAGATTGAAGTGAGAAAACCATTAGAGCCTTTGATCAAAATCAGAAAACAACTCAAGGGACTTCATAATATACTTTCTGTTAAGGAAGTTCAACCAAATGTTAGTACCCAAAGAACCTAGAGAATTGGAGATTTAGGGGAAAACACCAGCAGGAAAATGCTATTAGATTAAAAATTAAAAGCATCACAATTTAAAGTGGCATTTTAGGATTATTACATAGCTTACAGGGGTTTGTTTGAGAAGAAACTTCAGAACAGGAGGTTTTATGGTAATTCTCCTCACAGAGGTTATAGCTGTGCCAAAATGAGCAACAATCTGTGGAACAGCTTCTACATGCAGCTTTGTTTACCCAAACCCAAGAGTGCTGATAACGTAGAGTGAATCCAACCTGCAGTTTCATGATTATGTCACACTTCAGACAAGGGACAATGGAGTTTTGTCCACATGGCTCTCTCAGCTTCAAAGTTTCAATACTTGGGAAAAGTAGCTACTGTACAGAATGCCAGAAGAGACTGCCATGGCCAGTTTCCTAATTATCTGCTATGAAATTATTTCTGCCCCCCAGTCCTCATCTTGGAGCCTTACAGTACAGAATGACAAAGGCAATCCTCAAGTGCTTCTCACAGACAGCAATACGTACCAGCAATGAGCTCCAGGGCTCAGTGATGCTTGCCTGGGGCTCCACAAACCACTCCGCTTTCCCCCAAAGCCACCGGAACTACTGCACCACCAGAAGGACATTAATACAGCCCAGTCCCTCTGTGCCCACAGCCTGCCCCAGGGCACTCAAAGGGTTTTATCAGACCTCCATGTTTGCCTTCAATTTTAGTACTGTCAGTTTTAGGGACATTGCAAACCTGACCACGGAACAACCAAAGCCTGAGCTGAAGAGCTGTTAAGATGAGGACAATGAAACGAAGCGATATAAAAAGAGATACCTGGCTTTGAGATTAGCTCAAAGAGCCTTTTGGAAAGCCTACAACAGCCTGAACAGAATTAATTTATGAGGAAATGTCACTACTGAAAAGATGATATGCCTCACTGCCATGACAGAAGCAATTCTTGCCATCACAGTTTCACAAGCCTTGATTTAAACTGATCAAACCAGGCACCTGCCTATGCAAAGTAATAAGACTTATATCAGCATCAAGAGAGAAAGACAAGCTTTGAAGTGAGAAAAAATTAATCTGGTACTGTGATGTGTGAGTTCTCATACCTAAGTGCTTGCATACTGTAAAATCTTCATTTCACTTAAGCAAGAGTTCTAAAACATACTCAAACTGAACAACAGAAAAGATGTTTCTCTGAACCAAATTACTTCCCCACCCCCCACCCCCCATTTCTTTCCTCCTCAATAAACTCTTTTCGTGTCCCTGCAAGCATTCTGGAGTGTAACCGATTGCAGCTACACAGGAGGGTGGCTGGGGAGGCATGCAGGGGGAAGAACAGGAAGGGTGTCACTGTTTAAGCAAATAATTTTCCAATAATCTTCCCCACAGCGTGAGTTTTCCACCTGGGAGGTCAAACATGAGGGCCACCATTTTATGCTCTAGGTCTTTACACTAAGCAAACAACTAGTTTTCAAAGGGTTTGTGCAACCTCACTCCCAACTAGACCAGGAGGGAACCGCAGGTGCTTGCTTTTGAAAGCCAGGGTATTTTTATATTAGATTAAAATCCATGTAGGCACCTATCATTTTTATGGCTACAAACTGTAAGCCTTCTAGGATCTCTGTTAGCTGCACTTCTCTGCTCCCCAAAAGTTAAAGGGTAAAAGGTAGCAAAGTCTATTACAACAGGCTAGCATAATAAGTAATGTTACAATGAAGCATGCAAAAAATAAACAAAAAAACCTCCCAGAAACCAAGCTCATCAACAAATTTTAACATAATCTGCCTCTGTTATATCTCTATGATCTGTCTTGCAAGAACTCACGAAAGTTTACCAACTTTAGCACATGATCTACTGTCACAGCCTCAAAAATATCACTATCACTAAGAAAAGCATATTACTTGTCACTCTTGAGTGACAGAGCATAGTTTTGTAAGACTGATTTAGTTAAACATTTACTTCATTTCCAATCCCAGGGTTGTGATAGGCCTCGGGCCCGTCTTACTCAACTGAGAAATCAATCTCTTTTCTACTTGTTACAGAGAATTTAATACGGTGACATTTATGAGTTCCTCCAGCAGTAGCTCATAAGATCAGGCTATCCAAGTATTTCACCATAAACAACATTCAGAGGAAGTTTTAACCCATTACACTGAGAGATCAAATTTGAACTTTGGCTTTGGTTGCTTGTTGATGCTTTGTTTTGGGGATTATTTTTTTTTAAGAAAAAATTGTATTTATCTCCGTAAGAGAGCTTTTTGCCTCAAGTACCACATTTCAGAGAGACATTCACTTTACTACTGCAAGATGTGGTCTCTTTGCTACTAACAGCAAAATTTACTGGAGTCAACACTCTGTATCAGGAATTACACAGGCATCTTAGCCCCTGAGTATTAGATGGACTTGGACCCTCCGCAAAGGCAAGCAAATGCTCCGGATCCAAAGAGGCAATGCAGAGAAAAGCGTGACTCTGCCCTGAGTCAGCTCAGATCCAGCAGTCTTACTAATTTGGACTCTACACCAGAGAAATTGGGCTCTCCTAGTCTTGAGCCTGGAAGCAGCACAGCCACATTCACAGAGCTTAGGCCAGGGCATTAGGTTCTGCCAGCACCAAGCTGGCTCCACATGAAGCCATTTATACATGCCGGATGGCTTACTTGTAAACCAGGACAAAGCCACCCACAGGTAACTAAGGGCTGACTAACTTGGACAGAGTAGAACTGGCTCATGTTAACTCACTCGTGACTAAAACCTAACATTCAATTCCACAGTAATTGTAGCAAATGGACTAAACAGTTCATCACTGTGAACTCACCTTGGACTCGACCTGGAGAGGAGTGACTGTTTTTCCTGGCATTTATTGCCAGCACATCCTCACTAAACTGCTCAGTCAACAAGTGTCCAGCTGCTGTATCTGTGTTGGCAGCACATCTGCCTCGTTTCTTATGTTTCCTCCTCCACATGTCATCCTCATCCTTTTCATCAGAACCAGAGGACTTCCGCAGAGCTGCACGGTGTCTTAGGCTGTTCGATACTCTCCCACCCAGGGCATCACTCATATTTAACAAGTCAGCTGCAGCTCCGTGCTGATGTACATAATAGTCTTCCTCCAACTCCAAGTCTCTCTCTGGACTAACAATGGTATTTGTTTTATGAGGACTTCTGTTCACAGCAGTTTGGGGTTTATTGTTCCCAAATCCTCCAGGCATAAGCTGTTCCAGATGAGATGTTCTGACCGGTGAATAGCTGCGCAGATTCAATCCATTCCTGGCTGGATTATCCTTCACCAGGCCTCTCCTCAGGGGTGGGTCCAGATCCGAGCTGGGGTCACTGGAGATGCTCTCTTCTAGCTGCATCTTCTGTGCAACGTGATTCAAATAGGACTGGAATCGGACGCTGTGGTGCTTTTGCACAAGCCTCGCATAAGCGTTCTTCTGGGGAGCAGCAGGCTTGCCCAATCCCTCTTTGGCACCTTGGGCAGAAGCAGTACTTCTCACATACCCCAGCTGATCCATAGTGCAGTAAAAGCCCCAAACTTCAGTTATAAATAGACACAGGGGGAAAAAGGGTTATTTTCTTGAAACAAAGCATCAAATAATTGATGACACTAAAAGACACAAAAATGTACTAAATGAGAACGTATTGACCTTTACAAAAATTCTGGGTTGGTAAGTCACTCCACTGAGAGGGAAGGGGTTTCACGACATTCTCAACATCTGCCCTGCACCAAATCCCTGTCAGTACCTAGGAGTGACCACAGCCTGTAAGTCATACCTGCCCATATGCCACACAAAACAGGGAATTGTGTCCTGAGGTATATACCCCAAATATAAAGGATTCCTTCAATCTGCTCTTCCCTGCCTTTGAAAAAGCCAGGTAAATTAAAGCAGTGACTGACAAACTTTATCAGATTTATCAGTTTAGTATTTATCAGAAGTAAAATCTTGTCATGTCCAACCTAGAGTCTTCAAAAATAGTCTTCATCCTTATTGAAGTGCTTCAATGTTGCTGTAAAAGCACACATTGCCTGTTAACTCCCTGCCACAATGACTGACGCATCTGGATTATACAGGACATTTGCTCCAGATACGAAGACTAACCATTTCAGCTTGTCTTTCTAGCCATAAACTCACTTCCCAGTATGATGGAAATAAAACACATTCCCTAGCACAACTAACTGTCTTGCAAGAACTCGTAATTCTTAGCAACTGAGACACACTGGCTGCTGCTCCATCCAGCACCAGTTTCTGCAGATGGTATTACACCTCCACCTTTGCTGCACAAACATGGAACTTAAGTAGATCAAGCATCTTCCAATCCTTTTTCAGCTGCTCTAGCTTTTAAGTGTTCAGAGCAAAACAATCTAGTAAATTATCCTCAGCTACTATTAAGGTAAATTATAGGTATAGACAGGACATTGCAATGATTTTTGCTGTATGCAACATCAAAAAGCAATATAAAAATATTGATAAAGGAGCCCAATGCAACTGCTGTCTTCTGCAGGTTTTCATAAAAGGGCCTCTTATCTTTCAAGACATGTTTAAAGCTGAACAGCTGAACTTCACCCCAGCTGGTACATTGAGAACTTCAGGGCTTACTATCATGTTTTATACCAGAACTGAGGGGCATTGGACTCTAATCTAAAATAAAGGATACCATCCATTAAACCTCTCTCTCGTCACCTCTCTAAGTACAGGGATGTTGGCAGAACAGAATACTGAGCTCAGCAGAAAAGAAATTTTTATTCCCTTCCCTACTTCCAGCATGCTTGGAATTTTCTTTTGCCCTTACCCAGCCCTCTTCTCCCTTTTGCTGCAGTTGCACAGAGGATAAGCATCCAGACAGTCTCCTCCATGCACATACTGCCTAGGAACAGGGCATCATCCAGCAGGGACCAAGGACAGCAGAGCCAGCTCCTCCTCAGAGCGCCTGCTCTGGCCCTTTCAGAGAAATAATGTGTGTTGCAGCAAGATTTACTTAAGTAATTGAGCACGGATGTGAGCAGGCTTCACAATACAAAGCAAAAATTAAAAATCCCTGAACAAATAGGAAAAATTCTTTGTGTGGTTTGTGATTCTTGTTCCTAAGATTTTTCCATTGTGCTGGCCAATAGCTAAACTTTTCTAATAGAGTGACCTGCTACAGAGCTATTACAAAACACTCACATGGGTAGGTCTACAGCAAGCTTTCTTTTAACGTCACCTTTTCCCATTGCCAGTTCAATAGAAGTAGATAACATTTATAAAAGCCAGCGAGGCTAACTCTTCAAACACTGGTTCCAGGATACAGGAGTTTGCTGTCTTTATTTATAAGCAAAGACTAAACATTTGCACCTCACCTCCACTATAATTTCTGCAACTTTCATCACAGTAGCAGTTAGCAACTGGTGCACAGACAAAAGACGGGGACTTACAAGCCCCCACACGTTACAATGTCATTCCTAGTCTTCCACGGACAGCCAGGACCCGCCAGGCTGCCAGCGGCCGGGCGCAGAGGGAGGCAGAGGTGGGCCCGAGGCGTTGCCCACCCAGGCTGGGCCCCACGGCGGGACAGCCATGAGGATGAGCGGGATGCCAGGACGGAGGCACGAAGGGAGATGCCCCCTCAGCCGGGCCCAGTGGGGAAACTGCCCCCGCCGTTCCCACCCGACTGTTTTTCCAAACGCCGCACCGGCCTCCACTCCCCCGCCCTTCACCTCGCAGGGGACGGCGCCCGGGGGGTGCCCCGGCCCCCCAGGCAGCGCACGACAGCAAAGGTAGGCGCACCCGCCCCAGCGGCACGACCGGGAGCGGGGGCAGCCCGGGGCAGGCCCTCGGCCGCCCCCTCCCCTACCAGGCACCAGCGCTCTCGCCCGGAGCGCCCCCGACCCCCTCGGGAACGCAACCCGGGCCGCCGCCACCCTTCTGCGAGGACCGAAGCAGGTGGCGCCCGCCGGACGAGCCAGCAAACCGCCAGGCCCGGCCCCCGCCGCGGCGGCACTGCCACGAGGGTGACAGGGCCTGAGCGCCGCCGGGACCGGCCGGGGCGCCGCTCCCTCCTCTCGGGACCCTGGCGGCGAGCCCGGGGAGGGGGCACCGCGCCCAGCCCGGCCCCACCACTCACCGGCCGAACCGCTCCCCCCGCAGCGCCGCTCCGCGCCGTTTAAATGTCCCAGCGCCCCCACCGTCCACTTCCGGGTCAGGGGAGGCCTACGGGCCGCGGCAGGGCCCAGAAGGCCGAACGCGTGAAGCGCTCCCTCCCCGTCCCTCCCTGACCGCGCCCCGCACCCCCGGGGCCGGCGCAGGACCCGGACCCCCGAGCGGCCTCTAGTGACACGGGGCGGGCCGCCAGCCCGTGGGCCCCGCCTGGGCCAAAGGACGGAGCTCGGGAAGGGCCCCGTGAGGCAGGCCCCGTGGAGAGGGCGGGCAGGTTGGCCCGGCGGGGGACAGGGTGGCCCAGGAGGGGACAGGGTGCCCCAGCCCCGCTCCCTGCAGAGGAGGGTGCTCCCTGCTGGCAGGGCCTGCGGGTCTCCACGGCCTGCCAGGAAAGGGGAGCCTCCGCACAGGGCTGAGGCTGGGCCTGGGCCCCCGCTTGGTCAGTCACAGCGGGTGAGGGTGGTAGGCCACCCAGGCTGGGGCTTCTGCTCTGGGGGGCTGAGCTGGGGCATCTAACGGGGTCCCTGCAGGGCCAGGGTGCTGCGGGGAGGTGGGGGACAGGAGGTGCTGGCACTACAGCAGAAGCCCAACCCAGACCATCCCCAGCCTGAAGGTCTGCAGACACCATGATCCCTGGAGTGTGCAGACACCCTCCTGCTTCCAGCCAGGGCCAGCTGGGTGCTCTGTGGTGTCCAGTTCACCGCCAGCACTCCTGCTTCATCCAAAGTTTCTAGCCAGATAGGTAAAAAACACATAGTTCAGCTGATTTAATACTGTAAAGAGCCAAAACTGCTACTGTCCCGGTGGAAACTCCCAAAGGTTTGCAGGCAGCTGTACCTCCAGAAGCCGCACAGGGAAGCCTCCTTCGAGACCTGCATGGCCTTGGCTGCGCTGCAGAGGAGAGCAGGCTCCTGTGTCCTAAGCTCTTCATGCTCCCCTAGCTCTGGGGGTTGGGTGCCAGGCAACCTGCCAGCCCTACAGCCCACCCATACCACAGCACCCGAGTAGTGACCAACTCATGGTACTGGGCAACACTGGCCTGATTTCCAGCAGGGTAAGTCAGAGCCTTTGTGTCAGATGGTGAAGCATGAGACCAGAGTCAGGAGCTGGGGCTTTACTCCCTGTTCTTTCTGTGGCTGCAAGTCCTCCCACGGGGCTTCATAGCAGAGTCAGATCCAGGGTCTAGCTGACTAGGTTTGGTCACTTTGCTGTTAGCTGCAAACTCTGGCTGGGTTTGCCAAAAAACTTCCGCCAAAAGAAAAACTGGAGAGCAATAAACTGGCCTCATGGCACCCCCAGTCAACCCCATCTGAGCTGCCTGCAGCAGCTCCTTGGAGGGTGGAAGAAGGGTCCAAAGGGACCTGAGCTGTCATCTCCAAGTAGGGCTCTGAAGGGGAAAGGCTCTGTTTGGTCCTCAGTTTGGAAGGAACATGGGTCTGAGCAGGCTGTCTGTGGCTTCCCCTTCACTTAGGATGGGGAAAACACCTGCCCCATGGTGCTTGTTCCACATCCTGCATGTCAGTGCCCACAGCGCCTGGCATCAGTCACCTCTAAAGACCATGAGGCCACATCCACTCAGTCAGTAGCACACCTGTGGCTGCTGGCCTCTCCTAGACACAAACTGGCCCCGCAGCCACTGAGCCTCCACAAAGCCATGGTGAGCCCTCTGAGGTGGAGCTGCTGAAGGTGAAGCGCTCCATGGCAGCCATGGCAGGCACAGGCCTCTCCAGGTCCAGCCTTCAGGTTGGCCAAGGGAGCTGCCCTGAGAAAGCACCAGGCTTTTGCTGTAGGACCAAGGACAGCAAGACCTGCCTGCACAAGGACAGTTGCATCTCCCTGAGCACCAGGATGCCACCAGCAAAGGCAGCATCTTCATATGAACCACACAGAGCCAACAGGCTCTGCCTGTGATCTGCTGGTGCTCATCAGCTGCCCCCATCCTGGCAGCTCTGGCCCCTCAAGGAGGGAAGCGAGGACTCAGCTCTGCCCTGGCACAGCTGGGAGGCAGCAAGCTGCCCCACACCAGCCACACAGCTGCTGCACAGCCCAGACGGCAAGGAAGCAAGCAGCCCTCCTCCATGCGGGCAGAGCCACCAGTCTGGTGGTCCAGCCACAGCAGCAGGTCCCTCCGGCCCCAAAGACAGAGGGTGGAGACCATTTCAACTGGAGCTGGCCCAGGCAGAGCAGAGCCACATGGGATCACCCCTTCAGTGGAAGGGTCCGTGTTCCCCTGCTTCCTCCATTCCCCCGGCTGCTGCTAAAGCGAGGCGGTTGGCACAGGTCCTGCTAAGGCACAGCAGTGACACATCCCCAGCTGTGCAGGGTTGGTGCATGCCATCCCTCCGGGCTGCTCTTGCTGCATGCAGAAGTGGGGAGCTCATGCATTTGGAAGAGCAGGAGATGGGATGAGGGACTCAGGATGTCCCAGCCCCGCTGCCCCCCTCCCTGTGCCAGCCAGGTGGGAGCAGCAGCTCCTCTCTTTGCCACTGAGTCACGCCATGCCTCTGCTCTTCATCCCTGTGGGGATGAAGCCGAGCCCAGAGCTTGGCTAGGCTCCCTCCTGCACCAGGTGGTGCCACCAGCTGCAGTGGCTTTAACGTGCCCTATTCCTTCCACAGAAGATGATAGATGATGGGAGGAGGCGAGGAGGATTCAGTGCTTGTTAGCACTGCTGCTGGTGTTGGGGCCTGCAGTTTCGCAGTGTTATCATGCGTGGTGAGAGGGATACGGCTCTACAGCTGGACGCTTCCGTCATCCTCGCCTCCTGCCTCCAGCTGGGCCCCTGCTGCACAAGGTGCCATGAGCCCCCGCAGACTGGCAGGGCATTTCTCGGTCCTCCTCTCCGGGTAGCAGCCAGGAGTCTGGAAATCTGGTCTGGTCCATGGGGCAGAGCCTGCGTTTGTGCTCCCTTTTGCTTTGCCCCATCACTGTCCCAGACAAATGAGATACAGTAAATACATGTCACCCTCCTGGTGGCCTGCAGGCATGCAGCAGATCCCTGTATGGCTGGGGCCAGCTGCATGCCCATCCTTCGCACCCTTTGAAAGAGGCCTCATGCAAATGTGGCAGCAAGCTGGTGCCTCATGCAGGATGCCATCAAATGCAATCCCTCGCATGGAAGGGCTGGACCACTTCAGTCTTGCTTTTGGCTCCATCTTCCATCCACACCATCTTTGTGACTGCTGAGCAGAAAGCAGCTGTTGCCTCACTGATGCTTCCACGACCCTCCATGGCCAGTCATGGGCTTTCTGAAAGGGAGCAAGTCCATGGGCATATTTTTCCCCTGCATTCTCATTTCCTGGGGTCCTGTAGCAGCAAGCCCAGCCCAGCGCCTCAGCTTGCTTTCCCACAGTGCAGGATTATCTCACCATCTTCCCCCAGGCAGTAACTGGTAGCTGCTCCCCCGAGACGTTTGAAACTGGAACGTGTTGCGGCACCTCAGCCGAAGCGATAGCACCGCATGGCTCCTTGGCTGGGAGCGCTCCGCTTACGAAGGCTTTGGCTCCTCTGCTTGCAGTTTCAGCAAGGAGTAAGGGCCCACCCGGCACTCGTTTACATCAGTGTTATTCAGGAGTGACTGGCCAAAGGGCTGGAGCCTCCTTGAGATGACTCAATGAGGGGAACCCTGGATGGGAGCAGAGAGGTTCCTCTGACGCCTCTGTCTGCTTCCCACAGCCCACATAGCGTGAACTGACACTGCACATGGAAATTTTGCCCCTGCCAACCCAAATGTCACCTCTCATTGATACTGAATATTTCAGGCTACAGGCCATGGCAGAAGGATGGAGGTTAGCGGGGTGCTCTGCCTCTGCCTCCACCTCCCTGCCCTGCTGTTGTCCAGAGGATAGACCCACATGGCACGAGGATATTCTCAAAGGCAGAGCGGGGCTGCAGGTTTGCTCTGGAGCCTCTGAGCACCCTTGGAAATGTCTCAATTGCAGCAGCAGCATCCAGATTTAGGCCAGTCTCACTCGCTTTGACATTGCTCAGGCATCTGGGCACTTGACCTGAGGACGTAAGCCATGCTTAGGGGGATAGAGGGGAGTGAGACAGATTTATTACCATAAATAAGCTAAAAAACATCTCTCTCCACAGTAGATACACATCTGCTAACCATGTCACAACACATGTGGTCTTGCCCCACCTGTCCTTCAGCTTCTCCAGTCTTCTTCTGAGACCTCCATACCTCTGGTTGGGAAACAGCCACCCAAGATCAGGACTGGTGGGTTCCCATCTCCCTCAGACACAGCAGTGCCTGGAGGAATGCCTGCACCTCGCCGCAGGCAGGGGAGAAGATCTGCTTTGCCTGTGTTTGTCCAGCAAAGGAAAGGAAGAATTAGATCCCAGCGAAGAGGGACCAGCAGCCAAGAAAGAGGTGAGGGGGGCAGCAGAGGAGAGAGGTGGGGTGCCAGGGTAGGGCACTGAAGCAAAGGGTTAGTGCCCTTCTCCTGTTTTGGCTGGGGTCTCCTGGATACCTTTAAGTCTCTTCCACAGTAATCCTACCTGGCGAAATCTCTTTTAAAACCCAGCCCTCAGTTTCCCTGCATGCTCCTGCCCTGCCAGTTGCAGGACTGAGCCTCCCAAAGGTGCTTGAAGTGGGTTTGGATGATGCCAAAGCTCCATGGGTCTCATCAGGGAACTCAGGCAGGGAGCTGCCCTGCAGTGAGCTACTGGGCTTGTGGGCAGCGGGGCCAGGGGATATGCAATGAGTTCAAGCCCGATCTGATGCTCCCAGGGAGGCAGAAAAGGTGCCTTCGAGGCAAGCAAGGGCTGATGAACCACACTGCTCTGCAGTCCCAGGGTTAGGCATTCACCCCACAACCGCCCATTGCTGCCACTCTACACCACACATGCAGGGTGGGATCTGAACAGCCCCTGTGGGGGCGGCTTTGGGGCTGCGGGCCAAGTGGGGACAGCACACCAAGGGTGAGTGATGGGTGATGCTCCAGCAGAGACCACAGGGCCGGGGGGCCAGTGGAAACATCCAGCAGCTTGGTGAAGGCAAGCAGGGGCTGCTGCCGGCTCCACTGCCGGCTGGCAGGCAGAGTGTTGAATGAGAGCGTAACTTATCAGTATTACCTCATGTGAAAGCCCTGTGCCTTTGTATCTCAAGCAAACACCAGCCATTATACCCCAGTGGACCGGCATTGTTATTCTGTCTGGTTGCAAGAGGTTAGGGCTGTGGAGCCCAGCACGTCCACACCGCCTGTCTGTGGGGTGGCAGCGGGGCTGCCGTGACGCCCCACAGCCAGCAGCGCTCCCTGCCCGCAGGAACGATGGCCCCAGCTGTTCCCAGGCACCACTGAGGCCCAGCTGGACCACTGTCTGCTCCACAAGGTTGCCCTGGCATCCATGGTGCCAAAATCTGCCCTTTCTCTCACCAGCCCCGTGCCCTGGCCAGGGGCACCCTGTGCTGCTCAGCCTGGCACCTGCACAAACCCTTCCATGGGAGACAGCCAGATTCCCTCCCAGGAAGGAAAAAAAGGGGCAGAAAGCCCAAATTTGGCTTCAGCAGGATTGCAGCCCTGGCAGGAGGTCAAGGACTTTACCACCAGCATCTCTGAGACCAACATGGATTCAGCTCCCTGTATCCCAGTGTTCCCCTGGAGTTTCCCACAGCTGGGGTGCTCCAGGGAAAGGCCTTGGAAGGCCAAAGGTTTTGCCCTGAAGGACCAATGCCAAAAGGAACTTCCCACTGCCTGGCGCTGGGCTCCCAAGAAGCCAGCTCAGAGGGGATGGAGGGCATTCGGGGATGGCAGGGGGGCAGGGGGCTGCTGATGGCATCTGCGACAGTGACAGGGTTTCACCCAGCCAAGCCAGGTGGAAGAGGGTCCTGCCAAGCTGGGGTGTGCGCCATCACCGGAGCCACAGGCTAGTGAGGACCTGCTCAGCTGGCCCGGATGCACAGGTAGCATGTTAGGGCACAGACTCCCCCCGGGGCTGCAGCAGAGTAACGTGGTGTGGTGGTGACATCCAGCTCCAGCACCGTCATGGGGTCCCCCCTGGGTACAGGCTGGGCATCCACCCCCGCTGACCTGCTGGATCCCTGCCCAGGACCTGCACAAGGCACAGCTCCCTGTGGGGACAAATGTGGGGATGGAAACTCAGCCTCTGGCCATTCTGGGCCATCAAATCTTTGGGCTGCGCCTCTTGCCAAATGGATGCTCAGTGCAATAACTGACAAGCCTGGGCTAATGTTGGGACCTCCAGGCTGTGGGTGAAACACTGCCAAACCCCCGTGTCTGGTGGGGAGGCATCTGAGAAAGGGAGGACAAAGACGACTGTGGCATTTAGCTTGGAAAATCCCAACAACCTGCCCCTACATTAGCTGGGGAGCCGAGGCTGCTGGCAGCTGGCAGCAATGCAGTTCGTATCCTCCAAGGACTGACACACAGGGAGGCTCACGGCATGGACTCACCCATGCATTAGAATTGCTTCATTTTCTCGATGTTCAACAAAAGTCCGAGACGTCGTGTTCCTGCTCCCACCAGCCCAGTGAGGCAGCCCAGCCCCAAAGCACAGCCATCCCAGTGCAGCTCTGGGGAAAACACCCAGACAGTCAGGAGGAGACTGAAGCATCCTGGAGAGCCCAGAGAAAATGGCAAAGCCCCAAGCAAGCCCCTGGGGGGAAACTGTGCCTGCCAGGATACCAGCACTTCACTAGCAAAGACCCAGGACCCTGGGGCTTTTCCTTGTCTCCTTGCCCTCACCATGCTGGGAAGCTCAGGAGGGGACTGAGATGTCCTCTCAGCCTCCGTGCCCTTGCTGTGTCTGCAGCCCCGTCCCCATCTGCCCTGTCAGGGCAGCTCTGCAAGGTCTCTCCCCATCGCGGTCCTGGTTCGGGAAGCAGGGATGTTGGCCATGTGTGTGTCCTGGGCCAGAGCCCTTTTCCGGACCCAAAGGAGACAAGGGAAAATGTAAAATTGTGTAGTGTTTCCTGTAATGCCTCATGCAGCAGCAACATCCAAAATAAACACCAGGGATGTTCAAACAGGCCGAAATCTCCATCAGCATTTCAAGATTCAAGATCTGGAGGCAAAGCAGGCACTGGTGCTGCCACAGTGCCCCAGAAGCAACACACCCCAGGGTGCAGAGCCAGCCTGTCCTCTCCCCGTAATGGCCCTTGTGACTGCCTCGGCTCAGGGGCTATTGGTGGCCACATCTGAGCTGGTGCTTCTGCCTCAGGAACTGTAGAGTTGTTTTCCAGAAAAGCTTGCTTCAGAGCATCCTCAGGGGGCATATCACCTGCTGCATCCTGCCACAGCAGTGGGACCACATGGTCCCCTGCCACCGCATGCACTAGGGAGTGCTCATCCACCCCTGCAGCCAAAATCGAAATCCCCCAACAAACTGCTTCTTGCTGAGCCTGCTGCCACCAGACCCCTAGAGAGGTACTCTAAAACCTGTAAAAAAACCATAAACTGTAAAAAACTCCTGTTGTGGTACATCAAACCCCCAGTGACATTCTCCTGGTAAACACCAGCACGTGTCTTGTTCCTAGTGGTAGTTGGTAGCTGCACTGGAGAGGAAGTAGCTCCTCCATCCTTGTACTTCCTCCGTCTTTGCACCTGCTGTGTCCTTGTACCAGCTCCATTCTTGTACCTGCTCTGCTCCCCTGGCCCTGTCCCAGGTGGCACCAAGCAACATGGGCAGGACAAGCAGAGAGCAACAATATTTTCTCCAAAGCCACTGATGGACTTTGGGATGGTGCTTCATCAACAGCTCCTTGGGTTGGCCACTGGTAGTGGGCCACTCCGGCATCTCCATCCCATGCACACAGCCTTTTGATGTTCTTACGTGGCATCAGCGAGAAATCCTCACGCTATAGTTATCCATTGCTCCATTGGGAAATGCTCCCTGGCCCATGGCAGCAGAAGAGACACAAAGACACAAATCTGGGCAGTGCTTTCCCCAAATCAATACAGAAATGTGCTCCCTAATGAAGAGTGAGTGGAAGAAAAAGGGGATAGATAGCTGATTGTTCACTGCTGCAGTGGCACAGCTTACTTCAGGCCAGAGTCCACGTTTCTGTCCTGTAAATCTTCTTGGGGTCATCATCTGGAAGGTGCCCGGAACCTGGCTCCTGACTTTAGCCAAGAGACCCAGGGCCCCAGGGCTGGCTGGCAGGATCCAGCCTCACCCACAGGCATCACTCACCCCTTCCTTGTGATGGGGCCGAAACACCCTGTGCTGCTGTCACACATACCCCCATGACCCATCTCCTCCCACCCTCCAAATCATGCTGCCACCAGTCACACTGTGTGCCCTCTTGCACGTGCACCCACTCCACTCCCTTCTCTGCTCCCTGCACACCGACAGGCCCCTCAAGTCCCCCTTCTCAGGGGTCACCCCCACGTTGGTAAGACTTGGCAGTACCTCCCCATTTTTAGCAGTGATGTTCTCTGCTTTGGGGCAGTTTCCAGCACATGCCCGTTCCCCCCTCACCCCAGTAGTGGGGCTTTCTGGAGGACAGGATACGTTTGGGTGATGCCTCCAGGACCCAAAGGGGCGAGAAGCTCAAATCCAGGCTGGATGGAGCCAGCACCGCTGCCACCATATGGACACCTCTGACCAGGCCTTAGTCTGCTGTCACAAGGGAAAGGGTGCTGGGGACATTAGGTGACATCGAGAGCAGTCAAATACAGATTTCCACACCTTTTTTAGGTCACCCTGAACCACCCCCTCACCAAACACATGGCAGCCTGTGTCGCCACAACCCCTGGTTCAACGCTGGTATTCCTCAGGGGCAGAGCAGCCCCTGGAGCCCCTCTCTCCCGCCAGCTCTCTTTGTGCCCCTGGGTGAGTGATGGGGAGGGGTGTCACCCCCTCCAGCCCACCCCGCCGGTCTCCATCCCTTCCTGCCCCGCCGTGCAGAATCCCCTTTGCTCTCAGCCAGTGCATTCCCCTGCTCTCAGCTTCCACCTGTGCCCCGAGTCTGCCAGTTCTCAGCCCGGGCAAGCACCCGCAGGGCCCAAGGCACACCCCTTCAAGGGTTAAAAGCTTTCAGGCCCCCATCCCACAAAGCAAAAGGGTTTCATGCTCTTAACCCCTTCCCGCCCATCTCTTCTCCCCACTGGGATCTTTTGCCACTCTGGTGGATCCAATCTGGTTTGAGTTAAGGGGCCGGGCTCTGACTCCAGCGACTTTCAGCAGAAAAGGCTGAGTAATTTGAATAACAAGACTAATTGGATTTATAAGGCACCCCCCTCCAAACCCGAGGCTCTGCACAGCGTGACAAAGAAAACACGCTAATGCAAACCACGCTGGTGGAAGCCGAGGGCACGGACGAGCCTCCTGCGGGCAGGCGCTGGCTGAGACCTGACCGCCTTGTGGCATGTGTGGTGGCAGCGCTGCGGTACTGCGGGGGGAGGGGCTGGGGGAGACGCTCCGATACAGCTGCCGACCCCACACCCTGCAGTGTGCGGGGGGGGGAGGGGAATGGCAAGAGAGGCAGCTCGTCCCCCCCTCTGGGACATTGCCCCCCAGATGTGTGCCGGGACCCCCGGGGGAAGGCGCAGGGCGTCGCTGCCCGCAGCACCGGGGCAGGAGCCGGCACAACCAGGGCAGGGATGGCAGGACACTGGGGACCTGGGGCACCCCGACAGCCCCAGGCTGCGGAGACTCAGGGTGCAGCTGCCTGCTGCTCCCCTGAACGAGCCCTGCTGAAGGGGGTAGTGCTGCAAAAGCCCCCTCCTTGCACCCCGGGGGGGGCTGGATGTTACATCTCAGCTACGCTTTGGGTGGGATGAGAGCTGAACCCCAAGAGAAGGGGCCTCTCCCTGCTCCTCGCCTGCACCCATGACTCCCCTGGCACCCAGGGTCTGCTCTAATCCCAGCTCCATCGCCTTGCTCTGCCTGCACGCAGACAAATGCCCAAGCACAACTTTACACTCCAAAAAGTCCAAGTTGTCTCCACCTGGCAGGCATGATGGAAAAACCACTGAGACCTTCTACTTCCAGCTCCTGTTCACGTGGAGCTGAAAAGCCAGTCTCCTTTGAAGTGTCCCGTGCCCAGTAGCCCAGACTGTGGAGGAGGAAACATCTCCCTGCTGCCCAGCAGGGAAACCACAGACCCCCAAATTGCCATGCCCCCCTGGCAAGGGCAGCTCCCCAGGGATTTGGGGAGCAGCAGAGCCCAGAAAGACCAAGAAAAGCAGCAGGAGAAAGGGACCAGCCTGGACCTGACCCTGGAGAGAGGGAGAAGAGCAGAGAGCACGTCCCAGGTCCCAGGGAAGGGATTTGGGGTGCAAATCCAGGCTAGTGCAATCCAGCCCTGCATGCTTCTGCAAAATGGGGTGTCTCTCCTCTGGCCTGATCCCAATAAGAGCATCACCCCTAGCCGTGGTGCTGGGGGGGTGCCCAGCTCCATCAGCAAAAAGCAATCAGAGCCCTAGAGCTGCCCGATGCCAGTCACGCCAGCAGCAACGGCACAAATCCTGCCCTCCTGCATGCTGAAGGGGAAGGAGGAGGGCAGGGGGAAGCCCCCACTGTGTCCCCAGAGTCTCTGCGAGCTGCTGGAGTTAATTCCAGGGTCACATCCTTCTCCCGCACCTTCCAGCTCTGGGAGCAGGTCAGAGGAGGCCAGGCTGCACAGCCCTGTGGTGGGTGGGTCAGCCCTTGGGGTCCTGTCCCCAGTAGGGACCCTGTGACACTGACTGTGCCCTCAGTCCTGCAGAGGACAACCTCAGGGTATGTGAAAAGTCCCATCTCCAGGGCCAGGGACACCATTCATCCCCCCCCGCAAGAACAGAGAGAGCAGGTCACCCCCTCCAAGCTGAGGGACCCACCTAGGTGCCCTCAAGCAGCACCACTGCCCCCTGCATCCTCCTGTGCCCCAACATCCCTGCCAGGGAGGGCAGTGACACCCCTCCTGCCAAGCAGGGACCTGGGAGAGAAGCTGAGGGACAGACAGCTTCTGATTTAACCCTGGATATGGAAAAAAAGTGCTTTTTGTGCCCATTCCTGTGTTTTGGGCTCTAACCTCCCCCCCCGGCGCCCCCCCACCCACCCCCACCCCCCCCAGCCTGCGACAGCCACCCCATGCTGGCCCGTGTTCTTCTGCGGGGGGTCACCAGGGAAGAGGAGGGAGCAGAGGGGCCGCGGGGCAGCAAGGCAAGGGGAGGGCAGACGGCTTGCAGGGGGGTCCAGGGGTGGCTGGGCAGTGGGGTGTGAAGCCAAATGCCCCCCGCTTTCCCTTTCTGCTCTCCGACTCCCTGAACTGGTTGCCTTGGGCTGATGTGTCATTTGTTCCTGCCAGGGGAGAGGGGACACCACCACCCCCCCTTTAAATTCCTGTTATTGTGGAGTGGGAGGCCGGGTTGGACCTGGTTGTTTAGATGACATCACCGAGCAGGTTGGGTTATAAAATGAATGAAGCAGAAAGCCCAAGTTCACTAGCTCGGCACTTCGCAGGCGGCAGGAGGGACCTCGGGGCTCCGCTCTGAACTTTGACTCCCATCGGTCCCGGCCTCTCCCCAGGGCTCCCCCCGGCTCCCCGCTGCCACCCGGCCCCCCTCTCGCTCGGCCTCGCAGGATGCAGATCTCACCCTTGCTGGCTGGTGGACTTTTACTTGCTCTGCTCTCCGTCAGGCTGGAGGCGAAGCCGGCGTCTCAGCTCCCACAGAAGGTACGGCTGGAGCTGCCCCCTGGCTCTTGCTTCTCTCCCCATCCCGCTGAGGGTCCTAACGGCACAGGGGGGAGACGTGGGGTGACTTTGGGGCAGCAGAGTCCGTGCGAAGTCCTCCTTCCCCATGGGCTTTTTGCTAGGGGCTAGGAGAACCCCCTGCTTCTCCAGGCTGTCCCAAGTGTGCGTGCCCTGGGGACATCAGCCCCGAATCAGGGGCTGGAGGGGGATGCTGTGTGCCCTGTACCCTGCGGGATCGGGGCTGAGGAGGGCATCAGTGGGCTCCCCGGTGTCACTGTGGGGGCCCCCTCTGTGGCGGGCACTGGGGCAGGGGAGCAGACCTGCAGTGGGGTGGGCAGCAGGTGCATGGCAGGCAGGGTGTGAGGCCAGAGCCCTCCGGGCAGCCCTGCCCAAACAGGTCAGGCAGGGGCACACGGGGTGTCCCCACATGGGGGTGCCCCAGGGAGCTTGGTGTCCCTCGATGCTGAGGAGGAGGGATGTACCAGAGGCCACCGACACTGGGTGGCACTGCCCCGTGGGCTGGGCACAGAGATGGGGACAGCGGCTGAGGGGTGCTCCAGGACAGTGGTGGAACAGAACTGTGGGTGTCCCTGTAAGGAACCAGGGTGCAGGCTGCAGAGAAAGGGGTGATACGGGGGGGGGGGGGGGGGGGGGGGGAGGGGAGGTGAATGGGGGTGAGCAATCCCAGAGCTTGGTGGGCAGCAGCCTCCAGCAGGGAGACAGGGAGCCTGGGAGATGGGGGGCAGTAAGGAAGGGGTTGTGCCCCCCATAATTGTGGATCAGAACAGGAGGAGTGGGGGGACCCAGAGAACATTAACTAGGGGAAGGGACAGCGGGGAAGGGGAGCCCTGGTCTCCCCACTGCTGCTGGGGACATTCTGCAAGGCAGGGGCACAGGAAGAGCTGCTCAGAGTAGTGACACCCCTCCGGAGCTGGGCTGGGGGGCAGGAACACACACACACACACATGCACCCCGCGTAATCTGAAGGGGCCAGAAAGCTGGCAGGGGACACAGTGACCAAAGGGGCCTGAAAGCTGGCAGGGTCACCGTGTCCCCTGTCAGCCTTCAGGCCCCTTCACATTACAGGGGGGGGGGGGCGTGTAGTGACAGCAGCATGGGGGGAGGGGGTGCACCACCACTAGCCATTTTTGAGGGGGATGCAGTGATCCCAGCCGGGGGGGGGGGGGGGGGGGGGCGGACACACAGTGACCAGGGCAGTGCTGGGGACCAGGGAACTTGGAAAGGCACCGCGGTGGGGTGGGGTGGGGGGATGCTCTGACCCCAGGGCAGGGACCATGGATTTGAGGAGGGGGGAGGATGCCCTGGGCACAGCCGCGGAGTGATGGTCTACACTGCTGGGGGGGGGGGGGGGGGGCGGTGCGGACAGACCGCTGCCCTGGGTGCGCAGCGCAGAGGGGTGCATCCACCCCGCTGCGAGTCCCTAGCGGGGATGTCCCCAGCCGCGGGGCGGGGGCGGGGGGGCCCCAAGCGGCGGCGGCGCTCTGACCCTCTCCCCCCCAGGCCTCCCGCGGCTCGGCAGCGGCGGCGGCGGCGGGTCCGCCCGAGGCGGCGGAGCGGGAGAAGGAGCGGGACAAGGAGCGCAGCGGCAGCGGCAGCAGCGGCGGCGGCGGCGGCGGGCCGGGCCCGCGGGAGGCGCGGGAGGCGCGGGCCGAGACGCGGCCGCGGGCGGGCTGGGCGCGGCTGCTGCAGGACCCGCCGGGCCGCCGCCACAAGGGGCTGCACAAGAAGGGCCTGGGCAAGGGCTGCTTCGGCCTCAAGCTGGACCGCATCGGCGCCATGAGCGGCCTCGGCTGCTGAGGGACCCCTGGCGGTGAGCGCGCGGCGGGGCGGGGCGCGGCGGGGCGGGGCGGGACGGGGCGGGGCGGGCCCCCGCAGCGCGCGAGGTGCCGGTGGGCGCTGCTGCGGGCGCTGAGCTCGCTGAGCCCGCTGCCAGCCGCGGCGGTGCTGGCGGGCACAGGGCGGGACCCCAGAGGCGGCCTTAACTGCACTCGCACCCCCCAGCAGCCCTCCCGCCGCTCGGCTGCCTCCCCTGCCTGCGCCTCTGTAGCAGGCCCGGGGACCCCCGGTCCATCGCCCCCGCAGCGAGCTACAGCCCTGGGCTCGGGGAGGGTGCAGCAGGGGCTCCGGTGCAGCCATACGTTCCCAGTCGCTCCCTGTGCTTGACAGACGCAGGTGACCTATGGATGTGCATGAAGAGGGCAGGGTACTTCTGTGATGGGAGCATGAGCGAGGAGCCTGTCTCAGACACACCCCAGTTCTCATTTAAGGAAAAACAGTACACAAGTTCCCCAGGTGTCTCCCAGTTGTGGTGAAAGCCAAGGGTAGCACTTTCCCAACTCCAGCTTTGCATCCGAGTGAGTTACGCGAAGCTGGGAGAAGTTCTTCCCACCATGCTCCATGGCTGCTGTGCTTGAAGGCGAGAGAAGCATCACATCCCCACAGTGACCGGTTTGGGAGAAACACAGCAGCTCCTGGCCTGGCCAGCTATCCCCGAGGGTGCCAGGGGGGGCTGAGGCACCACTCTGGCCAGGTCCCCGCCAGCAGGTCAGATGCAGATGAACTCACACCTCCATGGCCCTGCCCTGAAGGATGGGTGCTACCCCTCTGCTCCCTCATGTAGTGGCTCCCCAGTATTGCCAAGGAATCACCCAGCTCCGGGCTCTAAGAAGCACACGCACGCTGTGCAGCCAGCTTGCACCCATCCTCTCTCATTAAATTCTCATCAGGGGGCGAAAAAAAAAAAAAAAAAAAAAAAGATTTCTGCTAGACTTAAAGCCAGGAGGAGCAGCACACTTCCCTTGGCCTCTCCCCTAAACACTAAATAGCCAGAAAGCAAAAGGTGAGGGCTTCCGTTGCCTTCAGCATCCTGCGGCCCCACAACCAGGATTATTCTCACTTGGGACGGGTAAGCGGTGTTGTATGACAAGTACTAACAGGCACTCTGTTCTTGTTCCTTGCAGGGCTTTGAATCCATAGTCCATTTTCTCCTATCGTGGCCAGGCACGGCCATCCCCCAGGCAACGCCTAGAAGAGCAGAGACCCCCCGGAATGGACAAAAGATGTGGCTGTGTTTTTCTTTTTGGTACGAGGAGTCATGGCACCAGCTGTTTTGGTTTTGTTATTTTTTTAAAAAGTGCTCTCTATCTTATATATATTATATATACAAACACTCACCAAGACAAGGGACAGTGCTTTTCCAAAAGACTGATGAAGCCAGCTGTATAACGTTGCTGTTTGTAAATTCATGTCATGCATAAATGTATTTATGTTGTAAAGCTATTTATATATTGTTTATAAAGAGATATTTATAAAAAAATTATTTATGTAACTAAATGAAAAGTCAAGCATTGTAACATTTTTTGTCCTAAGTAGTTGAAAAACTTTAAAAAAAAAATCATTCCATGTGGCATTTTGTAACCTGTCTTTATTTATCAAATTCACATACAATTTTAATGTCAGATTGACTGATTTTAACAGAGTTCAAGAAGAAGTTGTTCAGATGTTTTAGAAAAGTAAGGAGCAAGAAAAAGGCCAGCTGATATTTTAAGCTTTAATCCCATATGCAAAAGTAAACTTGTGCCCAATTCCATGATGCTCTGATGGACCAGATCCTGCCCAGCGCGGCGTGCAGCTGCAGAACCCAACTGAACTCCCTGCGAGCACATGGCCTCGGGCAGCTCATCTGTGCCCAGATCCTGAATGGTACCCGTGGAAATAAGCCCATCATGTTCAACAGCCTAGACATGGATTGATAGCAGCGAGACAAGAGCAGCATTTGGCCTAGACGCATTTTAACTGCTTCCAGCCTGCAGGTTTGGGTCCAAATTTCATCCTGTAACTATAGCTTTACCACTGGGCGCTGTACGGAGCTGCAGTCCCTGCTGACAGCAACAAAGAGACTGTGCTGGATCTGGCCCCCGGCTGTGCTGGTGGGAACAGAGCTTTATGCCAGAAGTGCTGTTATTCTAGGATCCAGCAGCTCCCTGAGTATCTTGTTGATACTCCCATTTGCCAAACCTTTGCTGCTAAGCTGTAAAGTCCCTTCCTCCAGCAGTGATTTATTTAACTGTGCCTGGGACAATACATAGACAGACCAAAATATACTGAGGGCTGCCTGGTAAGGATTCACGGACACAGCTGTTGCTACAGCTTCTTGCTATGTAAAGTGCATGAAATAAATTGTTAAAATGACTTGGAGCTCTAAAGGAAACAGCAAGCGAGGGGGTGGGGAGCACAGCAAACACGCAGACTCCTGGATGAAGGCTCTTTGGTCTCAATCTTCAAAGAGGCCTTAGAGAAAAACAGAGTGGCAGGCGCCCAGCCCAGCCGTGACAGGAGTCACAAATTATGCCCTGACCATTGTAGTGGGCTGGGGAACAACAACCATTATGTTCTGCAGGGCTCCAGTGCCTAGGACAGGGCAAAAACAAAGTCACCAAGACCTAGAAGCAAAGAGATCCTTTTCCGTAGCAACCACCAGGAAACCATAGAAACCTCCAGCCAGACTCTCCCCAGCTATTAGAGAACATTAGGTTTACAGAACGAGGGGATTTATCCAGACACCCGACAGCTCAATCATCTGGTTAGGAGCGTGCACATGACATTTCTAGCCTCATACGTGCAAAGCCTCAATCAGAGGCAGGTACCCACCTCACAATGTCCAGGGTCCAGCTGGATGGGGAGCAGCAGCTGACAGACCACACAAGATGTTGCCTGTGGGGAACCAACTCAAGACCCTGGGAGGAAGGGAGGCAGAACAGGTGGCTGGCAGCCTGGTGCCCTGCCTGAGGGTCAGCTATAGCCCTCCAGAGATGCCTGCAGGTAGTGACAACCCACTGTCAGGGCTCAGCAAGGCAAGTACAACACTTCTGAAGGCCACCCTACCAGCTCCATACATCCTTAGCGCAAAGGAGAGACTGTAACAGGAGCTCCTAAAGAGATGCTCATCAGAGGGGACTGTCCACTGCCACCCAGCAAACCTACGGGACAATAAGGAATCACTTGCTGTTCAGACCTCGCGCACCAGGTCTGAACAGTGGTATAAGAAGGTGGTAGTGCAGGTCCGCCTCAGGGTCCTCAAGCATGAAGCCAGAGCACTGACCACAACAGAGTACCAGGTGGGGACCAACGTGGGGCCAATTCCCCTTCCAGTTTTGGCTTTTTGCTGCAAAGCCAGAGCTGGAACGAAACCATCTGCATAGTGACAGAGGGGCTCTCCTCAACAGAGCAGAGGGAACTCGGTCTCAGGGACTCAATCCACAAAATTCGACCACCTAAGTGGGGCAGAACCTGAGGTCAGGTTGGGGCAAATCCCAGAGATCACAGCCTGGGGTTGCATACTGTCTCGATTCCCATTTCTCCTCTGCAGCGTACTCCAAGGGGAGAAGCACAGCCCCGCAGCATGGATTCCTTCCATCCACCAGGCTTCCTGGAAAAGAGCAAGCCCAAGGAAAAGGACAAAGCTGCACTGCAAAAGGACACTAGTTTGGCAGAAGGAAAGCGATCAGAGTGAGAGCTCCCTGTGCAGAAAGAGGGGATAACAGCTTGGCTCCTCGCTTTGCTGCTTTCGCTCTGACCAGGGATAAGTCACCCTGTCCCTCAGCATGCTGGTTTCCCACCAGCAGGATGGGAACATCGTGCCCATGTGGAGGGGGTGAGCCAATATGCAAGAGAGAAGGCAGAACTCAGGTGAAAGAGCACTTGGGAAAACTTCCAGATCCACTCAACCTTAGCACCCACATGGCACAGCCAGACCAGCGGGTCTGATGGGCAGAGAGTGGCACTGTGAGTAGAGGTCAGTTTTCAGAGCGCTGACAAGCACCTTCCTCGGTTCTGTGGGCAGGCCAGAATAGGAAATGGAAACGGCTCATTAGAGCACAGCAAGCACCTGGAAAGGCCACAATTGGGTCTCCCTGACAGTGGCTCAGCAGGAAACAAAGCCAGCAGGAAAGAGAGGGGCCACAGGAATCTAATTAAGAGGGGAGGAGGCATCAAGTGCAGCAGAAACAAATCGATCTCACATCACTGCTTCCTTTGTGGGTCAGCTAGGTCAAATCCTCAAGACATCCAGCAAAAGGATCGAGGGCCAGCACTGGAAAACTCCCTTGCCACGTCCCAGCCAGACAGCATAACTGAACAGCGAGAGCTGTCCTGGATGCAAGCTGCAGCCTCAGGGGGGTGGCACCTGGTGTCTCAGCAGCAGGCTCAGAGAACGGCATTGAGCAGAGGTGTGTGCATACACCTGGAAGTGAGGGTGGCAGGAGTCTTAAGCTCCTCTGCCCACACCAAGGTCAAACTAGCACCCACGGGACCTACACATTTACTGTGCTACCAGCTGAACCAGCAGTAGCCACATTCAGCTTCCAAGTGGGAGCACTTGCGACATGACAGAGGAACAGCCTCAATTTCTCTTCTCCAGGAGCTATTCCTAGCATGACATGAGCCACAGGCCTCCGGCCTGAAAAAGCATGCTGCTCCCTAGCGAAAAAGGGTAAGAGCTTTCTCCTGTGGTCTTGTACAAGTGCCTTGTAAAGCCCAAACAGGCCGGAGCAGACCTTGGGAGCTCCCACAACAGGGACACAATTGTCCTCTGACATGTGGGAAATCAGTTCTGTACCCCCAGCCCACATTGCATGTTTTTCCCTGGTACCATTAATGCAACTTTTCCAAGGTATTTATTGCTGAAGGGTTACAAAGCCCAGCTCAGGTGACAGCAAATCCCAAACCAATGAAGAAAAAGAAAAGCCTATAGCCCCAGAGCAGGAAAGCATTGGAATTTTCCAGCTGGAAAAGGACTTGAGGCACTGAGCAGGGACTGCCGTGGGCAGCAACACACATGCCCCTGCCACTTGCTCTAGGACTTCTCCAAGCATGGGCTGCTTTCCTCAGAACACAGGAAAACAAAGGGAAAGGATCACAGGGCAGCTTCCAGAGGGAGCCTGCACTTGACACAAGTGTTAGTCAAAAACAAGAAGGGAATTGAATTCAGTCCCCTTCCTGTCAGTCAGCAACTAACCTTGTCAGAAGGGATGGCAGCACTAACTGAATCAGGCAATTCATTAGGTTGGGGCACACAGCAAAAGCCTACGCTCTCTGGAGCAGAACTACAGTGAAAATCCAGGGTAATGAGTTGCAAACTGCTTTTGTAAATGACACCTCTGCAGTGACTCTGGCAGGCTGGGAAAAGAACTAATAGGAAAATCATTAGGTAGCATCCCTTTGATATTGTTGAAAACGGCACAGGCTATTTTTCCTGCCCCCTCCATAATTAACCTGGCATATTACCCATAATACTCCAGGCTGATATTCCCACAGTGGACCACCTCATCTGCATCAGGGAAAAGAAGAGTATATGGTACACAGGAGAAAGATGACTTCTAGAAAAACTTGAAAGCTTTAAGATTCCCCTCCTCCCATACATACGCATCTTCAATTCCATCATCAAGGAACCTCTGCCCAGCCAGGAGACCAAAGCACTTTACAAACCTGTCGCAAAGTCAGCATGGAAGAGAGAGGCTGTCTTGGGAAATGCAGCTGCAGAGGAGCTGATTTGCCCAAAGTTGCTTTCTGCAACAGCAGAAGCTGCAATAGGACACAGCTCCGTGCTTCGCCCCTTATTTACAACATTGTCCTTGATTTCCATTACGCTAAACCAGGCAACAGCCTGTGCCTCCCTAGATGCAGAACAGCTCTGAGGAGCAATGCCTACCCACCTGGTTTGTCTGCCAGCAAGGAGAGGTGTCATCTCACAGTCATGATGTAAAAGGTATAGCATCACAGCTGGCAGGTGATCCTGCAGGAACTGGTGCTCTCTAACAGCTGTGAAGGTGACAATGAAACACCAAGACATTACTGATTGCATTGCGTCAGCACAAACCAGCCTTAGGACTGTGCTGATCATGAGACAGCAACGGAAACATCAGGGCTGGTAAGGTAAACAGCATCTTCAGAAAGTCTGGAGGGCTATACAACACTACTTCCAAACCTCATACCCGTGAAGATACAGCCCTATGGTCAGACAAGCTCAAAATACTCACAAAAAGGCTGATCTCTGATGGAGCAAGGCCTCACTCTTCTGGAAACACAGAGGTATCACGTGTGCATGAGCTCTTCAAAAATGCCCTAATGATACACAAACTCACAAGCCTCTATAGGAGACCTGAAGCTGTGCAGGGACACCCTATCTTCTACTAAAATTACACCAAGCAAGGATTACTGGCACAAATTCTTTTGCGCGCTATGTGGACACACGCATTTCAGGACCATTTAAGGACCTTATGGCAATCCCATTACCTGTAAGAATTTCCAGCGTATACGTTCATTTGCTAGAGCAGGGACATCTTTTCTTGATAAGAAAAAGCCATGGTCACAGCTATCATACTCACGCAACCTGCAGGGCATCTCACGAGGTCTACACACTATGGGAAAAAAGAAACGTGTGTGCCTGTGTATTTGGAGACAGGGAGCAAAGTGCTGCTCTGCCTAATCCTTTGCCTGGTTCACTAACCAGAGATGGGGGCATCACAGTGCCACTGAGAAGTGCAGCCTAGGCAAGGGGGTAAGTATGCACTCTTTTTACAGCACACCTCTCTTACCTCTGGTAGCTCTGTGGTAGGGCCAAACTTGATGAAATATCAGCAAAATGTCAACACTCCCTGAGAGACACCGACCTTTGCCATGGAGCAGAGTGAAACAACGACATATTTCTAAAAACTCTGCCGAGAAATTCAATCAGTCTGTCCGGTTAAAATTCCATAATAAAAATATAAGGTTGAGGTTACAAGTTGGAACTGAGATCACTTTAAATTTTAATGTACCTTTCTTGATGCCCCTGGGTTACGCTCTCTCAGATTACACAAAAATAAGCTAGACAGTTTAAGGTTTTGGTTCCCTGGCGTTAGGTCAGCTGCTATAGAGGACTTGGTTGGGGGGGAACCAACAGAAAACTTTGTATGGTACTAGATGCCAGATATCTGGCTAGCTGGGTCTATACAGTTGTGGGGCAGGTTCTTTAATTTCTCCATTTCCCCATTACTCAGAATAATAAAGAGCAGGTTGTTGCTCTCCATTGCAAAGTTTGCAATAGGCCTACAAATGCATAAGCTTTTTTGTTTATTTGACCCCAGCAGGAAGTAGGCTTTATGTCATTTTCAAAATCAGAGGCCTCTCTGAACAGCTTAGATGCACTCATGTAAACCTGTACAGAACTGAAAGTTTAGGAAAAGTCTGATTTACCCATACGATTTGTTACGTTCTAATACCGCTATCAAAATTGATGGCACTCTCCCTTCTGCCTCCCCTGCAACAAGTCCAACTTCCTTTTTGCCCACGTGGACCAAGGCATTTTCCCCTCACAGGATAATCAGAACACTAAAAGCAAAACCAAAAACACCCACAGGGTTCTGTATCATTTTCCATTCTTCCAGGAACAGAAAGCTATTCAGCAAAATGCACTTTGCAGGGCTGGTGGAAAAATGGCCATCTCTTACCACCGCTCTCTTCTATGGGAACAAAAGCTTCACTTTCCCCAGCTCTGCTGGTCCTACTCCTGTACATGATTCACAGAGAGAGACCTGCAAGCCTGCGTGCAGCTCCACAAGCACCCGTGGGACTTCAGAAGGCTGCACAAGACTGACTGCAGGACAGGTCTCTAATCTGAACACAGAAAGGTCTGTCAGCATCACTGACTTTCCCTCCTGCTTTCAACAGAAGACTAAGCTAGCGCTCAACTTAATTAAGGTGGTGAGGAGGGAAGCAAAAGAACAATAGATTTCAAGCCAAAACTTTTTTTTCTGTAAGACTGACATCAACATTGCTTTACCATGTTCCAGAATTGCCTGATGTTAGCTGGTATCAACTGAGTCACAGCAGGAATGCCAGGGACATTTGTTAGTATGAGGCACAGCTTTAGGGCTAGGGCAGTCTACCAGCACTGCAATCAGCTGAGATCCTCTTCCATTTTCCAGCTCAGTGCTCAATTCCATATTAAACAAGCACTAGTACAAGTGGAGCTGCAGAACACGAAGCTAGACAATAAAGCCCTGAAGAGCAGGGGGAAGGCAGCTCCATCTACTTTGTCTCCCTCCGGGTGGAGGAAGCAAACAGAAGTTCAATAGCTCAAACTGTCCTGCTGCAATCTTGAAGTGAGCTGCAGCTGGAGCAGCCCATTGCTGCCATAAAACAAAGTAGGACAGGATGCGCTCCCCACATCAGGGAGCAGTGTCCAGCAGCGCTCACACAAGCTGTGTTAGCTGCCTCCAGCAGGCACATGCAATACATGGGAGTCTGCATTAAATCTACCTCTGCTTTTGCCTCCCTCTCGTCCCCATAGCACAATTAAGATCCCCAGGCACTCCCCACTCAAAACCACCTGCAATTCAGCTCCCATCAGCCCCTAATTCGCACAACTCTGCTCCGAGCTGCTGCCCTCCCTGTAGTCACAGGAAGCCAATGCAGTCTTTATCTGTTGTCCTTCTCGAAAGGCGTATCACCTCCTGCATCCTTCCCTGTTAACAACTATGCCTTCTGCTTCATTCCTGGAATAGCTTCTAACTCTTTCCTTCAAGCCAGATTCATTAACCAGCTGCTGCAGAGCTGTTTGCCTCCCCCAGGTACTCTGTGCATGTCATTTGTTAATGACTCATCTCAGCCTGGGCTCATTGCAAAGACGCCCCCCTCCTTTTGCGGCACCAAGCACGTCGCTGGCACACCAGGAAAGCCAAATACAAACAGCTCAGTTCCCTCCAATACCCCATTCCCTTCCCTGTCCTCTACCGCCATCAAACATGGGACAGCTCTTTATTCAAAGTGCTATTTCCTCCCGTGCTTCTTTGCTGATCAAAGGCAATGTGTACCGAAGCATGAATAAGATCTTCACCCCCAGCCAAGCTCTGAGAACAGCAAAAACCTAAGAACAAACCCGAAAACTTCCAACACACTAAAGAAGCTTCAGCAAACTAATGTGACTCCTGTAACTGGCAGGGAATAAACACCAAGGATGCCAAATTCACATCTATTTCCCCAGCAGACCGTGGCTTGCCGAGCAGCTAAAACAGTTTCCAAAGGCATTTGTATTCCTCCTGCCTCTTTGCAGGACTGATATTAAAAATGGGAAGGCAAGAAAACAGCTAGTGAGAACCACAGAATCTCTCCTCACTAGTCAAATCTAGCGAGGAACTGGATGACCAGTACACTGCAGCTATCCACACAGAAAGCCAGAAACACTCAGTCCGCTTCTGTCACACAGATCTATTAGACGTGGGTACACAAAGTCCACGTACACCTCCCGAGAAGCTGTCAGCTAAACACTGGGAGAAGCAAGTACTGAAGCTAGTACTGCCACTGCTTGGGAAACAGTTCCCTTGAGGTATAGGGGAAGGCTTCGTGTTCGGGAATTTTTTGGCTAGCATTTCTAGGGGAGAGAGCTGGCAAAGAATCAGGAATCAATAGGCTTGACCCAGAGGACGCTGGATGGGGGGTATTTAGATCCACCCCTCAAGATTAAAAGCTGGTGTGCCTGCACTGCAGGAGGAGAGGAATTTACTTTCACAAATGTACAACAAGCCCTGTGACTGAGGACTGAAAACACGCAGACGGCAATGAATTGTGGTAGCAGTAAGAGGAAGGCACGTGCGTTGCACAAGTAAGTGCCGGCAACAGCTGGCTCAGGACTGGAGCATTGTCACAGTACTCTGCTTAAACAGCTCCCCTGCCCACTCACAGAAAGCCCTTCTCTTTACAGCCCAGAGGGCAGTGAAATGCAGGGGCCAAACTACAAAGCAGCTCTCTGCTAGACCCAGAGGAAGGCACTGTCTGGCCTAAGACAGAGCACAACTACGAACCTTCCACAATCGGGCATCAAAGGTGTTTAGGCCCAGGGCACTGGGCTTAGCTACTGGCTTTGCCACAGATCCTTCTGCACAAATTTGGACAAAGATGAACTACTGACAAAATGCGAAGAGCACTTCCCTGCCTCCCAGAGGCACCAGGGAGATTAGTCAGGCCTGCCGTTGATTCTTGACATTACATTAGTAACGTCAAGAATCAAGTAAATGCTCAAGTGAACAAGTGCTGTTGGACTACAAGCCTAAACCAGCCTCAAAGCCAAGACTCCAGACTGTCATTAAATCAGCATTTTTAATTTTTTCTAAAATGTGCTTTTTTGTGAATTGTTGTTTCAATGCCAACCCCATCCTCCCCCTTAAAAAAACCCCACATCTTGCCAAACTGGGTGCAAATGACCTGAAGTTAATCTGTAACAAAATAAAAAACACAAAACAAAGGCTGAAATGCTTCAGAATCACAACAATGTACAAAAAAAGGGAGGAAAATACAACCTGAAAGTGTTCAAAATTCAGAAAGACTAGTCAAGTCCATTGCTTCAGCAAGGGGATGCTGCTGCGACCCTTGCCAGTGGGTCCTGGGCCACCAGCCTGCCACGATGTTAAATGGGCTCTTCTCCCATGCAGACCACTGTCGCTAGCATCCAAGGAAGAGTGAATGTGTTCCCCTTTGAAGGTATCGGTGGGGGAAACAACTCACAGGCAGCTCTGGGAGGTCACATGACATTCAGAAGAAACAGTTTCTGGTATACCCCTAACCACCTGCAAGAAGGAAGGCTTGAAAGAGCAGCCTGCTTCCTCCTTATTGTACTGATGCCTCAGAGATGCAGAGCAGTGCTTTAAATCTGTGAGAGATTAAAGGGCTTAGTAAGGGCAGTAAACAGACAGTTAAGTAAACAGCCCAGCACTGGATCTCATCTTCACAGAGCGAGGTAGTGTGAACTTCACCCCAGTTTAAAATAGACAGGGGTAGTGGAAAGGCTGAAGACTTCCATGTAAAGCAGCTCCTGGCCTAGAAACCTTTCTGCACTCCCTTTGGGAATGAAAATATCTGTGTTGATGGCTTTCTCACTCCCAGCCTGGCTTTGGTAGCCACACTTCAACCCTGGGATTCAGACACTGGCTACAGAAGTTCTCCCAAGATCTGACTTACTACAGCAGCTTCCTCAAGGTTAAGCAGCAATGAGACTGGCTGGGAGGGAGAAAAACTGTCCACAGATTTTTTTTTTCCCTGTCCCTTTTGGTTAGTCCCTCTCTTTAGAAGTTCCTCTTTACAGGACCAGAACAGGGACACCCTGGAAATTAATAGGGCTGCACAGTGTAACTTAGCCAGGTGCTGCTAACTGGGAGCTGTATTCAAACGGGGCTTTTATTTGCCAGCCTGGAAGGGACTGGCCCAGAACCCACTGAAAAAGGAGACGCAGGCCCTTTTTTGCTCCTCCTGTTGTCATTCCTAGCTGAATGACATTTAGATGGTATGTTCTAGTGACGGCTGGAGACCAGCCCTTTGACTTTGGACATCTTCTTTGTGGGCTGCCTTTGTTCTGTGTGTGGAGGGCACTCTCGCTCTACCAGCTGCTGTTCCATCTCCTGTGCCGACGACGAGGCTGTAGCTTTTAATGTTTTCTTTATGTTTGTGACCTGGCCAAGAAGAGACAGTGAATCAGCATCTGCTTCTTCCTCCCCTCGCAGCAGAAACTCTGTTCATAAACATATTGAAAAACCTCTGAAGTGTAGAGTGGAGATTATAAAATAAACTCTCCCACCAGAAACATGCTCTGCACTTGAGTTTATTAAAGGTAATGTTTCATTCTCACTTACAGCTAGAGTTGTTAACATTTCCAGTCTGAGTCCAATATAGAATAACAAGAGATTACTTTTTATTGTCTAAGAGAGAACGGCACAATATTATACCATCTTTCTCGCTGGCTGGAGGGACCTACTACTGCCTTGGTGCAGAAGGCAGCCATCCTACCACGCTGTTGGCTAGAAGCATGAAGGACAAAGGAGACCGTGAAAGAAACAGACCTAACACTTAGGACAGCACTTGAAAAGGGAAAATTCCATTAGGCCTAGCTGCCTGTCTGAGCCACGGATACTTCCTAGAAGTAGGAACAGAAGTTTGTTTTGTGGGAGGCAGCAGTAGTGCTTCTGCTACTCTGGCTGAAAAGGAGAGATATAGCACCAGGCATCACACACTGTCCCCTGGAACCCTGTAGGGCTCACCAGAAATACAATGAGCAAACTTTAAAACACTCCACAGGCCAAAACAAGTTGGAGAGTCAGGTGTGCCAACTCCAGGCCAAAGGCATCTGGCAAACCAAATGTGCTATGGATACCAATCAAGCCGCCAAGCATATGCTGCTTCAGAAGGCAAACGTAAACCTGCAGGGATGCAGCACTCTGCAAGAAATAAACCCTGAGCGAGTGTCTCGGGAGGCCCATTTTCACCTTTACAGCTGCACCAGCCAAGAGCCGGTCTCACAACTACACACACCTCCGCGGAGCTCAAATCGCGTGCCTGTGCTGCCCCCTACCGCCCAGCTGCGCACGGGACAGGGGCAGGAGCGCTCCCAGGCCACGGGGCCGAGCGTGTGACCCTGCAAAAGGCAGCTAGCTGCTGAGGGCACTTTTTGCAAAAGCAGTGAGACTCGTGAGGTTTTTGTTAATTACACTTTCAGGTTTAGAACCAAGAGAACCATTTTTCCCTTCCTTCCTGCCTTGTACAAAAATAACAGAACTGCCTCAAAGCTCTCTGTTAAAAGCACACTTTTCCTAACAAATCAATTCAGGAAACCATAGCTAGTGCAGTCACCTAGCCTATATTTATAAAAATTTATAAAGAAAAGTTCCAGCCTGCTCAGAGCGGGCAAATTTGATATTTGTGGTGTTACTAACACAGGGAAGCAGATAGGTCTTCTTCCTACCTCAAACCAGCACATCTGATATGCATGATTGCTAGCCTACTTCAGAGAAGCCATGACCATTAACCAGATGTTACCAAGTTATTTTCTTCAATAAACAAACATTTATCAAAAAGCATAGCGCTGTCTGAAGTGACTCTGTACCCACCTCCATCTCTACCTGCTGCTGAGTTCGGTGATGATTCTCTTTGTATTGGTTGGCTCTAAGTACTTGCTGCTCAATTCCTAAAAGAACTGCTTCACAACCATCACACCTGCAAGACACAAACAACGTCCAACAGTGTTTATGAGTTCTCTCTGGAGCAGCTCAATCAGGCAATCTGAAAAGTCACGCTCAACTAAAAGTTTAGATTATTAAATTATACCTCCTACTTAGAGTTCCAAAAAGCTGGCAAGAAAAAGCTTTGCTGCTTACTTGATGTATTTCACAGCATTCTTTACAGAGTCCATGTGACTTTTACCATCAAAAAGTGCAGGTTCAATGCGCTTTAGACTTCCTTTTCAGTTAGAATTACTGCTTAAACAGGGATACAACACATTCTTCAGGAGTAACATTTTAAAATTGAAGAAAGAAGTCATATCGAGATAATCCTCCTGCCTGTTAAGTGTTCAAAAGACAAGAGCACTCAACACAGAACTTGTAACTGGAGGGGATGGAAAGGGAATTGGCAGTGGGTTCATTGTTACCTTGCAAACAATGCTGAAAGGTCCTGGAAGCTGCCAGAGCCATGCCACCATGACAGGATTGAGAAAGCTGGAGTAAAGAAGCAAAAAACCTGCCCCCACCTCAGATCAACATATTTGCCCAGCAGTTTAATTACTTTTCATGCACTCATTACCATAGCAACTAGGAAGCAATTCCCAGTCAGCTCAGAACCTGCCACAGGCTCCAGGGAATTTCTCTGGGTGGGAAGGGAATCCTACAAAGATGAGAAGCAGCTTCCTGGCAAAAGTACAAAAAGATAGTACCACACTCCCAATATGGCTGCATATAGACCACATTTATAGGAACAAAAAGAAGGCAAACAAAGGCATCTGAAACTTCAGCCGTGAAGTGGCAGCCCCTCCAAAGAACTGTGATTCTCTAGAATTTGCCCGTGCAGCTCTCATCACAGTGAGAAAGGCTGAAAAGTAATGGATAGTTCTGTGGTTCTTTATCAAGTGTAACAGCAGAAGGACCACGAGTCCAGTTTGGCACATCTGTTTAAAAAGGCCTTGACCCTTCACTGGAGTTCTGTCATGTAAAAGCTATAGTGAGAGCAGAATCTCAAGACTTAGTATAGTTTGGCTTGATACATAACACAAATGGAATTGTAGATGGGATCTTGCAAAACTTGCCCAATAGACTCCTCCTCCTGATAAATTGAACATGGTGAAATTGAACCAGCACTTGAAACTTTGAGGAATAAGAAAAACACAGGACTAGCTATGTACAAGGAACAAGCAAGGTGGAGAGACTGCCTCACCATTCCTGGAGTGTTTTGACAATATTGCTGATGTCCTTCTTCTGAATGTCTCTGCCGATACAAAAATCCACCTCTAGCACCTGGTTTCGTTGATCCAGCTTCCCTTGGATAATATCTGTATAAACTGCTTCAATAATTAAGTCTTCCAGCTCCCTCAAATTCCTCATATCCAGGTCCTTCAGCAACACAGAATAGGGAATGCACTAAAAACAGCAAGTCCAAGAATAAGTTAACAGTCCTAGGGCCAAAATGAACAGCTAAGTCTCAGAAGGTCAAGACCCAAATGTTTACTGTAGATTACACTTGAACCTCAAAGTACAGCCGTGACTGATCATGGCAGAAGGCAGAACAAACGTCTGCTACTGAGCTACGTAATACTCTGACACAACTCTGTTAATTCCTAAAGCTTTGGCACAACTCATTCTGGAGGAAAAAAGGTAATGGGATTGCAGAAGAAATTAAGAGTGTTGCTTAGTTTTCTCTAGAACAAAAAGTCAGCATTTTTAAGAATGATTCTTCAACTCCAGCAGTGAAACTCATCACACAAAGTTTCCCAGCACTTCCTGACCAATTTGTATGGCAGTTCAGACACCCCCAGATCTCATGAATGTCCCAAATGCAACACAAGAGAACACTATATTACTTTACTAATTGCAGGATTTTTTGTGAGTACTGATGCAGTCCAATACAACTTCAGAGGAGTTGATGCCATTTTCAGAAACAAAAACAAACAAAAAACCAACTGCTATCACACACAGTGTACTTTACCTTCATTCTGGAAGCCAGGCTTACAATCGTCAAGTGTTTCAGCTTGTTTTTTTGAGTCACTGTTAATTCAGGCAGGTTATCTTTGTTTGCTGTTAATGTTAAAAAGACAAGATTTAGGACTTTTCTTCAAGAATTACATAATCCAGGCTGCAGAACTTCAGCCTAGTTAAACTACACTAAACCCTGCAAGGCTGAACTTGTCCAGCTACTGTGGGTGCTGGTGAGCAGAAAGCGGCTGCCGCTGACAAATCAGCACACCCAGGGGGAGAGGGGAAAAGTTAAAAAACAAGCTGGCAATTCACTCTTCTCTGCTTCTTCAGTAATTCTGGTTTTGGAATTAGAACGGAATTCACATCTGCACACGTGGTGTCCTGCCAAAATAGTTGGTCGATGCTTTATTTCTACCACCAAGTCATTTTTATTTCATTAACAAGCTGAGAGAATAAAATCTTCCCCCTTCGCTGATCTGGTTGTAAATAAAGCTGGTTTTATTTCTCTGAAGAACTGCAGTATTTTGCCCTGAAAGTGTAAAGTACCAGGCTGAGGAAGAGAGGAGAAATTACTAATCTAGATGGCATCACTGTCATTGTATTATATCCATGTGCCTCATGAATATTTAAAAACAGAAAGGAAACTGGCGGCTTTCCAAAGCAAAGAAACTCTTTACAAGATCTGCTTTAATGGAAATTAGCATTTCAGGGCCACTCAAGTTCTCCCATCCATCCCACCTCATTCAGTGCTCTACATTTTGATTACTTCTCACACCTTTTTTTTTTCTTTACTAGAAAAGGAAGAATGAATTGCACTGTCACATGCTAGGACACAAGATCCATGCACAGCAAACACATCCTCTCATCAGTCACAGAATTCACAAGGCTCGTGTTGCTCCACAGCCACTGGAATTTCCAGTCCTCACACTTAGGATGTCACTTCTCCTTACAGGAACCGGATAGCTCATCCACCACAGTGACAGCCAGTACTATGACAGAATTATTTGTCACACTCTGCAATGGTCTGGGTTAGGCTGCTACCCACAAATGAAGCATTAAATTGTAGCAGAATGGAAGTATAAGCACCAGAGATAAAAGCACATCTCGACAGATACTAAGATGATTCACACCTAGTCCTTCTTAAGCTGTATAAAAGTCATTATTTCGATTTGTATTCTAGCTAAGAAATTCTTCATTTTGTTTCAGCAATGCCGTCACAGAATAAAAGGTTATCCCATAAACCTTATAGATTGTTATAAATAATGCAGAACAATTTTGTCTAGGTTTTCTGCAGCTTCCATAACCGGTATCATCTAAATTTCAAAACAGGTGTCTGAAATTGCATTCTGCAGAGGTAAGCAGCCTGCGAACATCAATGAATACCGCTACAGACCAATTCAATGCAGTGCTGCAGTCCAATCCAAACCAGTAAAACACCACAGTCTCTAGCCCCTCCTTCATGTCTTAGCAATTAAAAAGCACGTATGACCCACAGACACCCTGTGAACAATTCTCCTCCCAAGCAAATTCTGTTCTTGGACACTTTCACCCAGCCACACTACACCAGGTACCACAGAAAGCAAAGAACTGCCTCTTGCAATTCTAACGGGCAAGCCAGTCTCGTACTCTGCAGACAGGCGGCAGTCCCTTACCTACATAGTCTGGGTACGTTCCGTATGCAAACAGGTTCAGCAACTGGAAATAAGCAGCATTAGACCCTTCAGCAAGCTGGATGGGAAGAAAACAAAAGAAATTCCACGTAACACAGTAACAGCCAACACGACCCTGGTAGGCAACTTCTCCAGAGAACGTTTGAAGTCTACACAGGACAAGCAGTACCCAGAGAAGCAATTATGCCCCCATGTTAAAGAGCAGGACCCTTTCTAAGGCCTTACGAGTAGCAGCATATTTCAGCAGTTTTAGAGTCAAGATGATCCAGCCATTTCTATGCACCAGAACTTAGTTACAGTTTGGACTGTCAACTGCTTTGAACAGCACCTTAGGAGGTAAAAGAAAAAGGCAACTCAATTTCAGCTGACAACCTACAGGGCCAGCTCTTCTCACCATGTGACAAGCAAGCAGGCAATGGTGTTGGTCAGTTAAGCACCCTTGCTGTTAGTGGGAAAGCTAAGACAGCTTACCTGAAGAGCCACAAAAACTTCAAAGCAAAGCAAGCTAGAACATTTTAAGTTGAGTGCATTTGAAAGCAATAGCGCTTCTCTCACATGCAAACACTTCACTGGAACAACTGCAGCACCAAGCAGTGACTTTTATTGAGTGGGGGTTTTCTTAATACCATTTGCTGCACACAGATCCAGGAAAAAAACTTACTTGTGATTTGATGCTGAATAACCATAGAGGCATTTTTCAGCATGTCTAAGAGCCTGTTTGGAAAGCCAAACTTGCTGTACGCCACATTACCCCAGCTGCAGAGATACTCAACCTAGATTCCCTCATTGTAGTAGATGCAGGTGCTGGCGAGGCATTCTCAGTAAGAGCTCTGGAACTTACTTTCAACCTTAGTTTGAAATGGTTTGGATTTGGTTACTACCCAGGCCTGATACACTAGACATCTGTTCACAAAGACTTTTGGAGAGCACTGAAGTTATGCTTTCCAGGACAATGAAGAAGTAGAAAGGGATTTTTTCACTGCTGGCTGGCTAGGTGCCTTCTTAAAATTGTTACTGTGCTGCTGCCAGGTTTTTGCTGTATTAGCAATTGCATTAAGGTAGCAAAGCTTTATATAGGCATTTCTTAACATCTAATATATACAGGCAAAAGCAATGTCAATCTCTCATGCACAAACATCTCAGAACCAAGATAAGTCATGCCAGGCTTATTCCTGGCACAGAAATTTCCCACATGGGCTGTCTGTGGAAACTTCTGGGTATCCCTTATACTGGGAGTGCAAAAGGGGCATTAGGACAGAAACTCATCTCTTACCTCTTGTACATTTGTTAACTCCAAGAGCTCTCCAAAGACATAAACCCCAGGAGCCTCCAGCACTTGATTTATAAGGGCAGTCAGAGCAGAGCCACTTGTACCTTTGGCTAGTAAAATAAACTGCTCTAGAAGATTGCAGGATGGTTTCTGTTCTCCTGCCATTCTAGGTTTTCAATCTGTCAATAGAAGAACACAATTTTAATACATCCTTTCTCCTCTGCTGAATTCTGTCTGGCAGTGGATCAGAAGGTATGCTCAGCATAGTAACATTTCAGTGTCAGCAGAGCCAGGTCTTTCTTCAGCAGAGAGCGGGCCAGGAACCCAGCAGGTTCAACTGTTGATTTATCCGGGGAGCAAAAACAATTCACACAATATCTGAGCAAAACTTCTGCAGACTGTCTGGTCAGTTCCCTAAAAGGATCTAGCTACTCTTGCTAGTAGGAAAGTTTAGATTCCACACTGTTTTCAGACTTCTACTGAAGCTGCCAAATAATGCTAACTGCAAATATGTTTATTATTACGTCTGTTAGAGGCCAGCTAAGACTTCCTCCTTCCTCATTACATAGCTTCAAAACAGCAAATAACTTAATGTTCTGTGAAGAACTGATCCACCTTGTAGGCCCGTGCATGATACTTTTCGCTTTGATGCTGACTGTAGGTAAAGCCTGCGTACCTATTTCCTATTGCTTTCTGAGCCTAAAAGGCAAAAAGAACTGTGGCCTGTAAGCAGCTTACCAGCCTACTTTGTATAGTTAAACTGTTTTGGGTTAACTGGAAAGCTTAAGTGATAAAAATACTCTTTCTACAAAGGGCTCTATTTAAGTCTCTGTAAAGAGAGGTCTTTGTCTTCAGCTGCTGCCTGACATTTCTGGTGTGCATGTTGTCTCCCAGCACCAACATGTTGCTTTTGAAATGTAAACCGCTATTTATTGACAAGTCCAACAAAATAAGTTGCTTGTTTACAAACAACTAAGAAAAAACTTCTGAGGCCTATTATTCAAGACACTAAACAAATAACTTAGCAGATAAGGTTTTTTTGCATTGCGTTTGTATTGGACAATTATCAAATACAGCATGTAACCTTTGGTGAAGAAAACCAAGCACCAGAGAACTCATTCTGTGTGACCACTGGGACATCTGCCCTTGCAGGGGAAGTACAGTTACACAGGTGTTTGCACTGTTTTAATCAAATTAAGACTCGTGAAGGCAATGCAGCCAGCTTTCCTTATTAGTCAGATTCTAAAAATACACATTACTCCATTCCATTACACCTGCAGGTGCAAACGGTCTCGACCCGAGGAGGCAATCTTTTGCACTCCCCACGCAAAGATTTCCCAGCTCTCGGTGTAGCCTCTTTGGGATTCTTTTTATCAGAGGTACACACACAGCCGGACTGAATAGCACCTCAGTTTCGACTGAGAAATCCCTGCAATACAATAATGCTCAGTGTGGCTTCTTAATACATCTGAGGGTGCATCAGTACTGCTCTCCTCGCTCACAGATAAGGAACAGACACAGAGGACAGACAATATTCTCAGGAGAGCAAGTGAACTACTGCATTGGGAATGACATCCAGATTTCATGGTTCCCGAGTTGTTGTCCTCCCTCACAGGTAATCAAAGTACACCTGGTGTATGAGTACAGAAGACTGGCTGGCTTTCTCCATGCCCTGCTAGGAAAAAAAACACCAATTCTTTGTCCCTTTTTAAGGTTCAGACAAGCACGTTGCTATTGCAACCTGCCTGCACAGCCGTGTCACCGGGACTGCCTGGCCACCCCTCAACACAACCGCCTGGCCTTGGTGAGAGGTGACTGAAATACAAATGGGGGACACTTGAACGGAGCTTGCCCAAAGGCTACCAAAACCCACACACGGGGATAAGCTGGGCCTCTCCCCCCGGTCACGCCTTGCTGCGGCCCCTCTAAGGTACGCGAGGGGAGGCAGGCAGGCCCCGCGGGGGGGGGGCGCGCTGCGGATGCGGCCAGGCGCCCCGGCCCCACAGACCCCCGGCTGGACCCGCGGGCCCCGCCGGGCCGGCAGCCGTGTCCCAGCCAGGGGGCCGAGCCCCGCCGCAGGGGCCGATTTACCCGGGATCCCACCGCCGGGCCCCCTCGCCCCTCACCCGCCAGTCCCGGTCCCCGCTCGTTTCTCAGGGCTCGGGGAGCAGCACGCCCGGCAGCGCCGGGACGCGGCCGCGGAGCGGGGAAGGGAGAGAGTCGGTACGCGGAGGGGCGGGCGGGAGGCTGCTCCCTCCCCCGGCGTTACCTCTCCGCCTGGCCTCCGGTCCTGCCGCTCCCGGCGCCGTGCCCGCCGCGCCTCAGGCCGCCATGATGGCGGCGCCGGTGTCCCTCGCGCAGATCCTTCCCCCGGAACGCGCGGCCGCGCACGGAACGTTCCGGCCCCGGGTGGCCGCAAGGCTCGGGCACCGCGCCCGGCATCCCGCGGCAACCGGGCCGCCGTCCGCCCGCCCGCGGCGTAGGGGAGGCTGGCCGGGCCCCCCGGGGCCGGTCCCGGCACGCTGGGCGTGCTGGCGGCAGCCTCCGCAGCAAACGGCGCTCCCCGGGCGGCTGCTCGGTTACAGCCAGCCGAGCTGCCGCCTCCCGCTCGGGGAGGTGCGGTGCGGTGGCAGCGCGGCGGGGGGCTGGCACCCCGAAATGGCCTGTGCCAAGGGCCACCACCGAAAGGCCACGCACTTTAGCTTGTTCTTTGTTCTGAAGGTCCCTTCCCCATGCACAGGCCCATTCCTCTTTCGAGTGCTTGCCCACACCGCAGCCTTCAGGGAGGATTAAATCTGTCATTTTACGGCAAGAACCGGGCCATGGCTGAAGAGCTGCAGCGGGGCCACTGGTAGACTGAACGGTTGTGCAGGGCAGGACAGTGGAGGCTACCAGCCAAGCCCCTTGGGCCGGTCCTCCCGCAGTGTGAATGGGAAAATGCCGCCAAAAGATGGGGTGAAAAGACCACAAGGTGCAAGAAGTGATTTTAAACTCCATAGAAAAATGGCCCAAACCCAAGGGCAGAGCAACGTCTGTGATGTGGGGGAGCAGGGAGGGAGCTGGAGGGGTTGCAGTCCTTTCCAGGACACAAATCAGGAGCCAAAGGACTCTTGAGGGGGTAGAAGAGCAGGGGTGGAAATGAGAGCTTTCGGAGTTGCTGCCCTTCTCAAGGTCTGTATGCTGATCTATGTCATGCTATGAATAAAGTGTGCTTCTGCTAAAAATCCTCTAGCTGAGAGTGAAGTGCTTCTGGCTTTCAGTCAGTGAGTCCCTGAAGATCAAACCGTGGACCAGCCTAGTCAGGAGGGAGAAGCTTTCAGGGAATGAACATCAGAAACTATTAGGAAAACTGATGGGGCTTAGCCTATACCTCAGATACACCCGCAGTGGGTCCCAGGAGTCCCATCTTCCAGAGAAAGGGTGTCAGACAAGCACAGAGATGTGATGCTGACACTCTGAGCTTCAAAGCAAATTGGATGTAAAAAACCAGGCCCTGCACAGCAAGGGAACTCAGCCAGGGCTATAACAAGCCATTCAGTAATTTACTTAAGCCACACTTAGATCTCATCTGTACAGGGAGGGAGAATTACCTCTTTAATCACATCCTAAACAGGCCCTCCACCATGGTTCATGTTGCCCCACAGACGCTGGAACAGTTGCCTTGGGCAAGTAGTGCGTGGCCTCATTTGTCTCAAGACTCATTAAAGCTGAAATCCCATGCCTAAATGGAAATGGAAATATATGATTGTGAGCTATTTTCCATGGATCTTTTTTGCAACCGTCTGCTGGAGCCTGTGGGTAAAAATCAGCTGTTAGCCCAGTGTAGGTCAGCCAGGAGGGTCTTTTCATCAGGCTGTCCTGACACCTCCCGACAGCCGACAGCCTGGCTGGTTGACGTGAACTTTGGAGGACAGCATCAGCTAAGCTCAGCTTTTGGGATGGATTTCCTTTTTTTAAGAGAAAAATATGTGAATGCCCAGCTGTCTCATCCCCTTTTAAATAGCTATTGCAACCTCTTGCTCCACCCACGCAGCCTTCTGTGCTCAGGGAGATGTTAATCCATTTTATCTTTTAATGTTGGCATTATCTCTTGACTCACCCCCATCTCTTCCCCTTGTGATTCTGCAGTCCAGGTCCCTTTTAGGCAGCAGATAATTCACCTTATTTCCCTGCATTGCCTGTGAACAGAAACCATAAATCCAGACTAATTTCCCCAAGCAGTGGGGTGATGGAGCCCCAGAGAGAAAGACTCTGGTTTCTCTCAGTCAGAAGCCAAGACAGGAGGCTGCAAAGTCACCTGTAAAGGACAGAGATCAGGAAGGGTGTGATGAACAGCACAAAGTGGCACCCCTCTGTCCTGCAGCTTCCATCACACTGAATTCAGTGTCTGGTTCTTCAGGCTCTTGAGTGCCCTGTGCCCCCAGCTGCTCATCATGCCTGCATTTGCACCCTCCCTGTGCCTGCCTCCTGCATGCCAGGCCAGCAGCACCAGCTTCACCCCTTCTAGGTATGCACCTCCCAGTGCCCTGGGACACAATTCTGGAGCTGGTTCTTCCACTCCCAAAGTCCCAATTCTGATGTGTCATTGGCAAGAAAATTACCACCTGGCCTCACCAAGGAGAGGGCTGACATTAAAAGCAGGTACTTTTGTATTTCTTACCTTTTTCCTTATCTTTCATAAATAAGGTGGTTTAAATCTAAAACTTTTGTGAAAAGAGGGACATTAGGACAACATAGGACCTTACCAATAACCCACATAACACACATTATATTCAGAAATCATACATTAGGCTAGATTTAGCCACCAGGATTAGGATCTGGTTCCTAAAGTGTCTGTAATAATATTACTTCCCAACAACTGAAAGCAAAACAAAATTAACTGTTGGCACCATGGCCATGTTAAAGCAGGAGCAGGTGCATCTGCACATGACCAAATGGCCAGTAGCTCTAGGGGTAAGGTAGGCTGTGTACATGCTAACACAGTCCTGGATGCAGTTCCTGTGTGTGCTTTCATCGTGGTTCATCCACTTATCCTGTCTCCTTCCAGGCTTCTGACACCTGCAGCTGCCAGAACATGTCTCCAGAGCACAGGGTGATGGGAGCCCCCAGGCCCTGCTGAAGAAGCTGTCGAACTCTCCGCACTTCCCAGGATCCACAGACTGAGCTTCTTGCTGGAATCTCATCTTGCACCTTGGCCAGGTGAGGAGTCATGTGCATGTCTGGGTGGTTGCAGATACGCAGCTGTACAACCCCTTCCATCAAGTGTGGGGTGGCATGATGCCCCAGCTCATGAAACCATCTCCCAATTATGCTGATCCACAGAAACACCAGCTCATTTATCCGCACCTTGAGAGAACAGCTTCTGGGAAAGCAGGAAGCAGGCTGGAGGTGTCTTCTCACCTGCAATGGCAGCTCAGAAACTGACACACCTGCCAGAGATGTGAAAGCAAAGATGACATTTTCAGTACAAAGTGGCGCAGAGGGATCGAGAGGCTTGCAGCAACTTTCTTGCAAGTCAATCAGAAAGATAATGTGCTCAAGGATGTCATTTGTGTTAATGCAGCCAAAGGATTTTGAGGGAGGCAAGAGATCCCAAGGTTTCTGTCACTCCCTGAGTTATGGTGTCATGTGTTCCACTGCTACTCGTGTCTACAGCAGTCACAAGAACTTTACACTTCAGCCACAAGCTCTTTTGTGATTTTCAGAAGTTCAAAAACAAGAGGCCTGTCTTCTCTGCACAGCAAGGTGAATTTGGAAATTCTGAGATTTGGCCAGAAAACAGAAATGCCCCAACTATAAATTCTGAAAACACTCCTACCCCTGTGCTAGAGAAGCCCTTCAACACTGCACGATTCCTCGCTGCCAGATCCATTTGGTCTCTGGCTCTTTCGTCTCTGAGGAGCCTGAACGGAGGCAGGATTGAGTTCCTTACGTCTTGTGTAAACCAGCCTGTCATACTTCCACCTGGCAGGCTCTTCCCACACACAAGACCATTTGTTTCTGCCTTCCTCAGGTCTGCTTTTTTTCTACCTCACCTTTTCTCCCAGTCAGTCTTTTCTCCGCAGTGATCTTTAGTCCCTCTTCCTTAGACAGCATGCAATTACGGAAGGACTCTTAATAAAAGACAGATATATATTATCATAGCGTGCCCCTGGCACTCTGCCCAGATTTGAAATGATCTGTTCGTACACTTTTAAACTGATGGTGTGGAACCGAGCTTGGATCACATACATCAGGGAAATAAATGCAACCTATTTTTATTATTAAGATCTCTTATTGGTTATACTGGCAGCGGCCTTGTCCTTATGCATTAAATGCAACCTTTATTAATGTTCATGTTCTTCTCATTTGCACAGTGGCCAATTTGGAGGCAGAGCCATGAATGTATTGATGGCACCCTGATTGTTTGCTGGCCCTGTTCTAAACCTGGGTTACACCTGCTGCCTCTGGTTTTGTCATTACTTATTAAGGCTTTGTATTAGCTGTGCTCATACTGCTAGCGGCGGAGTTAATTTGTTGTGCTCATATTTAAGAACAGCCTGACTTCTGGGATGCGCTAACTAACCACAGATTTCCCCCAACATTCTACTTCGCTACACAAAGGCCCAAGTTCTGCAGGACAAAAGCCACTTTTGTTCCAGGGAAAGCATGCTAGTTGTTTTAAACTTTCCCCATAATGCCGGTCCTGAGGGCTCCGGCATCGGCACTCGCGGGAGCTGCTCTGGGCCTGCACGCTGCGAGCCCCCAGTGCCCGCTGCTGCCCAAACTCACGGCCACAGCCCGGCCGCGCCGCCGTCGTGCGGCCCGAGGGAGAAACTCGCTGCCAGACCGGCCCCGCCGAGCGAGGGCAGCGCCAAGCGACCCCGGAGCCGTGGGGGCCCCCGCCGCCGTCGGCCGAGGGCCTCCCGCCCCCTCGACTAACGTCCCCGAGGCCCCCCTCGCGCGGGCCGCCTGCAGGGGCTCCCGCTCCCGGCCCGCGCCCCCCCGCGGCCCGGCCTCACAACGGCGGCGCGGCGCGGCCGGGAGAGGTTTGTCCTGCGGCAACTCCCGTCCGCCGGCGACGTCAGGCTCGGCCGGGGCGTACGCCTTAACGACCGCTGCGCAGCCGCCCTTGAATGAGGGAGGGGGGCGGGCGCGAGGGCGCGCCATGTGATTGGACAGCCGCGCCGTCCTTCCTGCGCCAGGAGGCGGGCCGGCGAGGCGACGGCAGAGAATGATTGGGCGGTGCGGCGGGCCGGGGGGCGGTGCGGCGGGAGGCCGCTCGGGTTGGTTGCGCCGGGCAGTGGCGGGTGCGAGGGAGTGAGGGGGGAGGGGTGGGGGGTCCTGAGGCGCTGCTGTCACCGCCGCCTTCCCGCCCAGGCCCGCGCAGCCAGGCCAGCCCGGCCCAGCCCCGTCCGCCCGCGGCGCGGCAGGACCATGTCGGCCACGGACGAGCGGGCCAAGGAGATCCTCCGGGGCTTCAAGCTGTATCCTCCCGACGGGGGCCGTGAGGCGGGCGGGCGGGCCCCGGTCGGAAGGAGGGGGGGGGCGGTACGGGGATCGTCGCCCCCCAGCGGCGAGGGCGGGTGCCGGTCCCCCGGGGCGGGAAGCGGGTTGTCATGGAAACGCCTCCCCGGCTGGGCTGTCCCCAATGGCGTCCTCCCTGTCCGGTGGCGGGGGGGGTGTCCCTCCCGCTGCGAGCGGCTGAACCCGCCGCGGGGCCGGGACCGGCCCGGAGCCGGCTGGGGACGGGGACGCGGGGAAGGAGCCCCCGTAGCGCCGGGGCCTGGCTGCCGTCCCCGCCCCGCGGGGGGCTGCCGTGAGGCGCGGGGTGGCGGGTCCCCACCGGGGCGGTGGCAGGTGGCCAAAGTCCCACCACGGTGGCGGTCTCGGCCCCTACCCCGGCTTCTCGCTGCACCGGAGCTGTCCGCCGGCGGCTGCTGACGGGCGGGCGGAGGAGAGGGGCTGGGCGGGAAGGCGGCGGCCCCGGGGAGGCAGGAGCCCCCGCCCGGGCAGCCGGGACCGCTTACAGCGGGCAGGTGAAGCAGCCCGGCGCCCTCGGTCCCGGGAGGATCTGGTGATCCCGTCCCTTCTGCGGCCTGTGCCCAGGCATCTCTGCTTGCGAAGGACACACCTGGTCTTCAGGTCCAGAAGCAGCATCTTGTTCCTTTTCATACCGTGAGGTACTGGCACATGCTGTGTTGGTCATGGTTGGTCGTACGGTCTCTTTTACTGCTAATGCTGATGTACTCTAGGTGTTAATGCCTTTCTGTGCAGGTTGTTTTAAAACTTTTCACATTGTGCCTTTCAAAAAGTGGTCTCATTGCACATCCGTGTTATCCGACTATGAATTTAATGTTGATGAAATGAGATAGATCTGTGCTTGGAAGGGAAGTCCTGTGTGTACCCTTCCATCCCAGGATTTCAGTGAGGTAGAAAAAGGCTCAACCTAAAGGCCCACGTGCAAACTAAGGGTGGGAGAAATATGCCACGTGGAAAAAAGCTACTGTATTTTCACATAGTAGATTCTTCTAAGCTTGGAAGACAAATGCAAGCTTGCTAGCTTGACCTTTAGACACCAGAAAATTGTTGTGGGTTCGTTGGTTTGTTTTTTCTTTTTTACAATGAAAAGGACAGAAGGGTACAGAATACCCTCTTGATCTAATACCGTTATTTCTAAACAGGGGGGTTTTGTCCAGTGAGATGTTCATAATCTCTACGCCAGCTGTAGCAGGATCTAATTTTGTAGGTTGGATTTAGATAGATAGCTGCTATCACACTACAAGCAGATGCTTTTCTTAACTTTTGAATCATTGTCCTGTCTTCCAGCTGTTAGTACGGCATCTGGTTTCTTGCTTCTGCACTGTCACTATTGACAGTTCTTTTTATTTATGAAGATGTGGTATTTTAGCTGTCAAAACATGATTTAAAAACCCTTTGTGCTGGCAATTAGAAGAAGAATAAGCTTCTGACAAAACCAGACTAAGCTGTTGGTAGAAGCAGGGAGTGCCTAGAAAGTTAAGCCTAGGGAACAAAGTTTGAAGTGCTTCTTGCATGTGTTTGTATATAATCTTTGCTGGATAGCAGAATTCACATGAAGGCCTTTGTCCAACTTTGGATGAAATAACCCAACAAATGATAAAATGGGTTAAGCAGAAAATAGTTTTTGCTCTTTGAGAGCATGTTAGACAAACCTGAGGTAAACTTCTATTATCTCAAACAGCCATAGCATGAACGGGAAGCTTTAGTAGAAACACTCTGCAGTTCCACATTGAAGTACCTCAAGCTTAGTCTTCCTTTGCTTGTCCTTGCAAAAAAACATACCAGTTTTACTTCTGACAGGACAGTTTTAGGCAAATCTTTGATTGTGCTTCTCCAAAAACATGCTGGAATACTTTGATACTTGCCATAGAGGCCAGGTAGTATAAAGTCTGAGAAACATGAATGTTTTAAGAAACATTTTATAATTGGAACTTTTAGCAAGTTAAAATAGCTGAAAAAATGCCTATGTATGCCTTTAGTAAACCAGAAGAGTGGCTGAGCAGACATTCCTCATTTATGAGAGGAAGCCTTGAGACACTGCGCCATCCACACAGGAAACTACTCATGCCCAGATGTGACCATGCTCTCTGCAAGGCTGCCATCAGCTCAGGCTGCCACATCCTTTTCTGAGAGCAAGTGTGTATTCCAGAGAGCATTACGTTTTTAAGAGATGCTTTATCTTCCACCCACTTTACTACTGGGTGTGCTAATTTACTTAATAGAAAGGAAGAGAGAAACATATTCGGAAAAACTGTTAAATTTCTACTTTGAATACTTGAAAACTTTTTCCTCTGCTCCCAGGAGAGGGGGAGTTCAACTCCACCAGCTTAAGCACATCCTGCAAACTTGGCGTTTCAAACTGAACTTGCTTTTAGCACAAGAAACTAGCACAGTATTACACCTGGGGTCTGTATGTATTCGATTCCTTGTGTGGTAAGATCAGCTGATAGGGCAGAAAGCATCACTGAGGAAGCAGACTTCCAAAATACTTGCTTACTTTAACACAGGAAGGGCACTTTAGCTGGAAATCCAGTTCACATTGAGTAATCAAAGTTTCCTCAAGCAAATTATGTTTACTTGTGGTTCCTGAGAAGAGGTTAATTAAAAGCTTTCCAGCTGATTGGGAGATGCTGCTGTGGAAGTTAAATTTTAGCCCAAACCCACCCTCTGACTTTAATGTTGAGGTATGCTTTCCTTCCTCTATGACACTACTGCAGAAACATGTTGTGGCTAGTGTCCTGAAATTCAAGCCAGGAACATTTACTCTCCTCTTGGATGTTACTGTTTTGAAAAGAATAAAACCAAAGGAGAAATGTTTAATGCTTGCAGCGAAATGGGGTTATTCATTATACATTATTACATTTGTCCTAAGAATTTTTAGGGCACCAGTTAGAAATCGAACACTGACAGTCCAGTAAGTATGGTGCAGTAAAAGATTGAAAGTGGCCAGCAAAAACTTTTGTAGCTCATCACTACTTCAGAGACAGTATTTGTTAGAGCTTGGCATCAAGTCCGTTTTGAAGGCACTCACCCGAACAGCAGTTGTTAGACTTAACGTAGTATCTACAGATAGTCCTGTACTATGAGAATGCAGTCTCATTGATTGGCTATAAGCAATATCAGTTCAGTTGGTGACTGAAGATTCATTCCTCTGTAATACTGGCCAAGCCTTATTTCTGAAAGTATTTAGCACAGCTGGTCCTGTAATCTCAAATGCACGAGATCTGATTATGCCTTTTTTCTCCAGAAGATGGGATAGTTACTCTTGTGAAGCTTCAGAACAGCAGTTTACTTGACCCTCATTTACCCTTTCAACACATACTTCAGGTTTTGTCCTGTCATTTTATCTTTAGAGTTAATATGTACTCTTAAATGTATGTATTTAGCAACCTTTTTCATAAAAAGGTAACACCAATAATGTATTTCCCTAGCAGTCAAAACTCAGGGGTTTTTTTCATAGCTTCCTTCTCACCAGCCCCCTTGATAATTTGTGGGTTGTCTGTGGGTTGTCCTGACATGAGCCAGTACAGATTTACTTTTTTTTTTATGCACTATGTTCAGTAGAATGAGGAGACTGTAGACAGTTATCCTATTTAATTTGGTTTGCTGGCATTTGGAAAGCATACATGCTTTGCTTTCTTACATAGCATCCATGCTGTAGATTAGAAATATCCAGTCATGGTTTGTAACAACAGATTCACATTCAGCTCTTGAAGAACCACAGTTCAACTTTTTTATGCACTTCTTCCTGTAGTGTTTCAGCTGGAACAGCACAGAAGAGAAAACCCAAACAAGTCAGTTGGGTCGCATAGCATGGTTCAGGTGCTGAGTCTAGCCTCTCAACATCCATTTTCTATTTTAAATCCTCCAGGTCAAACAAGATATCACCTATTTTATTTGCTTCTGTACAGAGGAGTCTCATCAGAATTGGATCTCCATAGTGTTTATTGCCCTATAGATATTTATTAGGTTAGGATAAGTTTCTCCATGAACTTCTATTTAAGGCTATGCAGTATATCTTACTGTACTTCAGAAATCTTCTGAAACAAATTAATATGGTGAACATAAGCATGAAGACACAATATTAACTGTAGGTCAGAATAATTATGGAGTTACAAAACTAGTATTTGTGGTCAGAATAAACATATACCTGTAGCTCAGGCACTCTGACATTTGTAAGCAAAACTTTATATGTCAAAGGCTGTCCTACTTTCTGGAATCCTCAGTGTTCCCTGTGCAACATTCGCTTAGCTCCCAGAGCTTCTTCCAATCCTCTGCTCGCCATTATGTCTAGGAAATCATTCTAGCAGAGCATTAACCTCTTAGAAAGATGGAGCTGTAATGAAAATATAGTTATAGCAGAAACCATTAAGAGCTTCTATGAACTTTATATTACTGCACAGACAGAGACACTTCTACTTCCAACTTCTACCTGGTTTCTGCTGTACGCACAGAAGCTGTAGTCAATGACAATGTTGCCTATCAGTTCCTAGAATAGTCACTGAAGTTTTGGACTAGTTTGATGCAGCATTCAAAAGTTGAGAAATCCAAATGGAAGCTCCATCAAATTGAGTTTCAAATTTATGTGTTAGGCCAGTAGATCTTTAGCTGCTTATTCACTTAAAATGCTTACCTGTTGCAGTGTTTACACAACTAACAAGGTAGCAGCTTTAACTGGCTTAAAAATTCCCCTCTGCTTTGAGGTTTCTTCTGTGCACTTCCTCAGATCTCAATTTGTTTAGAATTCTTGAATGTAATAGAAAGATGAATCGCCAAATTTATGGATTAAAAGGAGCCGCTGGCCAGCTGAAAGAGGGAATAGGGCTGTCCAGAAGCTGAGCAATGTACTCTGTAGAGAGCCAAAGCAGGATTTGCTTGTAGCTTGCACCAGTGCAGTTTTAAAACACTCTGGAAAACATCAGTTTGTGCTCCCCATCCACATTGCTGGTTTCTAAAAACTAGAATGTTCTTCCATCTAATACATATAGTTCATTATTTATATCGCGTAATAGTTGGTCTTCAGTTGTTCTTGAACATCCATTAAACTTTCCTGTCTACACACCTTAGAGTACAAGCAAGAGTTGTCCACATTCCCAGTTACTCTTGACTGCAGAACAAGTTCCCACCCTGGCATGGCACCCACCCTGGCAAAATATAAAATGGTTTGGGTTGGACGGAACATTAAAAATCACTTAGTTCCAACCCCCCTGCCATAGACAGAGACAGCTTCCACTAGCGCAGGTTGCTCAAAGCCCCATCCAGCCTGGCCTCGAACACTTCCAGGGATGGGGCACCCACAGCTTCTCTGGGCAACCCGTTCCACTTCTCTGTGGAACAAGAGAACTGCCTCAAAGAGGCCAACATTTCATGTAGAAGCTTTAGCCAGTTTGTACTTGGTAGTTATACAAGTACCTTTAACGTATCATGATTGTTTGCAGCACTGACAGAAGTTCTGCAGTATGCAGTGATCTATAGTTCTGGCATGCTAAACACAGACTCATCGTGTTCCTTATGCATAAGTCATGAGTCATACCTGCAAAAGTAAAGCAGGAACAATTTTACTGGGTTTGGTTTTACCTGCCTGGTTCCCCAGTGAACACCAAAAACTCCCGTGTCCTCCCCTTGATAACTTTCATTGAAAAAGGTATACATATTTAATTAAACAGTGATTTGCATTAACTTTATATCTGAATGAGCTACAGTCAGTTTTCTGCATTTCAGATTTAATGCAATGCACTTGTAGTGTTGGAAGTGGTGCTTTGTGCCCTTGACAGTGGAAGGGGCATTAAGAATTTGCCATCACAGGAAACAAATCCGTTACCAGGTGCTACAGAGAATACAACACTGATTTAAAAGTGTAAGTTGACATTGAAGTTTGGGGGGTTCTGTTTAGTCAGCAATATTACTTCAGCACCTTATGGTTAGAATTGGGTTTCTAAGATCCTTTCATCACTCCGAAGCTTACCCATCCAGCATCTGACTGGACTTATGGTTTCAGTATTTTTAATTGCTTTGCCTAGTGTTGACCTGATAAGGTACCTAAAATAATGCAGTTGTCATTAGCAAAATTATTTCCCCTTATTTCCTTTATCTCATATCAAAATAATGTCATTTAGTCTTTGAATCCTTGGAAGTCATTGGTGCCTTATGCTTCAGCTGTTGTTACAGTATTTGAATTTCCACACAGCAGAAGATAGTCATTTAATTCATCAAGGGAGAATTGATAGAGCTTTTTCCCCACCATGCATCTTCACAGCCAACACATAGGAAAAAAGCCAAGCTTACACAGATGTAGACAAGCAGGGAGGCATCTAAAAATCCGCAAATAGAACAGATACTGTTCAGAGTAGCGTATTTTTTTTATACAGACAGCTGATGTGTCTCCTGTGTTACTGAAAAAACAAGTTTTCTGGTAGCTAAACCAATTCTAGCATGGAAGTTGATTTGACTTGCTCTTACCATGTATATCTCTGAATTTAAGTTGATCCAGAAAACACTTTGAGTCAAAATTTTACATGAAGTTCATAAGATCACAAGCCGCTGTACTCCAACTTCTGCTTTTGACTTCCACAATTTATGTAATACAAGCCTCTTCTATTTCCCTATCTAAGCTGGGAAATTAAGGCAGCTTCAATTCTGAGCTCAGATCCTCCATTTAATATAAACCAGTGTTTTGTTTACATCTAGATAGTCAAAGTTTGTACAGAAGTATGAGGTACACTGGGTTCCCAGATACAGGTAACACACAGAAAACATCATGATCTATTAAGGGCAACCTGACAATATCAAATTGTGTCTTTCCCTGCATATTAGCATAGCAAAATTTATCACAGTTAGCTTGTAAGCACATAAAAGGCAACTTTCACCTGTCTCTTGCTCACCCATCTTATGTGCAAGAAACTATAGTAGTGAGCACTGAATACTAAAAAAACAGTCTCAGGGGCTGCCTTTTTATCCTGAGACTATATCAGGAGCACCCACAAAAACAAGAGGTTTGGCATCTGTGTAGCATCAGTCTCAGAGCAGTGTTAAAGAATAGATGGCAGTTTGAGAGAACACCCCCATATACTCATTGGGCATTACTGTGAAGTTTCTAAAGCTGTTTGACTTTAGTATTCTCTATTATAAGAATGTCCAAGTAGACACAGCAGGAGTGTTTGGAGGCTCTGTCCAGAAGACCCCTAACAGTAACAGAGGTTCTCATGAACAGTAGTTGGAACCACATCTCAGCTGCATATTACTAAATCCTAATTGACAGCCAGGATTTTCAGTTGTGATTATGAACTTAATCATATGTGTGATATGAACTTCTATACTTAAGTATAGAAGAGACTTAAGGGAAATAGTATCAGATTAATTCAGCCATGAGTGAACCTTTGAGTTCGTTATGTTCATGACTAGAATATGAGGCAACACTGGTCTGGAAGAATGTCAGGCTTAGGTAAAAGCAAGAGCAAGAAAAATAATTTATTTTCAGTCAGCCTTTGGGATAAAAGTGCAGAAAAGCATCATGTTATTAAGTTTATCCAATCCTGCATTGAAAGGATTGCTTAACTAACTAGGAGTAATATTGTCTTCCATTAGAGAGAATAAGAGTGCAGGCAATTTTACTTCTTAGTAATTCTGTAGAGGAGTATTTAGATGGGTCAGTCTGTATGCTACAGCGTACATAAATTTCATCTACTCTGTAGCAAGTCAGAAGGTCATTTGGTCTTTGGGACAGCTGTTTATATCCATCTTTTCCCATTTATTGTATCAAGAAAATGGGGGGGACATTAAATGGTGATTAAATTGATTACATTAATTTGTTATTAAAGCATATACCCCACCTAAGCAGGTTGCCTGCCTCTTTGCTCCTCACTTCAGATGATTTAAAGCTTTCCAAGAGGAAGGTTACACATGCTTAGAACCAAGAAATTCATCTGATGTTTTATTAAGTGTGTCAGAAACTTCTAATCCGGAACAGCCTGCTGGGAAAGCAGAGTGTTAATGTCAAGTCATTTCAGTTTGGAAAGTCCAAGGAAATTCCATTTTAGGAGACGGTGAAAAACTGGCTATTTGCATTACTTTAAGAATTCTTCCTGTGTTTGGGAAAACTTTTAGAGACTCTCACAAAGGGGGAACCCATTTTCTGTTCATGAGTTGGCACAGACTGTTGCTAGTTCTGTGCTTAAAGGGAGTTCTGCAACACCCCTAACTCCTCTCGAAGGAAGAGGTTTACAGAGAGAGAGGGTAGAATAACAACTGTTGTCCCCATTATGTACCACCACGTGGTGAAATAAACCAACCCATCTGGAAACTGGACACCCTACTGACTTTAATACAGAGGGATCTTCTGAAGATACTCCAGACCTTTGACCTACAGTTTAAGTCTTCAGGATAGACTCTTCAGCACATTAATAGATAATAAAAGGATACTTGCCTGTCAGTCACAGCCCAAGTTCAGACTTCATTGTTTCTCTAGTAAAGTTACTTCCTTTCCCACAAGCTGAGAGAAGGAGGGAAAAAAAAAAAAAAAAAGTCCTGTTTATTTCACTTGAACCTTATTAGCCTTTAAGTGACATTTTAAAAAAAGCTCAGTCTGGGAAGTGGTATGGGTTTGTTGCTTCTGAGAAAATGTATCTGTCCTTACATTCTTCTTGATGTGTGCTTCTGCCACAACAGCTGTGCAGAGCACAGATTACCATCCCCAGCTTTACTAGTCGAGCTGCTCAGGTGAGCACTGCAGCCTCCTGTTTCAGTCAGAATGCGGCATGCTAGCTTAAACAACTTAAGCAATAGGTTAAGGAGCAGAAACCTGTGCTGGTCAAGTAGATCAGGTTAGCAGATTTACAAACAGCTCAGCCTGCTAGATTTGAGGGAGAAAGTAATAAGCAGCTGGGGAGGGCTGTATAGAGCAATCTTCTCCAACCACTGCTGCTGTCAGGTGTCATGCCCACATCCTCAGTCTTAGAGGAGATGAAGTTGTTATCAGTGCAGCCTCGTGCTGTCTTCTCTAACATGCAACACCAGCTCACCTGAGGAGGCTTCTCACATTACCATGCTTAATTATCCTTGCAGCACCAATTCTAAAATCCTAGTTTAGCATTATTGAGCATGTTAACTTCACATCACTAAGTCTGTGGTCACATAACTTTTTAGGTAAGAAAAATGCATTTGAGATTACTTTGGTATCATAGTAATCTTCTCTTCCCCCTTTGCGGTGTAAGAAGTCAGCATTACTGTGCAACAAGTTACTGACCAGTCACCAAAGTCATAGACAGGGTCTGAGACCATGTAGCAAGTGCCATTAAGAGACTGTTCTCCTGTAGCTTGTGATGAGACAGACATAGGAAATCATTGGCTGAAAATCCCATGCAGCCTTGGAGACAGACACACGTTGCTTTTAAAATACTCTTTCCAGAAAGAGGGAGAGAAACCAGCAGAATTCTCAATCCAGTTTGAACTGTTCATTTATGGCACCCTTATTAATCCACAAGGAGTCATTACAGTTACACTGTTGCCATAAAAACCACAGTATTTAAGCAGCTCTAGGAAGGAATTGTTTTCTGTTCTTCACCCTGTAATTCCTTTAAAGGGAACTGTGTTATATTAGTGTAACACTGACCTTAAGCTCAGCTTCTGCACAGAAACATTTAGCTTCATAGAAAGAAAAAAAAATGGTTCCCTGGCTCTCCTAGCATCTTCATTCTGCTATTAAAATAAGTTCCTTAGAGTTCTGAACAAAAAAACTCCACAAACCTATATATATTTTTTTAAGTAGCCTGAAGTACTACTTGCAAAATAAAACCAAAAATTCCCCAAGGAAAGTTGTAAGCTTATCTTTTCAAGCTCTGTTCCTCAAAGAAAAGGATCAAAGCTCCCTTCTTGCCACTGGCACATCCCAGCATGACCTCCTTCTCCCTGCCTATACAAAGTAGAGGTGAGGCATTAACCAGGCAGTTACAGAGCAATCCTCTACTCCCCCAAAACCTCTAGCTGTGCTACCCTTATTAAGGCCCTGTTTCTCATTTAAATACAGCCCTGACAATGGCCAGGTGAAAATGTTTCACTGTTCATGATGGTTTCTCGCATTTGTTTCACTGGTAAAACAGTAGTTCCTTGTTTTTCTGCTTTTTGTTTGTAGAAGTTGTAGTTTTGCCAGTTCTGAGACAGTAAATGTACTGATTGAAGCAGAGGAATGTTTTAAAAAGTGCAAATTCAAATAAAGTATTCAAATAAAATAAATATTTTAATGTAGGCATACCTGTAAAGGGTGCAGATAATGCTGATTATTTCATTTTTGAGCTTTTTTTGTATACAACTTCACAACATTAGCATTCACCTTAACATAAATGCTTATAAAGTTTACACTTTGAAACACCAAAATAATATTTTAAAAACATATTTGTATCAATTTTATGTAAGTCTAGCTTTTCAAGAACCGCATTTTTATTTTGTTATTAATAACTAAATTGAAAGAGTCCAGTTGTGAACTACAGCTGATTGTATTATTTATACATGCTGTTCTTTTTCACAGCAGAAATAAGATATTGTTTCAGCTGAAAAAATATGAATATATTTTGATTAAAATTATAAAAATCAGATTTAAAATACTTTGAAAATTGAACACACAGGTACAAGCTTGTTAAAATAATAAAATTAAAAACTTAGTATAAATATAACTGTAGATTTTATTGACAACGAAACGTATAGGAGCTATGTGGAAGTAATAGAGGTCATTGCTTTTTCATCATTTCAGTGGACATTTCATTATTGTATCTCCACAGTAATGTTTTTCATCTGAATTCCAATGCATGCTGGAGCAGAGAGATGCTGGTTTGGGCACAGACACTCCACCTTCAAGACATCTCCTAGTGACATGCTCAGAGGTTCACATCAGTATAGTTCACATTAGTGTATCTATAGAGGCTGATTCAAGTGCAGCATTCAGAACCAAATATTGGTATTTTACCTATTCTAAACTGGTTTGGAATGGAATTTTTAACTTGTAATTCCATGTTTTGCTATAGTGCTTTTCCAAACAACTTGCTCTCTTTTCATACTGCCATACTGCCTAACACTGAGTAAAATGTGGCGGTGGTTAAATTGTCAACTCAGTAATCCACACTGCAAATTTAAGCACTTCTCATACTCTAGTAGGTTCCTAAAAAAGCACAGTAATTCTGTTGTGGAGTCCTTGTTTTATGAGAGTTCTGCATCAATCACTGTAAATCCCCTTTTATTCCTCCTCTCTTGCCTCCACTTTCAGCAGCCTCTGGTCCATTTACAAGATTAGTTTCCTCATGCAACTGCCAATCATTCCCTCCTGACTGTATTTTCAATTTTGTTTTGATTCTCCACTTGTTTTGTGTGCTCTTAAGTTTTCTTCCTTTCCTCAGAAGAGACAAGATAATGAACTTGTTTTCCTTGAATAATCTTAGTCCTGTCAGTTTTAAGTGGAAAATCAAAAATTGTTTGGTCTATATTACAGCATGTGGTCCTGCCTGCAATAGCTCTCCAGAGATGTAACCACTTGGGTGGTTCACATCCATGACCTATTTTTCTCTTGTCCCTTTGAGAGCTACATCTAATTCTCACTGTGGTCTTCTCGTGTGAGTCTAGAGTGCCACTGACATCCACCTAAGTATTCACATCTTTACTTACTCCCTCGGCTTGGTGTTGAGGGTGTTGGTAATAATTTTTTGCCAGTTCATCCTTGGAAAAATAGGGTAGCTGACAGTGAAGATGCTCTTCCTGTTGAGTCATGGAGGCCTTGGCTTTAAGGGTTGCAATGTCTGCAAGGGTAAAGCATGCCCATTTCTCATGCACATGTAGCCCAACTTAAAAAAAATAATGAACAAAACCACCACCAACAAAAAAACTCAACTGAAGTATTTGTAGCTCCAATGAAATTCAGGCCAGTATGGGCCACATGGATTGTAGATCTAAGGAACCGTTTCAGCTAATGCCAGGGAAAGGGTGGCTTGTTCTCTTGCTGTGCCATGTCAGCAAATAGGAGATTGGCATTTGTTGTTGTGGACTTATGAAAAGTGCTTGTCATAGCTGTTTGGTTGACTTGAATTTTTATTTTGTTTATTAGGTGAAGATGCCAGGGCTAAACACTCTTTTACTATAACATGTCAGGAAGATTAAATCCCCTTGTGATTCTCTGATTACATTTCAAGGATACTGAGTTGCTTTCTCAGAGAACTGTAGCGATCTGTAGATGTATCCCTGGTTACAGAACAGCACAGGACTGAAACAGCGAGGGATACGCTGTATGTGAGAGATTGTGGGGCAGCTAAAGATGCAGAGGTTCAAAAAAGCCTGAAGTGCTTTGAGTGAACCACCTTAAGTAGAACTGAGTGACTTCTGCTCTGCCAGCTCCAGTGTCACATTAATGCTGGTGCAGATATGCTAAGTATCGCTATGAGATTGAACAAAACAGTAGAACTGTGTTCAGCTGGCATTGCTTCTGCTGCAATAGCTAGTTTTCACTGCTGTCATAAACACAAGTCCTTATAGACTAATTAACAGATGTACTGCAGCAGCAGCACTTGTTTCACCTTTTCCCTGAAGGCTGCAATTGGCATTTGCTTTCAAAGCTATGTAAAGAGTATCTTTTCAGGATTTCATTAATTTTTGTCAGTTTTTAGCATTACCTGTGGGAGAGGGCGTATGAGCACACCTGGAAAAGCAAGTTCAATTGTCTGGCCTATTTTTTAGAATAGCAACAGAGCTGTAATCCCACCCTGAGGGAATACACACCATCTCTATGCCAACTGGCTTGGGCAATATGGAGCTTGTCGGTGCCAGTTTTTGAATGGATGTAGCTACACTATGTAAATGTACTGCACTGAAATAAAGCAGTGTCTATACTTTTCTTCCCCAGTGTCAAAGAAGAGGTAGCTATACTGCTGCAAAAAAGCTGTGAGCTAGATAAACCCATATGGTTTATATGCTTAAAATTTACTCCAGCTTAACTATTTCTGCATGATTTCCCCACTGTGCATACTTTTATCCCAAGATGAGTATGTCCAGTTCCAAATCACAGAAGACACCTAAAAGCTTTGGATTTGGACTCTCTTGATGCAGAATAAGAACAGCCAGGCAAGGGTTAAATAAGGGATAGTTAGCTCAACTCTAAATTCTATCTATGCCTTAATCTGGATTGGCTTCTATGCATTGACAGATGCCTAATTAATTAAATCACTGTTGAAAGGTACTGTTTAAAAATTAACATTGTGTTGCTGAAGTATTGAGGAGCAAATTCTCTTTCCATAGAGGAAGGGGAATTTAGACAGAATCAGTGTGTGAATGCGAAAGAAATTCAGTGCTTGACCTTTTATTTCTACCTCCTCTGAGACTGCCAACAAGAATGTCTAAGTGTTCCCATTACCGTTGATTTTGGTGGTGTGAACACCTTCCTATTCACAATTAGAATAAAAATCACAAGCTCATTTCCTGGAAGGTAGGAGCTATCAGACATAATGACTGCAAGCTTTATTGATCTGATGGGGATTTGGAGTGCTAACAGACAGCCTAAAGTTTCCATGGCCAAATAAAAATTCCCTGAATCCCTGGAGTCCTTTGCACAAATGAATTCTTCCTCTTTTACAGATCTCTCTGAAATCAAGACATGTCTCTGTGAAGACTGAGCTACAGGTTTTCCCTAAAAGTTTTTACACTCTTTTTCAATAGTGATTTTTTGCTTTGTTCTGTATAGGTGGACACCTCACTTGACAGTGACTCTGAAATCTCCCTGGCCTAGTTTCTGTTCTCAGCAGCACAAGTTCAAATATGCTCTTGAAGATTATATTTCTTGAAGCAATTTTATTTTCACTCTTTTCTGATTCCCTGGAAGAGCAAGAGGATAAGCAACATCAACTTTATCAGAAATATAAAAAGTCAAGGGCAGGACTTTCCCTCTATCTGTCCCTCATTTGAAAGGCGAGGGTGAACAGCTTTGATGTGAGAGATACGTGCTTTCGTGTACCAGCCATTCACCAATTATATAAGATTGCTGGAGAGCAACAAACTACCCTTGAGAGTTATTTAAACTTATGGCTCTTGAAGACTTTTGTGGTAGCTGCTGTGGCTTGGATGTCCAGAGTTAAGGATACCTGTCCCCCTGTGCATCAAGGAGTGTTTTAAGAGCCATCTCAGAAAAGGATCTCTCCCCAGTAATACTGCAGTGTGCTTGTAGCCCCTTCCAGTCTTTGGGCAGTTAGCCAGAAGTAAGGAGACTTTCAAATGTACAAAATCAGTATGCCTAGGCTCTGCCCTGGCCAGTCTTGCTGCTGTAGAAGACTTTTTAAAACGTCATTCCTTCCCAGTTGCTAGATTTGATGTTCAGGGACCTGTGTCACAGTCCTTGCTAATATGGCTCTACGTGTTGAATTGTCATGTCATATACATAAGGTTTGGGCGTTTGTTTATTTGTTTGTGGGGTTTTTGTAAATTACTGTTTTTTAATGAGAAAAAGGATTCCGCTGAAAGATGGCATATATATTTGTTCTGCGTGGAATATTGTTTTGACAACAGAGATTACAATAAAATTCTTGAGTAAACAGTATCCATCTGAGAGTAGTAACCAAGTTAGCAGGGCTGTTTCCTTTGTGAACACTCAAATCATCTATTTAATGTTCATTCATAGTAGTACAGGAATGATTAATGTGAGGCTTTATAAACATAGATGCCTAGGTGGTATGTGCATTGTGTACGTGTGAACTACGTGATGCTGATCTTTGACATGGGCAGCAGTCCAAATGAATGGTAGTATAAAGAACCAGATGTTGAACTGCTAGACATTCAGTGATGCTACCATACTGTGCCTCTTTTATCCTTGAAATGGAATAAATAGAGGTTCTTTAAAGAGGGGAAGCCCAGCTGAGTTGCTTGGAGTACAGGCACAAAGAATCCAGAAGAATTTTTGCACTGTTGAGGATGGCAGCATGGTAAAATAGTGGGGTTTGAAATTACACCACTTTTGGATTAATAAGGGAAGCCTTTATGCAAAATATTACTGTAATTGCAGGCTCATGTTCTGATTGCCTTATCAGTGGAGATGCATCCTCAATGACATCTTGCTTTGTCTTACAATGGAAAAAGATAGAAAATAAGCAATTAAAGCAGACTTACTTAAATGAAAAGCTGTTCAGATGCCACAAATCTGAGCATTCAGCTATGCACTTCTAGCTAACATTGTTAGTTAGTTTTTCTATTAAAAAAACCCTGATTTATTGCTGCTATGTGTACTTGCTTTGTAGTGTGGCCAGACTACTGACAAGAGATAAATTTTCTCTTTTTCTTTCGACTGTGATCTTCTTTTCTGTCTTCCCACTTCTCACCCTAAAGCAGTCTCTTATGAATGTGAACATAGAAATGAGAGGTTAATTACTTCTATTATATTCTTGGGATCCTTGTTATACCAGTGAATCTTGTAAAGAAATACTACAAAATCTGGTACTGGTCATTTAAAAAATAGATGGACTTTGCTCTGAATAAACATCAGTTAACATTCTAGTAGTGAATAGTGTATTTTTTGAGCTTTATGAAAATGAAAAACAAAGCCTTTTCTCCCTAGCTTGTGGTCTAAGTGCCAGCTAGGCATGGGCAAGGTCACCATTAAATTCATATCTCCCAGGAACAGAAGATACCCTAGGGAAAATCAGCAGACATCTTTTATATAGTGATAAAGAAATACATTTTCAAAAGGAAATTATTTGGTTTTGTCCTGTAATACTTACTCATAACAGCAATCTAAGATTAGTGGAAGATTAACATTATTCAGTCATTTAAATGTCAAATCTTTATGGCAAATCAGCATAGATTTTGAGTTCAATCTCAAAGAATCTTGCTTTCTCGGGGGGTGGGGGTGTGTGTTGTTTAATCTTCCTGGCCAGTATAGAGGATGTTGTGATCTCCTTGTTAAAGACGTCACACTGAGAAGATTGTAGTAGAGGAATAAATAGAACAAGTGTTAGGAAGCCAAGCAGCTCATCTTGGTTGAACTAAAATGCACTTCACGCAAACTGGCTTCCCCATAGCTTTGTTTCTTCTAACCAAGATTCACTTACCATTTTGCCAGCTTATTTGAGGCTCTTCTAAGTACATTTGCATCCTTTTCTGAAATGTTGTTTTACCTATTTGTGCAACTAAGTAGCCAGTATTTTTTACAAGAAGTTACTTACGAGAAGGTAGAGAGAGCAGACAAGGGTAAGGTCTCCCCAAGTGCAAAGAGGCTCCAGATTTCACAGGTGGGGTTCAGTAGGGAGCGTGAGAAGTTAAAGTTCTGCTGTGTCTGGGCTGGCTGTGTGCAGGCCTGTCTCATTATCGTTATCTGTATTCCTGGCCTATGGTGCTGAGGTGTGCAGTGCTAAAAACACCAGTTGTCCTGGATAGCAGCTGCCAGGCCTGTCCAGGCTGAGTCTCTCTTTCTGAGTGCCAGCTGTATGGTCACAGTGTGCATCTTTGCTAACAGGTCTGCTGTTTCTCCTTATAATTGGCCTGTGTGGATCAATCTGATGGGATAGGGCTGTCAGATGTTCAGACATCCTTCACAAACAGAGGAGATCCATCAAAATAAATATACATGTTTCCGTATGGCATTTTGTGAAAAGAAAAATGGCAGCCCAGTGTTTAGGAGTTCAGCTACAGGTAAATATGTAAGATTTGAAAGATTTCCCACTAAAATGTTAAACTATATGTGTGTTAATAGATTGCATAAAAACAATACAAGAATGAGAGAAAAATAAGTCCTTGCCCATTCTTGGCTGGATCTGGTGAGGCTGGAACTACTGGAAACTTTTTCAAGTAAAGTTAAGTTAGGAAAAGCTTGCTGCTGGAACTTACTGCTTTTTTCCAGTTGTTTTTTTATTCCAGAACTGTGCTCAGACTTTGTTCTGCTCTGGTCCCAACAGATTCTGAAAGAATGTAATGAAAAGAGGAAACAAGGCAAGATGCAACAGGGTGGATGCTTCCCGTCAGTGGCTGCCTGCTTGCGATCCAAACCTGGGAAGCTTCAATGGATAGGGAAACAACTAATCCCAAATTCCGTCACAGTACAGTGTAAGGGAATATCTCAGTGTTACAGATCTATTCATGGATCCTTGTAATAGAGCTGGTTGGGTGGCGTTCATTTTGGAAGCACAACTCTGCCTAGCATGAAGAGTTTATTTTTAGTATTTTAACCAAACAACTTCAAGACTTGACATTTTCTCTGAACTTTAGACTAACGGCTCCACCACTGACTGCCCATGTTCAAGGAGTCTGAATCTGAGGGTGCTGAGCGAGTAAAGATGGTATCAGGCTGTTTGGGCTTAATTAAGCAAAATATGTTTGTTGGTTCAGCTATTAGGGGTCCTTTAGACAGTAATCTCTGAGTGTCATTCTGTACAAAATGGATGGTCACTTTGTACAAAATGGTCTCTGCCTGTCCTTGCCAGCAGTGAACAGCCATAGCATTTGTCCTAAGACTTTGTCCTTTCAAAGTAACTGCTGACTACATTTTGCAAAATTATTGTTATAGTTCCCAGAGCTAGTAATTTAGATGACAGTTTGAATGCATGAAAAAGTGCTGTGTTTCCACTCATGCACTGGGCTCCTTTTTACACCAAATGAAATTTTGTGGAAGGAAACCTTGTATATTGAAGGATGTTTTAAACTGTGTATCAGAGGCACCTCTAATTTTTAGAGGAGATTTTTTAACTTAGCTGACTACTTGCCTTAAATGAATAAAGAAACAACCTGTGATATTAAACATGAACCATATATGGACTTCATTGAAGCACTTTGAGCTCAAAATATAGTTCAGTGTCCAGAGTTAAAAAAGAAAAAGGAAAGGAAATTAAGCATTTTCTCAGGAACTCTGTTTGAATTAATATGAACCAAGAAAGGAACAAATGCAGTATTTTCCCCCATTACTTGCCTATTTTATTTTTATGTTGTTTTAACGAATAAGAATATTATTGGTAAGTTTCAGAGGTTTACTCATTTTTATAGTTAGAAGCGTTTTGCTTCCATTGTCAGTGCTAATACATCTATTTTTTTGTCTGCTTTAATACGCGATTTTAGACAGTGAAAGTACTTCTAATCCTGCAGGCCGTCATCTTTATATCCTTCCTGCCCCCCACTTCAATTAGTAATGCTTGGCAGTGATTCAGAACCACCCTGCTTTCTAGTTAGGGTGAATGAGAAACCACCAAAAGCGAGAAAAACACGGAGTGAAGTGAACCACTGGCACCCGCTCTGTAGCATGATTGCAGCAATCTGTGCTACTGCGCAGTCACTCCAAGTGAAAGGAAGAGTTTCCTTCAGCCAGAGAGCACAGTTGCTGGCTGTCTAAAGAGAGAGGCAGCGTTGTGTATTTAAGCATAGGACTTGAAGCCAAACACCTCCTGAGATGTCTTCCCTTTTTTCTTACTGATTAAATTATGTGGCTGTGGGCAACTCTTCGTGCCTATTTCCCAGTCTCTACAATATGCAGTTATCAAAAAGCTACTTTGAGGACGTTACTTGAAGTTTTTGAAGCACAGCGTAGTACTAGGAATTATTGAAGTTATTAGTCACTGAGCTGTAGTGTATTGTATATTCAGTGGGACATCCTGTCTTTCTGGTTAAATTGTAGCATTTGCCTCCTGTCTGGCGTAGCCCAAGGTAGATAATCGTGACAGCATGAAGCTGTGAACCGGTAGCACAGTGAATGAATTCATGCCAAAGCCCTGATTCCCTTCAATTTCCAATCTGCGGATCTGTTCTTAGAGGTACATATATTAGTACCTCTAGTAAATGATATATTCTTCTAAAATACATGAATGTTATAAACCTGTGGATTATCAGGAGTAGTCTTTGTAGCTCAGTAGGCTGGTGTGCTAGAGAGCTTTCTAAGAAGAGACATGAAGTGAAGGAGAAAAAAAGAAATTAAATATTAATGGGGGGAAAAAGCACATAGTCACAACATAAGCACTGGCAGTTGGAAGTCATCTAGGCTTTTTGTGTTGTCAGTTGCTTATTTTACCAGGGGAACACTTTCAGACCGAGATGTTCTGTGGAGTTCAGAGGACAGATAAACCAAACAGCAGGGGAACCTGCTGATGCTCAGCTATGCCATTTTCAATAAACATCACTTTGCTCAATAGAGAAATTATTGGAGAGGCCTTCAAGGAACAAAGGCATCAACTGGCCACAAACAGTGCTGTATAAAACTGCCTTTTTAAAGCCTTTTACATTTTTTTTTCCCCACTTTTCACACAAGGCTACAGGTCATTCAAGTGAAACTGTATGAAAATGTCAGCTAAGCAGCCATGTTTATCCCATTTCAAATTTTGGTCAAAGCAGTCTTTGTTCCTCTGCTCAGGTCTGTGGCCTGCCAGTATGGGGAAGTGTGAAGATCCTTTTAGACATGTTAAAAAAAATCCACCCCTACAGTATTGCAAAAATGACATGAAATCAAGCCAAGCTTTCTAAGCAGGCCAATATAATGCGTATTTTAAAACAATTGAATAATGGTATAAAATAAAGAGGCATATCAAAGTTCAAAATACCTCATTCCATTAAGGCTAATTTTGTTGCATGACTGTCATGACATCCTGTGTTTCAACTCTGTAAAGAACAATAGGCCATAGTGATTTACAGGGAGGTAAATTCCTCTGAGGGTTTCTGGTTACAACCTCATCTGTGAAAATGAAGTTATTCACCAGAACCCTTTGATAGATTATTTCCATGAAACTCCCTCTAGTTCACTTATTGCTGAGAACCTTGAAATATTATCATAATAGTTCAGCTGTGTTGAAATGATTGAATGTTCTGAAGTAGTTAAGACAAAATGAAGTTGTTTCAATTGCTGAATCATTTCCAGTGTTCACTTGCAGAAAGGAAAATCGTTTGATGTGCTAAAATTAAAAAATGGGCAAACTTATTCCAAATTGTTTTGGGGTTTAAAGCATTTAACTTAATTTTAAGCATTCTGGATAAAAAAATCTCTTCCAGCCAGATTTGAATTGCAGGAATGTTCTTTTAATTGCCTCTCCTTCATCACAGCATTTCTTGGAGTGGCTTCTCAAGTTGTCCTGGAAGCTGCCTCACCTTTTGATATAGGTTAGGCATCTTCTGTAAGGAGGTCCCAGTGTTTTATGTTTCAATTGTATTTTTAGTTTCCCTTGTGTATGTGGTGTCTCTGTTAGCTTTCTCCTTATACATTCAGTTTAGTTCTTTCCACTGAGCTACAAGCAACCCACTTTACAATTATGTTCTGATAAAGCCCTATGGATTTGAAAGGTCATATTCTTTTCTTGGATGAATACATCATTCCCATTGATTCACCTGCTGTTTCTGCAAACTCAGAGTATTACTGATGACATTAATTATGTTAATATTCAAAGGGTTCTTAGCATGAGCTCAAGCTTTTCTAACATGCTAATTTTTCAGATCCATTTAAAATGCAGAGAAGATGGGGAGGAGTTAGTGTTACCGTACTGGAAAAGAGAAGATGATTTTCTTTGTGCAATTCATGCTTCTGAGATGGTCCTGCAAGCAATGATAAGTTTTTCAGAGTTATTGATTGTTTTACTACCTAGGATGTAAAGCAATCTCCAGTTGTGATCATATGTTGTTTTTCCTGCTGAGGCACTGGTATAAAGGAATTCTGTCAATCCTCTGCAGAGAAGCCAAAGAAAAGCCTAAAAAACATAGGTAGCAGAAAGCAGCGTAAAACCACTACATTGTTTCCGCTTGCTTTTATTTTGGCATTGTTATCTTGTTCTAGGAACCATTTTAACCTCTGTTTCTAGAGGAAACAAAACACATTTATAGTAACAAACAAAGCATTTCCACAGGTGGCTTGATCCCTCTGACAGGAGAACCTGCCCCATAAGCTGGTGATTTGTGTGTAGATTTGATATGGACCTTATTCCCACTTTAAACAACATTGTATTCTATGTACCACAAGTGCATTTTGGTTTTTGTTTTAACTTTCATTCTTAGGGATCTCAGACCTTAGGGTTTGGTTTTTTTCAGAGCTTAGAAGAGATTAGTCTTTTTAGGTTGAGCTTAGTTCCTAGAGAAGTGCCTAGCACACACTCCAGAAGCGTGTCTGCATGGCCTTTG